>NC_044197.1:16725962-17054858 GCF_900880675.1 Sparus aurata | reverse complement strand
TACTAATGTGCTTGACTTTTGTACACATTTCAGGTTCCAGTTCTTTCCATTTTATACAACTTTCTACTTCTTCTGTTTACATTTGTTTTTAACATCTGTTCTGAGCAATCTAATCACATGTGGACAGCTCAAGGTACAGGTGTGAACACAGGTGTTTAAAAGTGTCAGTTTGTCTGATTCTGTGTCTAAGTGCATGTTATCTGCCAACATTTAGCAGCTGGCTGAACATACTATTTCAACAGATTCCATCATTTACACAACATTAACAAAAGAAGACAACATTGCATTGATGGTAAACTGTCAAATATTACAAATACATTGAACAGTAACCAATACAGGCACTTTCTTTGTTACCAGAGGAGAAAGGCCCCAGACTCCCTTTACTAAACGCTCAATTTTAAGTGTAGTTGCATTAGGATAAACTTTATAAACTTTGTGATAAGCCGTCCACCACACACTCTCAACTACTTTAGGCCTTCTTGTTAATTCGGCAAACATTATACATGAAGACATTTCTTTCTTTGTGTAAAAACATCTGACACTCATAACACAAGTTAATGCCAGGTGTGAACTGACAGGCATGAAGCTGTCCACATGTGATCTGATCAAACATGTCAAGATTACAGTTAACAGAAGTACATTTTGTTTGCACTTTAAGTGCAGTTCTTTTACTTTGTGGTGGAGACATTTTCCCAGTGCCCATACCAAAGTAAAGGATCATAATACTTTGTACACCTCTGGTTTCAACTTATGTAACGTTGGCCACCAGAGCTGAAATCATAACGGACGGCATTATCTGTCATTTCGATTTACAACACTGATATGAACTCTGTCCTCTCAGCATTTTAAAGATCACATACAACGACGGACTTCATGTTCTAGGTGACTTTTATGTCTACTTTTGATTTTTGCAGCCTGGAGAGACAACTGTATACTTCTTTTTTCTTCTGAACACCAGGCAGCCAGAGGAGCAGTGTTCAGATACATGGGTGGAGTTCACTGATTTCGTCATCTCCCATTTGACAAAAACAAACCATCTCAGATGTTATGTAGGACCCCTCCCCATGTGAAACTCCAGACAAAACATCACCACCAACTCCTTTCACTGATTCCTGAAAAAACATGTTGTCATGGGAACATACTTGTGTAGTGATCATGACAATTTTGAGAATCTGCACCCCGAGTTTCCAGGGCAGGTGTCGCCTGGCCCGGTACTTCTCACACGGGCTCATGAAGTAAAACTTGAGGTCGTCTCTCAGGTTCTCCTCTTTGATAACATCTTGAGTTGTGACAGAGCTGAAAACAACACAACACAGCAAAGTGAAAAAAGCTGTTTAACTGTCATTTTCTACTCATTTTTGACTAAGAGATGAATAAAGCCCCCCAAAAACAGAAGTGAAAGCAGTCCTTTCATGATCATTTTTTCGTCTGCTTGAGCAATAGTTTAGTAGCAGTTTTTTTTTTTTTTTTGTTACAGGAAGGACTCCATGTACTGAGTACACTGCCTGCATTCATGGTGCTACCTAGGTTCAAGTCCAAGGTTAGCTCAGTGAATGCACTTTCAATATTTTCCCAACAGCCTGCCCACAGCCTCTACTTTCCACATCTACCCCCCCCCCCCCCCCCCCTTTTTTTAACGTTGGGACTTAATCTGTAGTTAAATGGCACACTTCACAGTTACGTGCAGCTGTACGTGTTGAGGTACATAGCTGCCTGCTCCTGTCAGATGTGTTGGAGAGCTGGTGCTGATGTTTAAGTGCAAGACAACAACAACTAAGTCGCGTGAATAAGCTGGTTTCACTTCAGCCCACACAATATATCGTATGTTCTTTGTAACTATTGAACACTTAAGCAAGTGTTACAACGTTTTTTAACTCCAGCCATTCAAAAAAATAAAAAAAGAAACTCACCTAATGGAGTTGCTCCTGTCCAGATATCGACCCAATAATTCCATGATTGATTGATTGATTGAGCACGTGGACACGCCAGTTGATTGCGCGTGCGGGCTGTCAAGAGTCTGACAGAGACAGAAACTTAGCAGCAGAGAGAAGTCCTTTCAGCTGAGTTCTTTTGTGACAGCACGCAGCTTCCCGGGCAGCCAATCAGGAAATGAGTATCAGGCGGCGCAGAGGTTCCAAATCTACGGCTCGGGGGACACCCGGCGGTCGCCAAGAGGACAGAAATGTGTCCAAGGTATAAAGAAAATTTAAAAGATAAGATAAAAAAAAATAATAATTAAGCTGCTTTATCTCTGCTGTACTGCTTATGGAGGGTTTTAGTCAGACAAAGCTACATATATTCATAAATATAAACGTAAATTAGTATGTGTATAATTAAATGCCTTGATAAATGAATAAATACATAATTACATAACAACATGCTCAAATAAATGAACAAATATACAATCATATGATAACATGCTTAAAGTGGCAGTATAAAAGATTTACGGAAGCGGCAATTGTAGGTGTGTTTTTGGCCCTCAGTGCTTCCCAGAGATCCAGTGTCGCCTGTGTGATGTCACTCAGTTGTCAGCTGGCAGCTTTGCCACGTCTCCATAACGACACCACATGAAAGCGAATGGCACTTTAATTTTTTAAGCGGTATTGTCCGCCGTTATCGTTTTTTTTCGTTGTTTGTTCACAAAACCACCCGCTCTCTCTGGGCAACCAACCACTGCTGGGGAACGCGTGACTAACTGCACGCCACTTGTGATATCTTTCCTGGAAAGTTGCCACCGACACCCGGTGTTCATCTTTGGTATTACAGCAAATGTTCGGGGCCCTCATCAGCAGGCCCAACAGGCTCAGTCATCATTGTGTTAACTCCTTCAGCAGCAGATGACGACTGAGCAGATATTTATTAACATGAAAATCTTTGAAATTATTACTTTAAATAAATAAATGAATTAATAATTATACAACTAAATGTTTAATGAATCATTTTATGAGTAAATGCTTAAAGAAGAACTCATTCATTGAGGGGTTTAAGTGCCAACCCTTTTTATACTAACTGACAAAGATTAAGGAAGGAGGAGGATTGAGGAAGGAAGCAAAACATTTCTTTCCACCTTCTCATAAGTCATAAAAGCAGAGGAGGCAGTTTAGATAAGACTATGGATGAGCAGATTTTTTTCACGTGCCTCTCATGGCTTCCATAATTTTGGATGCACACTGTCATTACCACGGCAAAATAAAAAGTAGCATTGTTGTAATAGTCTCTGAAATACTGGGATCAGCCTGTGATACGTACACCAAGAGATTGTTTTTAATTGTGGAATGTAAACTCCCCTGTGTTAGCTAAAACTCCCACACACACAAAATACCAAAGGAAATGACCTCAGTGTCTTCAGTGGTAGCTGCAGCCCTGTGTGCAACATGAAGTGCTCTGTTCGAGCACCACTGACACAGTCCAGTTGCATATTTAACAAAACACCTCCTCAGATGGGGTTTTGAAATAAGCTATAAGGAATCTAAGGATCGTTTTATGGACCAAAATGAAACGATTGCACATAACTTTTCAGCTTACCAAGAGATCATTTAAGAACGAGCAACCTCAAACCTACAAATCATTCACTTCTGTCATTAATGATACAGGTTATGGCTTCATTCAATCTCCTTATCCTTTTCTCAAACAGTTCTCCTCCCAGGCAGGGACATCACTTCCTGAAGACTCTGTTGGTTGTATAAATACATCTTGCCATGGTGTGCATGCACATGGCTGTGAAATGTAATGCCAAAACACTGAAAGTCATCACTGAGAGTCTTGACTCTTGATGGATATCCTTTGGGTTGTGGCTGTGAAAACATGCAGTCTTATTAGACATCGATACTTCTTTTAAATCGTGTTGTCTGTCTTTCTCCAGGGGTTTAGAGGTGTGTGCTGATAGAAGCACACGCAAAGATAATCTAAAAGCAGGGCAATCAGGACATGTATCCCAGAGCAAAGCTGCTGAGAAGGTCAAGGAACAACAAATTCATTATAACAACATTTTATTTCCCATTGAGAATTACAAACAATTAAAGTGACAAAACATAATTTGCTCCCAGAGCCCACTTAATGTTTTATTTCCGGCACACCTCTTAGAACTTTTGCAATAAAACTGTAAAAAAGTTTAAAACTGTGATAAACACGTATTTTGCCATATTTGCGAAAATATACACAAGAATAGAAAACATGGACACGCTGTAAAGCACCGGAACTCTGCAGAGACCAGAGTCTAGACAACATTCAGGGGACGTTATTTTACCCCAGCCTCCTTTCGATTGGTTGAGTAACATTTCATTACGTCCATTTTTAAAAATCTGTAAGCTGCAAACCATTTAGTATTTTACTTCATGATGCTTCAGCACATCATCATGGTGTTACAGGAGAAAGTATACAGTAGGTGGACCAACAAACATCAAAAGTCAATGTTGCTGCACAGATGTGTGGAGTAAATGTAAGTAAAACAGACTGAAGGAACCTTGAAAAGAAGTGCGTGGTGAGGTATTTTTGGTTTAAGAGGTTGCTTATGTCAAATTTATAAAGTTGATATAGCAAACACTTTAGCAAACAGTTTCTTATTTACACATCCAGCAGGCATGAAGCAACATTATACTCATTTGAAGTCTTGTTTCTGGCCACCGGATGAAGAAAATCTCCAATGAAAGTCCATTATTTTCATATGTCAGCAGTTTTGTGACAGAATCTTCTTACTTTACTCTTTTATTGATTCAGAACGATTGGTTTATGAATTTAATGAAACTCACTGATTACTCCCTCCTTCCACTGTGCCAAAACAATAATGTCAGCAATCCTGTCAAGCTTTGTACACAAGTTTTTTTCTCCTTCCAAAAAACAAAGAAAAGAAGTGACAGTGCCGTTCAGGAATACTGACTTCAGCATCAATACAACCAGGCCTTTACATACAAACCACGAATAGCTACAAAAATATTTTATTGCAAAAAAACAGAATTAAGAAAATGTTTTTTTTATCCCTTATAAATTACAAAATCCAAATGTATATTTCATTTAAAATTGAAACCAGCAGTTACGTGGTCATCATGATAAAACCTCAATCAGTGTTATAAGTGTAAAACTAGGAAAACCTAGTTTATAAGCCCATGATTCTTGCCCACAGTTAGGACACACCAGATCAGGTAAACAATAGTGTTTTTAAAATATACATTTCCAGTTTCACTGAAACCTGATTTAGCCTGGTCGCTGTGCAGCCGACTGAGCTAAAAATCAGCATGAAAACAAAACAGTAGGCTCACCGCACAGCAGCAAGATAACGTTAGCTGGAAACACTTTTAACTACTTGATCATTAACTGTCTGAGGCATCATTTGTCTCCATAGTCCGACAAAAAGCAACACACACAGATGAGGCTTTTCTTCCTGCTTTGACAGATGTAGAAGTCGTCTACTCCCCCAAAACTGGAGATGATTCCTGAACGGGAACTTCGACAGTTTCCACCTCTGTCCTGTCTTCTGCTGAGGCTGGATGGTCCTGCATTGAGATGGTGTACATCAGAAACATATAACACAAACACACTTATACGCTATTTATTTGCATGTTAATGCTATAAGAAAATATTACATTCATAAACCAAAGTATAAAATATTTAGATATAGGGATATTTACACCAATAAAACTTTACTAACTACATGTCATCTAAATAACTGACATAATAAAATGGATTTAGGAATTAAGACAATGTCTGTGTTGTATCCCAAAAGTGTGACTTTAAATCCCTGATGCAGTTCAGTATAAAAAGGGAGAGATGCTACAAACCTTCAAATGGTAATAAAAATACATGACCTAAATCCACTCATATGCTGTTGAATAAACTTCCGTATTGTTGTGACACAACTTGATTCTAAGGTAAATCTAAGTATCAGACCAGACAATTATTTTATGGTTAGAGACCAGATAAACATGGTAGCTAAAATGTATTTCAAATCAAAGATCAATATCATCATTTAGTTAATTAGTGTTATTCATATAAGGGGCAAAAACTAAAATAAATTCTCATCATTGATTTATTTGTCGATTACTTCCAAAATTAATCCATTAATTGTTTAGTCTATAAATGTCAAAAAAAATGTCTAATCTGCTCATCACAATTTCCCAAAGTGACATCTTCAAATCGCTTCTTTTGTCCAACCAACCAGTTCAAATCTAAAAGACTTTTCATTTACAATCATAAATGATGAAGAAAAGCAGAAACTCCATACAATTTGGGCATTCTTGGTTGAAAAACTTAAAAGATGAATCAATTATCCAAATAGTTGGCAACTAACTTTGTCTCACACATCTATTGATCAACTGATTGACGCAGCTCTATTCTTATATTCGCATGCATATACGACATACAGTACATACAACGATACAAAATGTGTCCACTGGTAAGTGGCTTTACAAGCTCACAAGCATGGAAAAACACTGGATAAATCAAACTATTATTAATTATTATTTTATTATTATTTCTATTATTTTTTTTATAATTATTGCTTGTGGCAAGCTGAAGCAGTAAAATATAACAAACAAGGTACTTTAAAAGGTTAATCACAGTTAAGAAGCACCATTTTAAGTTTAAGTATTTTAATTAGATTTAGTGTTCATGCTTTTTAAAAAGAATTCACCTGAACGTCTGTCTTTGAAGGCTGCCTTTCTGCTGGCTGAGATTGATGTTCTGCACAGTCTCTGCCGAGTTCATCGGAAAGGAGCCATGATGCCATACTGGAAGGCTGCCGGCCCATATACATACATGAATACCTGTAGAGGAGTCAAATAAATATATTAGTATTGAGAAACTGTCTGATTTTATTTATTTGCATGTGTGGATTTTTTATCACCGCTCCTTACCGCAAGCATGAGCATTACTGGGATATGCAAGGTAACTGGTAGATCTTTGAGGAGGGCTCGAAGAAAATCACTGATTCCCTCGCCAATGTGCTTCAGCGGCTCTGTGAAGAAGGTTACGATGGTAACCGAGAGAGCCTAAACAGAGAAGGTCAACTAAAATGTAACTTTGTTTGTGCCAAGTCCAATCCCACAGACATTCAAAACTATTGCCACTTTAAACACAGGAAGAGTGTTGATGTTGAGCAGGAACAAATTATCATGATAGAGTTCATTCTATATCCTCAACTCAAAAAACCAAAGCAGTACAGTCGTAGTCTTAGTCCTAACCTACCTTGGATGGAGGTACCAACAGTAACGGATCGACGAAGATGGCTTCAAAGTATTCCTTACAAGGATCATCTTGAAGAGTAAAGGTGCTTCTAAAAAACTCTGCCACAAAAGAAAATAACATTGTAGATGTAGCCAAGAAAGCAACAGAATAGAGTTTGTATAAAAACTTGCTTCAAAGCTTTGGTATCACTGTATGCAGCAGAGAGTGCATCCTCTCAAAATCCTCAAGAAGACTAAATCATTTATTTGAAACGTTTTATTAATGTTTCAGTCCATCTAACTTCCCTGTGGTGGTAGTACCAATAAAGTAATTGTAATATATAATGAGTTTAACAATAAACACAAGCAGCATCATATTAATTGTTGTGGAGTCTAATCGCTCTGAGTTTGTCTGGAAGGCCGAACCAAGTCTAGAAATACACTCAAGTTGCTATAATCATATCTTTATAATAAGGAGGAGGACGAAAAGAGTCACTTGCAGTGACAAATCTACAGAGAATTAATGAATCCTAACAAGTTACAGCAGCAGGCAGCTGTTTTTTAGTGGAAAAGCCTAAAAAAAACCCGTTCATTACCTGCTCAGTACCAAAAAGCAGATGGACAAAGTTAGCTTGTGGCTGGTTAACACAGCAGAGCATTTAACAGCTGTAGCCAGATACTTTACACAGACCAGAGAGAGCTAATACAGAGTGAATATTAGACTTAAACAACTTAAAATAATAATGTTAATCAATAACTGTTGGGTGAGTAAATAAGCAACTGTTTGCTAACAACATCACCATATGAACTAAAAAGGTGTAGATATGTCAGTTTTGTGTTTCCAACTAGCTCCCACTGTCCCCGAGTGGCAAAAAAGTCAGTTATTACATGTTCAAGTATTCTGTTGTGGGAAAATTCTCCTGCTTCTCAAGTGTACAAATTTGATGATATCTTTGATATATTCAAACTGGCTCACCCTTCAAGCTATCAGTCCAATCAAATTTTTTCAATCCACTGCATTTTTCACCAATGTGATACAACTGCGCCATTTTGTTTTGGTGTTCGGCAAAGGCAGTCTGAAAAAAACAAAAGGAATAGTATTACAGACTTATCTAAGACAAAAAAAACTTAACAGCAAAACACGAGCAACAGCTCTGCTTTTCTTTACCTTGTACAGGTAGAACCAGTTCCAAATAAAACTAACAAAGAAGCACACAGGAAACAGTATGTGAAACTGCAAAAACCAGGATACCGTTGACCACAGCTCAGTGCATATGATGGCCGCTATGATCAGAATACACAGCCCAACCTGGAACACAGACTGAGAGAACAGAGTACAACTTGACTGGTTGCTTGAGATGGAAAACAGACTGTAACACTTAAAACTTAATTAAAACTTGGTGAGAAGTGGATTGTCAGTTAGATTGTAAATGTATTGTTAAAAAAATAAAAAGTCCCACATAAAACAGGTGTGTTTGTAGACAATGTAAGGCACATGACTGACATATCTTGTGTGCAATTTCAGCTTACCAGTACTTTCAACACGACGTCAAGCTCCACGCCAACGATGTCTTCAAAACGCCACTCACATGCCTCATAATTATGTGGTCTGAGATCCACCAGTATGTTACTGATAGCATTGTCCACAGCCCCTGTTCTACAGCTCTCTTCACCCTTCAGAATCATCTCAATCTCAGTCATGGATTGTCTGGACAGCTTGATTTTGGCATCATAGAAGACGTCTGTGGAGTCAGTGGGCTGGGAAGAAATGGGGACGTGTTTAAATATTAATACCCTGTTTTCTACTGTATTGTGCTAAATGCACATGAGAACTGGAACAGAACTTGATACTGAACCAGAACTCTGTCTGAATAGTTTTAAACAGAGCTTGAAAACTTCAGCAAATTTACGCCCCATGATGATTGCATGGGAGGCTTGGTATAATGCATCCAAGATTAGAAAATATATATTCAATGCCACATAACGCGTGAAATGACCACATACCACACCAACTCTTTGTATTTCCTTCAGGAGTCTGCTCAGGAATCGCCTGAACACTGGAGTGCATGTAGGCTGCTGTGAAGCGAGCTTGATTTTCTTCTCTTGTTCTTCGATCTGAATTAAGAAAAGCACAATACTTTACAGGTTTTCTCATTTGTTATGTGTGCCCGTGCTGTGTATCTTTCTCTCTGTGTTTGTTTCTCATGGCACTGTCCTCCATCTCTACCTGAGTACACCTGAGTGTAATTGGTGCTCTGGTGGAGTGGGGGAGGTGATAAAAGGGCAGAGAGTGCAGGTACAGAAGAGGAGATTAAGAACACACACACAGGCAACAGCACACCTATGAGGAGTGTTCTCTCCTCACCCTTTTCTCCTTTGTCACAAACAGGTTTGGTTAAACCTCCATGCATTTTAGGTGCTGGGGGTTTTGTTATCTTAGTGTGTTGCATTACTTTGGGCTGGAGGCTACCAGTGGTTAAGTTATTCATCTTTTGTTTTAGGTTTAGATTTCCATTAGGCAATTTAGGGGAAGGTGCGAGAAACGACGGCCCATTGTGCAGATGGTCCCGCATCTTCCCATCTTTTATTCTTTTTGGCTGGGATCTTCAGCCTTTGTTTTGTTTGTTCCTGACTTTCTTTTGGGAATTATTTGATGAATCTTGTTTATTGGTTTACTTTCTGTCTGGTGTCCGTTATATGTTGGGTTAGAAAAATGACTAACACCGAAAAGAATAATGTCAATAAAAATTGACAGAATAGTCACTTCAGTGTGACAGCTTCCCCCCCAAAAAAAACCTGTGGTATAGCTCTAAGTACACTGCATTCCTATGATTGCTCTCCACAGAAAGACTTAGAAAAAGGAAAATAAAGGGTTCATAAACCCTTTGACTGCTGACCTGCTTCTGTAGAGACTCCACCTTCTGGTCACACAGTGTCTGCTGGCTGGGGTCCTGAGTATGCTCGCTTCTTTTGGTTGGCACATTGTTTGTTGGCTGCAAGGAAAACACTCACACTCACACACACACACACACACACACACACACAACTGTCACAGCAGAAACAGCAACATGGCCTCAGGGAAGTCAAGGCGATTGCGATTTAGCAAAAACAAAACAAAAGACATTGAACATCACCCAACCTCTGCAGGTTTCCTCACCGTTTTGGTGAGCATATCATGAGGGTCTATCCAGTCGTCTTCTACCTGCTGGCCCATGGCTGCCACTGACAGACTGCATGCCAGGACAATGAGGAGCATCCTGGCACAGAGATGAGGGTACTCCACCGTCCAGTGGGCAAGGTAGCTGTAGCTAGCAGGAGTGGTAGATTCAGGAACACGAAAGTGGAAGCAGGATCAGGTAGAAAACGGTAGTTTCAGCTAATTCAAATAATTTAGCTATATAATGTTAAAGGTGAGTCCTTCGAAGAGACCTGCAAAGACTGTGTCAACCGTTGTTAAATAGGACAGTCTAGCCATCAGAGCATTTCCTGGTTGCGTCACCAGATGTTCCAGCCCTGTCAGTCCATGAGTAACACACCCTGTAAGAATGTGGAAAGGTATTATGAGTAGGGCCAGGTAATAGCGGATGCGAGTCCTGTGGGGTTGGGCGCAGTCCTAGCCCAAAAGCAGAATGGAATTAAAGTCCCTGTGTGCTATGTAAGCCGTAGCCTAACAGATTGTTAATGGAGACACTCTCAGACAGAGGGAGAGGCACTAGGTCTAGTGTGGGCCTGCAAGAGACTACATCCATACCTGTATGGGCGACAATTTGACTAGAGATCATAAGCCATTGGAAGTGATATATGGTCCCTGCTGCAAACCATGTGCATGGATAGAGCGGTGGGTTCTGCGCCTGCAACTGTACCAGTTCAAAGTCGTACACATAGCAAGGAAGAACAACAATGCTGACTCGCTATCAAGACTCCTGCCAAACACGGTGAAACAGGAGGAACATGGGCACGGAGCTGATGAGTATGTGAGATTTGTGGCAATGAACGCGACTCCAAAGGCATTCACCACTCAAGAAGTGGAGGAAGCATCTGCCACTGACCAAGAGCTCCATGCAGTTGCCCTACCGGGACCTCTCCCGTCCAATCACTCCATTCTAGTGGCAGTAGATTATTTCAGCCGGTATTATGAACATGAAGTCATGACCACCACCGCAGCAGAGAAGCTTATAGACAGTCTGGGGTCAATTTTCAGCAGACACGGACTGCCAGCCACGTGCAAGTCTGCCAATGATCCTCAGTTTTGATTCGAACAATTCAGACTGTTCTTTGAGAAAACTGGCATCACACACATCAAAACCACACTGAAATATGCTCAGGCCAACGGAGAGGTTGCGTGTCAGAATGCATAGCTTATAAAAAAGGATCAGGGTTGCTCATTCTGATGGACTTGATTGGGAAAAAGAACTGAGAAAGTATGTGACGGTCTACAGGAGCATCATCCATCCAGCAACAGGTAAAAGCCCTGCTGAATTGCTTTTTAACCGAACCTGAACAGATTGAAGTGCACACTGATCAAGAAGTATGTGATCGTGACATAGAGCATAAGGCAAGAAGCAAGCTGTATGCAGACACACGCAGGGGAGCACAGTTGTCAGAGGTCAGTGTTAGTGACACTGTGCTCTTGAGACAAGACAAAACTGACAAATTCTCCACTACATTTAAGACAAGGGGGAAATACAGGCGATAGAAGGGTATACAGTATATGTTTGACTTCTGGCAATAGAAGAACTTGTTACAGTTTATGATTTTGAAGAGTTGTTTTGATTTATGGTTTCTTAAAGGAAAGCAACATGTTCACTAAGTAGTGATTTTGACTGGTACTAAGTAATGAAGTGATCTGGATAAGAAAGATACATGTTCCTGTGTGGTGAACTTATGTTACAACTCTGGCCGCTCAGAAAGAAGTTAAAATGAGAGTGGAATGAGAAGTATAATCCTGAGTTATATTTTCCGTAACTAAGAAAATAGGGGGGAATATAGGGGATGTCATATCCATGAGTAACACACCCTTTAAGAATGGACAAAGTATTATGAGTAGGGTGGGGAAGTTTGTTTACATTAAATAAAATAAAATAAAAATAAAACGTGTGGTATTCAGATTAAATTCTGCAACCTCTGCTTAATTCAGTAATAAAGTAGAGATCCAACATGCCCCTACCCCTAGGTCACTATTTATGCAGCCCAGGCCCACGAAAGTAGTAAGAGTAAGTTTGCCATGTTTGAGCTACAGAAGATCCTGACTTTCTTTTTAATCTTCCTACTCTTGGAGGAAGAGGAGAAGCGGCTCCGTCGACACCGCCGGTTTATCTTCGCCAGATCCTCCCAGTGGCATTGGCAGGTAGTGGCACCGCAGTGGCAACCTGTGGCATGTCCGTGGCATCTCCTGGCACTCGCTCGGCAGTACAGAAATGCAAGAATAATATAAACACAGGGAATTTTTTATATATATAGTACAATAAGTACAATATTTTAAATTCACATTTATGATATGGAACATTAATATATATTTAGATAATATTAAGAAGTGCAAAACAAAGAGAGTGTGCAAAACTTTGTAAATTAAAATGTGTAAACAAGTAGAGATGCCACGGACATGCCACAGGTTGCCGCAGACTGCCACTGCGGTGCCACTACCTGCTGATGCCACTGGGAGGACCTCGGTGCCGCTGCCAATAGGCGATATGAGGGGGGATGCCGTCCCCCTTGTTAGCAAAATTACCAAAAAGCATCCCCCTTGTTAACCTGTCATCACTCTCCATCCCCTAGTAGCAGACAGTGTGTTACAAATCACAACCGGCCGCAATCAGCTCCGGCGCACAGTGAAGTCACGCCGGGCACGACTTCTTTCCCCACAACAGATGAGTCCTGTGATTTTCAGGTTGGTATCATTAAGTTTGACCATTTAAAACAGGGGGAACACATCCTGACAGCTTGAAATATAACTGTTAGATACTGTTCCCCCTTTGTTCGATATGAAAGGAGGGGAGCGAACTTCTTGTGAACGCGCGCTCCCTTCGCCCTTTGGACCATTTGGGAAGATACTTTAAACTCTGGATGTGGAGGATGTCGAGGACGTGTACATGTTCACGTTCATGACAATTGGAACGATCGCTTTGGGATTTGGAATCTTTATGCAATATTGGAAAATGAGAAAGATCGCTACTGAGCAGACCAGTGC
This sequence comes from Sparus aurata, assembly GCF_900880675.1. Taxonomy (NCBI): domain Eukaryota; kingdom Metazoa; phylum Chordata; class Actinopteri; order Spariformes; family Sparidae; genus Sparus; species Sparus aurata. Next base: position 17,041,514 of record NC_044197.1, on the reverse strand, counting down.
GAGGGCGGACAACGCCAATACTCGGAGTGCTGTGGTCGGGATACGCTCTGACATCTTAACAATCCGCGAGTTCGTGATACAGATGCGAGTTGATGTAGCCACCAATCGGGAGGACATGGCGAAGCTAACAGCGATGAAAGCTGCAGAGGAGACTGATGAATAATATAAAAATGCATTAAAGGGCTCTTACACCATCCCAACACCATCTCAACGAATACTAAATACACTGGACTTTTGCTCTCTGTCGATTGGACATTCTGACTTTGTGGCAAGCCTGGCTATAAGATGAGGCCATAAGATGAGACTGTTGTTCACTCATGATGGACTAATATGGACACATGTGCAGACACACATGTAATCTATATGTACTGTCTAGAGCTTGAATTCAGCTCTGTATGCTACTGCTGTAATATGTTTTGTCAAAGGTCATAACAAAAGAAAAAAAGAGAAGAAAGGAAAAAGTAAATTGCAAAAGACAAGAAAAGATCAGGATGAAGATTTTATCCTGTGGTTAATGGGGGCGGGACTTGATAAGCTTTGGCTTCTCCCGCTTTTCCCTTTCGGCCATGTGTGTTGTATTATTTGAACAATGATGAAATGTGATGTTTATGAATTGACATGCCCGAAATAAATAAATAAATAACAAAAATAAATAAGCAGGGCATTCATAACATGTATCCCAGAGCAAAGCTGACGAGAAGCTTCATGCTGGTCCAGAAACAACAAATTCATTATAACAACATTTTATTTCCCATTGAGAATTATAAACAATTAAAGTGACAAAACATAATTTGCTCCCAGAGCCCACTTAATGTTTTATTTCTGGCACACCTCTTAGAACTTTTGCAATAAAACTGTAAAAAAGTTTAAAACTGTGATAAACACGTATTTTGCCATATTTGCGAAAATATACTGAAGTATAGACAACATGGATACTCTTAAATACCGCAGAACTCTCCAGAGACCAGAGTCAAGACAACATTCACGGGACGTTATTTGACCCCCCTGCCACCCTTTTGATTTGTTGAGTAACATTTCATTACAGCCATTTTTAAAAATCTGCAGCTGCAAACCATTTACTATTTTACTTCATGATGCTTCAGCACATCATCATGGTGTTACAGGAGAAAGTATACAGTAGGTGGATCAATAAACATCAAAAGTCAATGTTGTTGTACAGATGTGTGCAAAAAATTTAAGTAAAACAGACTGAAGGAACCTTGAAAAGAAGTGGTGAGGTATTTTTGGTTTAAGAGGTTGCTTATGTCAACTTTATAAAGTTGATATAGCAAACACTTTTAGCAAACAGTTTCTTATTTACACATCCAGCAGGCATGAAGCAACATTATACTCATTTGAAGTCTTGTTTCTGGCCACCGGATGAAGAAAAGCTCCAATGAAAGTCCATTATTTTCATATGTCAGCAGTTTTGTGACAGAATCTTCTTACTTCACTTTTTTATTGATTTAGAATCAATGATAATGTCAGGTAAAGATTGGTTTATGAATTTAATGAAACTCACTGATTACTCCCTCCTTCCACTGTGCCAAAACAATGATGTCAGCAATCCTGTCAAGCTTTGTACACAAGTTTTTTTCTCCTTCCAAAAAACAAAAAAAAAGAAGTGACAGTGCCGTTCAGGAATACTGACTTCAGCATCAACACAACCAGGCCTTTACATACAAACCACAAATAGCTAGAAAAATATTTTATTACAAAAAAACAGAATTAAGAAAATGTTTATTTTTATCCCTTATAAATTACAAAATCCAAATGTATATTTCATTTAAAATTGAAACCAGCACTTATGTGCTCATTATGATAAAACCTCAATCAGTGTTATAAGTGTAAAACTAGGAAAACCTAGTTTATAAGCCCATGATTCTTGCCCATAGTTAGGACACACCAGACCAGGTAAACAATAGTGTTTTTAAAATATACATTTCCAGTTTCACTGAAACCTGATTTAGCCTGGCCGCTGTGCAGCCGACTGAGCTAAAAATCAGCATGAAAACAAAACAGTAGGCTCACCGCACAGCAGCAAGATAACGTTAGCTGGAGACACTTTTAACTACTTGATCATTAACTGTCTGAGGCATCATTTGTCTCCGTAGTCCAACAAAAAGCAACACACACAGATGAGGCTTTTCTTCCTGCTTTGACAGATGCAGAAGTCGTCTACTCCCCCAAAACTGGAGATGATTCCTGAACGGGAACTCCGACAGTTTCCACCTCTGTCCTGTCTTCTGCTGAGGCTGGATGGTCCTGCATTGAGATGGTGTACATCAGAAACATATAACACAAACACACTTAGGCTATACGCTATTTATTTGCATGTTAATACAATAAGCAAATATTACATTCATAAACCAAAGTATAAAATATTTAGATTTAGGGATATTTACACCAATAAAACTTTAATAACTACTAAGGGTGTCACGATTTCGATTTTAAATCGAAACTTCGAATTAAAAAATGGGATCTCGATGCTGTCACGCCGCCATGTCACGTCCGGTCGGCTTGCCGAGCGGAAAAAAACACACCCGTGTTGAAGTGCTGCGATTCAACCTCCTCGTCTAACACTGCTACTAGCTAAGCCAGTAGCTATTAGCTACAGCCAGCCAAACGATAGCATGGTGTTACACCATTCCTGTTCAGCTACCGGACCGTGGTCGGGAAGCACAGGGGAGATGATTTCCTCCAGCGAAGTTTGTGTTTACCTTCGGGGTGAACCCCTTTCACGTGTTAAGCTGGTCGTGAAATACTACAAGGGAGCTTTGCTGTATCTAGCCGTCGCCTTTATTCACAGCCAAACTGCAAACTATACTGTACACTTTATTGCTGTCGCTACTACTGCTTCCTCTCTCAACATTTACTTTGTCAACAAAAAAGCCACAGCTTGCAAGCTATGCAGAAACTAGATAGCAGGTTATTTTGTTTAAGTTTCCAATTGACTGAAGATATGTTATTGTTACATTATGTTGTTAATAAATGTTTTAAACTTGACAATGTGGTGTGGTACATTGCGAACAAAGGTCAGAAATTATATTGCATAATAGTCTAGTCTAACAATGGCATAGCAACCTGTGCTTTAAAAAAAATAAATGTAAAAATCGAGAATCGAATCGAATCGAATCATGACCTTAGAATCGAAAATGTAATTGAATCGAGGATTTGGAGAATCGTGACACCCCTACTAACTACATGTCATCTGAATAACTGACATAATAAAAGGGATTTAGGAATTAAGAATATGTCTGTGTTGTATCCCAAAATTGTGACTTTAAATCCCTGACTCAGTTCAGTATAAAAAGAGAGAGATGCTACAAACCTTCAAATGGTAATAAAAATGTGACCTGAATCCATTCATATGCTGTTGAATTTAACTTCTGTATTGTTGTGACACAACTTGATTCTAAGGGAAAGTATCAGTTTCTCACAAATGTCACATTAATAACCATGACTAGACAATTATTTTATGGTTAGAGACAAGATAAATATGGTAGCTATAATGTATTTCAAATCATAGATCAATATCATCATTAACCTTGATAATCACTTACATTTAGTTAATAAGTGTTAATTATTTAAGGGCTAAAACTAACATTTTTATCATTGATTTATTTGTCAGTTACTTCCACAGTTAATCAAATATAAATGTCAAAAAGTTCTACTTGCTTCTTTTGTCCAACCAACCAGTTCAAATCTAAAAGACTTTTCATTTACTATCATAAATGATGAAGAAAAGCAGAAATTCCATACAATATGGGCATTCATGGTTGAAAAACTTGAAAGATGAATCAATTATCCAAATAGTTGGCAACTAATTTTTTCTCACACAACTATTGATCGACTGATTGACGCAGCTCTATTCATATATTTGCCTGCATATACGACATACAGTACATACAACGCTACAAAATGTGTCCACTGGTAAGTGGCTTTACACACTCACAAGCATGGAAAAACACTGGATAAATCAGACTTAATATTTGATACTTCTTTACCAATTTATGTGAATATCCATCATCCCATTATTGCTTGAGGCAAGCTGAAGCATTAAAACATAACAAATAGGGTACTTTAAAGGGTAAATCACAGTTAAAAAGCACTGTTAACAAGAAGCACAAGAATTAGGTAGATTTAGTGTTCATGCTTTTTAAAAAGAACTCACCTGAACGTCTGTCTTTGAAGGCTGCCTTTCCGCTTGCTGAGATTGATGTTCTGCACAGTCTCTGCTGGAGTCATCTTTAGAAAGGGTTTCCTTTTCTTTCGGAAGTTTAGTCTCTGGTTGAGATGGATCAGATTCAGTGGGTTTAGTCTGTGACTGGGCTGTGTTAGCATCAACACTGCTAGCATTTGCTTCTGCTGACTCAGAGAGATTCTGCTCTGCCTCCAACTGCTGAGCATCCGTCTCATCCGCACTGTAAGGAGCCTCCGCAGTGTGCAGTGTCTCTACAACCACCTTGGCCGGCTGCTCCCTGGGTCTGTTGGGCCGCCTCTGACGCACCCGGTTCCTGTTTAATCGGTCACCAATGGCTCTGGGCCTCGGCAACTGCTGTGGTGCGTCCCCTGCTTCTAGGTGGTTACAGTCCTCAATCGCCTGAAGGTTCGGTTGCTGCAGCTGTGGAGGAGGTGGATCCCTTTGAGGGCGGCGGAAAGGAGCCATGATGCCATATTGGAAGGCTGCCTGCACACCTCCGTACATGAATACCTGTAGAGGAGTCAAATAAATATATTAGTATTGAGAAACTCTGTCTGATTTTATTTATTTGCATGTGTGGAATTTTTGTCACGGCTCCTTACCACAAGCATGAGCATTATTGTGAGGAAAACTGGGATCTGCCAGGTAACGGGTAGATCTTTGAGGAGGGCTCGAAGAAAATCACTGATTCCCTCGCCAATGTGCTTCAGCGGCTCTGTGAGGAAGGTTACGATGGTAACCGAGAGAGCCTAAACAGAGAAGGTTGACTAAAATGTAACTTTGTTTGTGCCAAGTCCAATCCCACAGACATTCAAAACTATTGCCACTTTAAACACAGGAAGAGTGTTGATGTTGAGCAGGAACAAATTTTCATTGCAACAAAATGCTTCATTCTGTATCCTCAACTCAATAACCAAAGCATCATAGTCGTAGTCTTAGTCCTAACCTACCTTGGTTGGAGGTACCAACAGGATCGGGTTGACAAAGATGGCTTCATAGTATTTCTTGCAAGGATCATCTTTAAGAGTAATGGTGCTTCTAAAAAACTCTGTGAGAAAAGAACCAAAAACAGATGTAGCCAAGAAAGCAACTGAATAGAGTTTGCATAAAAACTTGCTTCAAAACTTTGGTATCACTGTATGCAAGTAAGACAATCTTCAAGAAGAGAAAAAAACAATATTTGAATCATTTTGTCAATGTTTTAGCCCATCTAACTACATTGTGGTGCTAGTACCAATAAAGTAATTGTATAATATAATGAGTAACAATAAACACAAGCATCATCATATTCTTTACATCATTGTTGTGGAGTCTAATCACTGAGAGTTTGTCTGGAAGGCTGAACCAAGTCTAGAAATACACTCAAGTTGCTGTAATCAATATTTTCATAATAAGGAGGACGAACAACATCACTGTATCAAATTTAAAGGTGTAGATATGTCAGTTTTATGTTTCCAACTAGCTTCCACTGTCCACTGTGGCAAAAAAGTCAGTTATTACATGTTCTAGTATTTTGTTATGGGTTCAGAAAAGTCTCCTGCTTCTTAAGTGTATGAATTTGATGATATGTTTGATATATTCAAACTGGCTCACCCTTCAAGTTATCAGTCCAATCAAATTTTTTCAATCCACTGCATTTTTCACCAATGTCATCCATCTGCGCCATTTTGTTTTGGTGTTCGGCAAAGGCAGTCTGAAAAAAAAAAGGAATAGCATTACAAAAAAAAAAAAAAAGAACAGCAAAACGGCGGCTCTGCTTTTCTTTACCTTGTACAGGTAGAACCAGTTCCAGATAATACTGACGAAGAAGCACGCACCAAACAGTCTGCCAAACTGCATGAACCAGGACGCCTTTGACCACAGCTCGGTGCATATGATGGCCACTATGATCAGAACACACAGCCCAACCTGGAACACAGACAGAGAGAACAGAGTACAACTTGGCTGGTTGCTTGGATAGCCAGTTAGACTGTAAATGTATCGTTAAAAACATAAACAGTCCCACATAAAACAGCTGTGTTTTGTAGAAAATGTTAGGCACATGACTGAGGTATCTTGAAGTAATGCAATTTCAGCTTACTTTCAACACGACGTCAAGCTCCACGCCGAAGGTGTCTTCAAAACGCCACTTCCATGCCTCATAATTATGTGGTCTGAGATCCACCAGTATGTTACTGACAGCATTGTCCACAGCCCCTGTTCTACAGCTATCTTCACCCTCCAGGATCATCTCAATCTCAGTCATGGATTGTCTGGACAGCTTGATTTTGGCATCATAGAAGACGTCTGTGGAGTCAGTGGGCTGGGAAGAAATGGGGACGTGTTTAAATATTAATACCTCGTTTTCTACTGTATTGTGTTAAGTGCACATGAGAACTGGCTTGATACTGAACCAGAAATCTGTTTGAATAATTTTAAACAGAGCTTGAAACTTCAGCAAATTTACGCCCCATGATGATTGCATGATAATGCATCTAAGATTAGAAAATATATATTCAATGCCACATAACACGTGTGAAATGACCACATACCACACCAACTCTTTGTATTTCCTTCAGGAGTCTGCTCAGGAATCGCCTGAACACTGGAGTGCATGTAGGCTGCTGTGAAGCGAGCTTGATTTTCTTCTCTTGTTCTTCAATCTGAATGAAAGAAAAGCACAATACTTTACAGGTTTTCTCATTGCATATACTTATTTTGAGATATCTTACAGTTCGTGACCAAGGAGACCGGGATGGAGATGTGAGCATGTAGTGACCGGTGGCATTTATTGTTTACTAAATCTTTTTCCTTTTTCTTTCTCTTAGGCTTTTCGAGTGTAGACAGCTGTTCTTATTTGATGCCTCTCTGATGTTTGAACAGAAAAATGTCCTAAATAAAGTTGTAAATGTCTGCAGGAAAATGACAAACACAGAAAAATAACTGTCGGTATATTGACATGACAGTCAATTCACTGTGACAGCTCCCCCCAAAAAACTGTGGTATAACTCTACATACACTGTATTCCTGTGATTGCTCTCCACAGAAAGGCTTAAAATAAAGGGTTCGTAAACCCTTTGACTGCTGACCTGCTTCTGTAGAGACTCCACCTTCTGGTCACACGGTGTCTGCTGGCTGGGGTCCTGAGTATGCTCTCTTCTTTTGGTTGGCACATTGTTATAGTTTGTTGGCTGCGCACACACACACACACACACACACACACACACACACACACACACAAATTAACTGTCACAACAGAAACAGCCACATGGCCTCGGAGAAGTCAAGGTGAAAGCAATGTTAGCAGAAAAAAAAAAAAAAAGACATTGAACATCACCCAACCTCTGCAGGTTTCCTCATTGTTTTGGTGCTTTGGTCGTAGTTGAGCATATCATAAGGGTCTATCCAGTCGTCTTCTACCTGCTGGCCCATGGCTGCCACTGACAGACTGCATACCAGGACAATGAGGAGCATCCTGGCACGGAGAGGAGGGTACTCCACCGTCCAGTGGGCAAGGTAGCTGTAGCTAGCAGGATCGGTAAATTCAGGAACACGAAAGTGAAAGCAGGATCAGGTAGAAAACGGTAGTTTCAGCTAAGTTGACTAAGTTAGCTAAACAATGTTAAATAAACAGGTAATGGTAGCTTCTTTGATCCTCTCAGACACATTGACTCAGAACTGGTACTGTAGATATCTCAATACGGTAATGCCACAACAAATACGAGGATTAAATCAAACTTTATACTCAAAATACACGGGATAGCTCTGCATTAAAATCAAGCTAGCACAAGATCGAGCCGCTTTCCGTACAACTCCTTGACGCGCAACCATATTACGTACGTCGCAAAGGCTCATGGGAAATGTCGTTTTTAAAGATAATACTCAACGCCGAATGATTTTAGCCAATTTTAGTCGCAAAGTCTCAAATTCAGTTTAGATTGAACTTTTACCTACTCTAAGAATGATTTGTTGTGGTAGAACAACTATTTCTTATCTTATTAAGGACATGCACAGGTGCAAAGGAGAACAATTATTTTAATAAATTGATTAAATACAAAATAACTACAAAATTAAAATGGTGACAAGCAAGTCCCACCATTCAAAATTAAAGTACAAAGATACAAAATGTAATTTAAAGTATTTAAAGTCAATTTGTTACCAATGTCATGAAGAAATATTTCAATGGTTAAGAAGAATTAATTATATCAGTGTTTTTTTAATTATTATTTTAGCTGATTCCTTACAGTGTAACTAGCATTTTAATGTTGAAACACGCCAGTCTGATTTATACAATCATTACAACACTCAGAATGTTGTTTAAACCATAAAGGTGGCTGTGTAGAGCAATCCTGTAAATATTAACCAAGTAAACACAATCAGTAACAAAGATTTGTGATCTCTCCTGATGAATTCTTCTCCAAAACTACATTGTGCACTTTTAATCTGAAAAGTAAGTATAAAACTATAGCTGTCAAATAGTAGTAATATAATGCCAGGCTAACACATTGCATAATAAACAAATAAAATACAATGTACAATGCCACCACTGGTATTAAGTTTGCAACCCATAGTCAGCCAAGTCAACTGATGGTATAAATTTACTGACTACAGTATTTATTAGACAAGGAGATTGAAAAAAACAATGAGGTTTAGTGTCAATGATTCATAATTACCATCACATGATACGATGCACCTCAAATAACACAAGATTAGAAAATCATTTTATAATGTGAAGGTTGCTCCACATTTAAGGCGCGTGGAACAGGGATGTCCCTTTCACCTTCAGTTTGTTTTTTTCTTTACTTAAATTCAAAAGAGACGCAATCACATTATTGTATTCCAAGATTATAATAAACCACCATGGCCTTCATGCTGGTACGAGTCTACAAAATTTTAATTGTTTTAAGACCCAATCCAATTGAATTCATGGTAGAAATTATTCTGCAACCTGACAAGAAAAGACAATCTACATCTGGACACCGAATGCCGTTCATTAAGACTAAGATCTCTGGTCCCACACAGTAGCTACTATAATTCATTGTTCATTCTCTTCTCTACACATTAAGTGACTTCAGTGATGTAATTTGACTCATACTGACCAGATACTACCAGCACAGATCATAATAAAAAAGTCAATATCATTTATTAGGAAATTAAGCATCTGAAAAACAAACCCACATTTCTTTAAATCAACGGAAAAACAGAATGATTCAACAACTTGTTAAAACAAAACATTTATTGTAAAGATGTGTATATAATATTTACAATATTAATACCAACAATTCCAAAGAACCCATTTGTTATTATGTTTAACTTGTTTTACTGTGATTTACAGTTCAGTGAAGCTGCTCCATTCATGGAGCTCCAGGGCAAATAATCTGCATCTTCAGAAAGACGTTCACAGAACACCAGCATTTAAATACCCCTATATCTCAAGTGTCCAGGAGCTGAAGGAACCGCAGCAAAGGTTGCTAAAAAGAGGGGCTTCACTTTCATCGGCTTCTCTGTACAAGAAGCCCAAATTGTGGCAGGAATCTGAGCTCACAAAGCTCCATAACTGGAACATAAGACCAGGCATGGTTAGAAAGGCAAGCTAGTTCAAATTTGTCTTCATTTCCGTCCTTTACCACTCTTCATCCCTCCTTTGCCACCCTTTGACTTTCCTCCCTTTCCTTTGCCACCTTTTCCTTTAGTGCGTTGTTCTTTCCTCTGCATTCCCCGCATGTCTTTCTTCATGCGACTGTCCACCACTTTAAAGGCTCCCTTGACGCCGGCGGGACGTCTCACCTTCTTGCCGGCTCCTTTTTTGCTCACAACGTATGTTACTTCTCTCTTCTCCTTCCCAATGCCAGCTTTCTTGTAGATACTGACAAGATGGGGTGAAAAAGATGAGATGAAATGATTGAAATTTAAAACAAATAGCCAGTATGATGTAGTGGTTGGTTTTCATGGAGCCATAAACTGATGTGGGGTGTTTGATGTCATACCTCTTCAACTGAGACATCTTCTCTTTCTCAGAGATGTCCACTGTATTGACAACAGCTTCTGCTTTCTTCTTAGCCTGCTCCATCTTCTTCAGCATCTGGAGAAGTCACAGATAAACAGATTAAGATCTACAGAAATATTTCCAACAGATCCAATGATTTCAATCTCATCTCCAAGATTCTTCCATTAACTGTTGCACAGTTAATAATCTTACCCTCCTCTTCTTCCTGGCCTTGGCCTCAGCGACTCGTTTGATGGGCCGGGCATCGATCTCCTTCCATTTTTGTTTGTACTCCTCCACCATCTCCTTGGTGACCGGCACCGGCTTCTTCCTGTGTTTCCGCTCGTCGTCCAGGAACCACTCCGGTACCTCCCACGCCTCCTCCGAGCTAGCAAACCTGCATAGGCGTACAATCTGATTGCTCAACAGGTACATAATACATTTTTGCTTCATAAAAAATTAAATCTAGTATTTTTACTAACGTGGGGTTTACAAAACATCATTCTGTTCCTGACAGAGATCACATTGACCAAATACTTTGTCATTGACATTCTGATGTTTTGAAGTTTAGAACACTGAGGGCGATCTAGTGTAACTTAAACTAATTCACAAAAAACACTGTAAAAAAACAACAACACATGTATCAATTGCTTTGTATAACTTTGAAACAACTTGACAAACACACACACCTGTGGAAGGAGCCGTCCATCAGGTCCCTGGCTCTCTTTTTAGACGTGGCGATCTCACAGCCCAGGGCGAGGCCTTCTGCATCCAGGATCCTGGCTTTCTTACCTGAGGAGCACAGAACCAACAAACGTCCACAAAGTCACACAAAAACATAAAGCTGAAGCACTTTAACTTACTGCAACAGTTGATTCTCATCTTGGTTACTTATGTGAATTAGTTTGCATTAATAAATTAAGCCAGATAAGTTTATTTTCAAATGATTGAAAATGCATTTTATATGCCTGGTTTCTCAGACACAAGTTATAAATACTGGACAGACTGATCACCTTTTAAACCACAATGCGTTTTTTTCATCTTCTCTTTATCTGCTCATCCCAAATACCATGCTGCTCTTAAGTACAACTTTTGTTCATCCATGTCTGTGTTTACCCTTCTCTACTACAGTGAGAAGTTGTAAAAATCACTGCATAATCATAATACAATTCATTCATTCTCTTGTGTTTTATGTTCAACAACTTTCAACAGGGATCACCAGCTAAACACCTGAAATAACTGTTTTTCATACTCACTTGTGCTTTCTACAGGAACAACTTGGAGGTCATCTTCATTGTCAGCTCCTGACTTTCCACCAATCCCCTTGGCCTGCTTCATCCTGGTTATCTCCCTGAAACAAGCACCACAATATTGATTATTCATAGTTTAGCTGTCAATAGCATGAAAAAAAATGCATTATTAATATTTTGAACAAAAAAAACAGCAAAGAAAGCCACAGTAAACTAGGTTTTACTTCTCATCATCGCTGCTGTCATCAGAGTCGCTGTCACCCTCCTCTATAGCTTCCTGTGCAGGTGCCGCCTTTTCTTCTTCCGGCGGAGCAGCCTTCTCCTCCTCCTCCTCCTCCTCCTGCGCCTTCTCTTCAGCTTTCCTCTTTTTACCTTTGCCTGTAAAACATCCACATTTGTCATTATTTTGTCTCAGATTCATAAGAGCTACTATCCCCCCTTTTAAAAGTGATATTCAACACTTGTTCGTCACAGTGAATCAAGGAAATCTATTTTGTGTGAATAAATGGATGAGAAACAGGAAACTGTTTACCTGTTTGTTTGCTCTGAAGCCACTCTGTCTGTTGGAGCTCGCATTCTGCATCTCCCTCCAGGTCGATCTCAGAAAAGATGTCCTGCCGAAGGATGGCGGGGTTAAAGGTCAAAGGTTGCACAGATATCAACTCATCTGCAATTATGATCAATGAGGGAGCATCAGTGATGACGTGAACGAAATGTGTAGATATTACATAATTAGAGCACAAGTGGACAAACCTTGCTGAACCACAGGTTCGTCTCTCGCTCCTTCTTCACATCCTTTCCCTCCAGTTCCACCAGCAGGCCACTTCCCTGCCCTTCATCCTCCTCCTCCTCTTCAGCAAACTTTACTCTGGAAAACACAAATAATAAAATAAATACAAAAATGAAAACCTGAATAAGTGAACCAGTATGAAATGCAGGGATGTATTTGGTCAGAACAGCCGCTTACTTCTTCTTTGGTGCTTTCTTCTCCAGCTCTTTCTGCCTCTGCTCCACCTCCTCCATGTCATCGTCATCTAAATCAGAAGCAAGGGACATTTTATCTGCCTCATCATCGTCTTCCTCAGACAGGTGGAGGTCATCGTCTCCTTCAACCAGGTCGTCCGCTATCTGCATGTCACCCTTGGTTAGATCAGCCAGCGCCTGATGGAGAGAGGAACAGTAAATCAAGACTGGTAAACATTTCAACTGACAATATTTGCACAAAACAGACATACATCTACATATAAAGATTATATCACACCAGCCCAAAGTGTTTCTACGATTTTCACCTTTTGCTTATTGATGGTGCTGAGGGAGAACATGGATGAGTCGTTGGTATCTGCAATGGAGACGCCAGGCAGGTCCATCTTCAGCTCCACCCTCTCTCTCTGCTTCCTCCGCTCCTTCAGCAGCTTCCTCTTCTTCCTGATGGAACGCAACAGTGAGACAAACTTTGGTTACTTAAGAAATGTCTAGGGCTGGGACGACAACAGTTACTACGTTACTTTTGTTTGGTCATGTAACGTTAAATTAATCGTTAGATTAGTTGACTAATCAAAAAAAAAAATTATCGTTAGATTAATCGTTTGAAAAATAATCGTTTGGGACAGCTCTAGAAATGTCAAACGGAGAGTTCCAAGTTCATATTTTTCCTCAAAAGCCACATCAATGGGCAACAGGTTGACAAGAGGCTCGTTCAATCAGCAACAATACTTAACCTTGTCTGTTTATAAGAAACTACACTGATATTCTTCAACATGACCATCAGAAGTGTTCGAGGAAATTCAGAATGAAGTAGGAAAAAGAAAATAGGCAAATCTGTAATCTTTGGAATTTAGTAGGCATTATAACAAAATCAACAAACAAGAAAAATAAAATATGACATAAAATCCGGAGTAGAAAGAAAACAGTCGTACCGTTTGAGCTCAGCCACCTCCTCAGCTTTCAGCTCGGCTAGTTTCTTCTCCATCTCTTCTTCCTCGTTCTCCTCCTCCTCCTCCTCGTTTTTCTTCTTGTCTGGTTCTTCCTCATCAGCCGCTTCTTCATCAGAACTTAAACTGAAAAAACAAAAGAGGAGTCTCTTTAATTAGCTGCCTGGGAAAAAGAAAACAAAAGGAGTATCTCAGTAGCTTTTTTTTATATATATGTATTAGAAGAGTTTACTTGATGTCATTGTCAAGCTGTTTGGCCTCCGTCTTTAGTTTTTTGGCAAGATACTTCCTCAGCTTGGATCTCCAGTTCAGCAGCAGGCTGCAAATGTGATGGAGCAAAGAAGAACAGACATTCCTTAGTCACTAATACTGTACAGTATTTATTACCAGTGCTTTCATTTATTTACTGATGTACAAACCTCGGCAGTGAGCAGTAGAAACTTACCGGAGCTCTTTGCGGCCCAATACTTTGATGTCACGACAGCACTCCTTAATCTCTTCACTGGTGGCTGGGTGAGACTCCAGATCATCGTTGTCAAAGGTGATCTAAATGAAGAAAAGAGAGTGAGAGCAATACAGGAACGCTTTTCCACAGCTTGATATCTGCACAATGTACAGTGGACTGTGACCCTGTAATTCCTCAGCATCTTTCTCCTGCAGCTGCAATTTATATCCAACTTAATGAAATGGTTAAAAAATGTGCGAACTTCCAGCATCCATCTTAGACAAGTTAAATAGCACAGAGTTCTCACCGCGCTGGCTTTGCCCAGGAAGTCAATAGCGTTGTCAGCTTTCAGAAACGTCGTCACTGTGAAGCTGTGGTAAAGTGTCATGTCACCATCTGTGTATCCCTCCGCCTGTGACAAGATAGCAGCAGCTCGGTCAATGATGCATAATATATCTGGAGTCAAACGTTAACTCCATACTGCTAAACTAATATTTAATCACACAGTGTACGTGCCTTTGCTTTTTTGGCAGGCATCAGGTCCCTCACAGTTTTCGCCTGCACCTCCACCTCTTTGAACGCATGTTTAGGGTCAAAGAACTTACTGTCGATTTTGTCGGGGGCAAGGTAGCCTAATAAAAAACAAACAAAAAATATGGTTCAGATGTATGTAGATTGTAGACATGCAGACATTTTTCTACTCATCACAAACAGCAGTCTGTCGCTGCCACTGACCCTGACAGATGACGAAGATCTCGGCAGACTCATTCCTGGATGCCTGTGGCTTGGTGGCCTGCACCTTCTTGAAGAACTGCTGGAAGATCCAAAGCAGTGGCTGGTAGTCTTTGGAGCGGAAGACCTTGGTGACAAAGGTGCCACCTTTGTTCAGGAAGTCACAGGCCAACTTCAGGGCCATGAGGGTCAAATGAGCTGGAGGTGAAGCAGGGAACAAAGCGAGACGGTGAGACGGAGACATTAAGACAGATTCCCCTCATGTCTACACAGGGATGTGAGACAGAAACACACTTGATGAAATAATGGTAAAGAAACATTTATTTTCCTATCAAACTACATACATTCAAATGCTGTGCTAAAACGTTGTGTGTGCTTTAAATGTCTATTGTTTTGTAACCTTTGTTTCAGCGGCACCCACCTTGTGAGAAGGCGTCATGTTGCCAGTTGGCTCCCACATTTGGGGCTCCGTCGTTTAACACAACATCGACCTTCCAAGTCTGCAGTTCCTTTCGCAAAGCCTGTATATAAGACGGTATCTCACTTAACAAATCCTTGATAAGAACCATCTTACTATTTGTCATTAATGAGACCATCATATCAGTTATTCTGCAGCCAGGACAATGAGGTCTGTTTTCCTCCAGTGTGGCGCCTCACCGTTCTGCATTTGTCAGTGGTGATGTCTTCTTGCAGCGTTACCACGTTGGGGATGGGCTTGATGGGCACGAGGTCAACACCTGACAGGACGGGAGTAAACACTCTTTTAAAAACTTTTCAGCCATCAAGATTAGATGCATTTGAAAATTGGGCTATTTCAAAACCACCCAACCACACAAAAATTACCAAATTTAAAAGCAGGGCTACAGATGAACTTTTTACTTACTTAAACTGGTGCACCATACTTTTCTTTTAGGTGTACCCAATGATACATTTTAATCTAAGATCTTAACAAATTATGTAAATGATTGTTAATAGCAAGAATTTAAAAAAAAAAAAGGGGGGGGGGGTAGACTCACCAATAATGAGACTCGATACAGGCATAAACTTGGACGCCACCTGCAACCTGAAAGGAGATTTTGAATCATGAGTGTTTTCATTCCACAGCACATATTTCACTCATCTGTCTCAGAGCATTTGGTTATTTAACCTATTAAATTTGTGATGTATGCTTCATGTCCGAGATGATGAAATGTTTGTCGTGCAAAACCAACATTTAAACCTGATGTTTCCATGGACTAAACGTTTGCTCGGGTAAAGAAGAGCTGAGCAGAGTGGCCAAGTCAGGGAAAATATTGAAATTACAGTTTAGTTTAGTCCCAGGTTGACATTGTATCAGTCCAGGCAGAAAGGGGAAGAAAAACCTCTGACGATCCAGCCCACTGCTGAAGGTTTACATAGTAGCAACCATGTAACCAAATTATTAATGAGGTGCAGAGGACACAAATACACACTACAGTATCCCATGAGGTACAAGTGTGTAAACAAGTGTTTAGATCAACAGAGGTGTACAGTTTGACCTGATACCAGGTTTACAAGAAGTCCGTTTGGTAGTACTTCTAACACACTCCCCAGTATCAGTACTGCAGGAGTGCTTTCAACCCTTGACCCAATGTAATTATCATCTGATGGGGTATTGACAGGCAGCTCACCATCCTCCAGGAGCAGCACACAAGTCGACCAGAGCTCTGGCTTTTTGTAGAAATTGAAATTTACGATTGAGCTGGATGAGTTTGAAGGATGAACGAGATCGATAACCTGAAAAGACAAGATGTTATTAGACAGCTGACATTAGAAATATTCTGGTGTTAACCGAGTGAGCTAGCAGTCCTGCTAATGCTAATATCTACCTCAGTGCATACAGTCTCACAGCTATCTTTTCTACGGGCGGTACGCTACCTGTTTCTTTGGCCAGGTGGTAGAATTTGTCTTTTCGGGTCTTTCCAACTTTGAGCTTCTTCCCCATGTTTGTCGCTGCGGGTTTACACTTTTACTCTAACACAGAAATATCACACTCTTCCAACTTAAAGCACTCAAACGTCCATGGAAACAACACGTGTGGCTGTACCGGCGCACATATTCAACGTCACACAGCAAGTGTTTCTTCTTCTGCAGATCTATTTCCGGTGTTTGTGGAACACTTCCGCCACCTGCTGCCTGCGCCACAGAATACAATCAATGGAAACATCACTTCAATTTGGCAACATTTTGAGAGATCAATGTGAAAAAATATGTAGTAAGTAAAATGTATGTAATGTGAGTTGTACTCGAGTATCAAACTATTTTCTGGAAATGTATGTACGTTAACAGTTACAATGTAGTTTGTAGACGACATTCAAACTAAGAATTTTAATATTTACAATATTAATGAGGTAATAATAAAACAAACTTAGGAATATTTATCTTTTCCATAACTGAATAAACAAGCTGTTCTTAGAGGAAAATAAGGGCCCCAGAACACTGTTTGACACTAACCAAGCATCGAAATGATTAATATTACTTTGTTTGTTTAGTATGTGATATTATTGTGAGGCTACTTAATAAACAAGAGACTCATTTGTATTTTTCATTAATACTTTATTTAATTTGTTTGAAATCGCAGCCGCATGAATGTTGGGAGACAACACCCTTCAGTGAAGAACACAGCTGTCAGAAAGGCCTGTTTCTGGATCGAGTGTTGATCAGTCCCAGGACAGAGAAGGCACTGGCTGCTGCCGTCACCAAACTGATGGCCCCAATGGCCCGTGTGGCCTGTGGAGACAAGGAGGATTCATTTTATTTCTTAAGGTAAAAATGGTCTTAAAATATGTACTTATTAATTGTTTTTTCATTATCTGGTCACCAGAAGTTGGTCAATGAAGGGAACGTGGGATCTCAGTACCATTTTGCATCTTGAAGGTGCACTATGTTAGAACTTTAGTTCAAAAAGTTCAAAAATGAAAAATATCAACAGGAAATTAAGAAATAAACAACTTCACCTCATGTCAGAAACATCTGTGCTGTGTGTTGCAGAGACATCTATTTAAGTTAGCATGCGAACTAGCTAGCTCCGAGCCATTTTGTACGTCAAGAAGTGACAGTCTGATACTAAAACACGGTCAACACTCCCCTGGTGCTCTGAGCTCCAAGTTTGGGCAGAGTCAGCTAACATGACCGCTAGCTGCACAGTCAAATGAGCTCACTAACTAACAGCAGCTACAGTCAGCAGCAATGTTTGGAGATGATTAGAGTATGAGGTGGCAAATTCTTACATATTGCACCTCAACAGTATTTTACAATACAACAGGTGATCACTTTCGGCCCGGGGCCCACTATTAAATCTCAATTCTGGTGCTTCTCATTTAAAGGGTTAGTACACTATTTTTCCATCAAAGCCCTGCAGAGGTCAGTCATGCTGACCTGAGAACAACAAAGAGAGAGCTGAAATCTACACATAGACACAGTCCAGAAAGTAACACAGGCCATCATAAAGTAAATGTTACATTTTAAGGTGAGATTCACTTTAATCTGCCACTGTGTCTCTGTTAAGTGTCTTTGTCTGTTCTCAAATTGTACTTCTAAAGTAATACGATGGTAGTTTGGGATTCATCGTTAACTGTGGTACGCTGAGTGATGGGTTAGTATTTTGCCCTGATGACACAAGAGACAAAAACAAAACAAACAGAGAGAGACCTGCTCGGACACCCCCTCCCCGTAGCGCAGGAGGGTAACAAAGTGCTCGCAGTTGCTCCCCAGCAGGTCATAGGACACCTCCTGGCCGATGAGGACTTGCGCTCGCTGGATGATTTCACAGATGGGCAGGGGCGTGTGGTTGTGGTCATACTTGTTGTTGACACGGTACGAGTCGCTTCCCACCACCTCCTTCAGCAGCTGCATGCGCACCACTGCCTTCCGGCTGAAGACGGACTTCACACTGGACATGGCGGCTGCCGCACTCTCATCTGGAGAAGAGGAGAGACTAAGTGTGATGAGAGTCACCAGATTCCCAGAAGCGTCTTGTATATAAAATAAAGCCAAGATGATATAGCAAATAAAGAATGTGATGAGCAGACAACTAACAGATCCCAAGGTCATTCTTGGATCCTTGCCACTTCAAAAGTTGTTTTTACAACAATCCAAATTGACAGAAAGGTCAAGAGTTCATTTATTATCCTCTGTCCTCTGCAGACATCTTTATCGTCATTTTATCAAAAATGGATCAGTGTCTTCTACCTGACATTCATTATTACCTAAATCTGAAATAGACTGAGGGCTTGAGGACGTTTCAGAGTTTGTAACATTCAAAAAAGGAAGACAGATGTTAGGCTGATGTTGAGCTTAAACTCAGCATAAAACTACTAAGTTATGTCTAAGAACGCTCAGGAGATTCAGACCAAGCCACATTGGTGGAATAAGTGTGTAGGTCCTTCATCAGTAAATGTACCAATACAACGATCTAAAAAGATTAGTCAAGTAAAGGTGCTTCATTCAAGACGCCTTTTTTCAAAATAAAATATTATTAACATCTTGCATTTGATAATAGAGATAGTAGAGATACAGACAGGAAACATAAGGTGAAAGGGACGTGACGACAAAGGCTCCCAACTGAAGCCTGAGTCAATGTACTTAGTTACTTTTCACCTCTGCCAAGCCATAACAATGTTTAAATGGGTGTTTTTCCTGTGATTTGAATATCTTTAAACAGGCTGCAGGGGGAAAGTGCTTCCAATCAGTGTACATCCAACTGCTGGTGTCTTAACTACCATACTTAAAGATCCCCTCCACATGTGTACAACAGCATCAGCCATGCTTAACTACATTAAAATGGCCTCAAAATGGCAGCTATTTGTTGCTCCTCATTAATGAAATACGGAGAATACATTTTAAGAATACATCTTCAAAATATTCTTAAAAACTTTAAACTAAAACTGAAATTGCAGTCAAATCATACTTGAATCACTTTAACCTTACGTTAAGTTCAGAAGCAAATATTTGTATTGCATTACAGACGGAACACATCATTTTTTTTTGTTTCCACATCAGTGTGCGTGTTTGCTGAACATTGGACCAGGATTAGCTTCCAAACTATTTGTGATGTCACAGATTATGCTCATAGGCCCGCCTCTTAAAATCAGGTTTTCAATGAACACAGAGAAAAGTTACACTTTAAGCAACGAATGTGAATCTCTGTGCATACATTGTTCTACATAGTGAAGCTCAAACATTCAACCGGGGGAACAAAAAGAAAGACACGCTTTTTGGGTGGAGGGCGACTTTAAGGTCAAATGTGACCTGTCAGGGGTATGAAAGTTAAAAACAGCTGGATGAGAGCAGCTAGTTTCTTATTTACTGAGTTTTGATTTGCAGACTCATGAATTGCACCATGTCCAGCCAAAGTGTGTCAAAACGAGCCCGTGTTGTCAGAGGTACCGCTTTGTTTTTAGTTTAACTTAGCTCTGCCGGTTACAACTCATCTCTTGGAGGCTCCTACTGACCGACAGGAGTCAAATTGATGATGTAACCGTCGCCCAGGTAGAGAGCCCAGTGCTGATAGGCCGGTCTGAAGATCTCAATGAGGTCACCAGGCTGGGGGTCAGCGTAGGGGTCAGGAAGGTCAGGGTCATTAGAGGCCATCTGCACACAAACGCACACAGATATGGTGGACAAAAGCACATTTCTCAGACATAAATTGCTTTCATGAAAGGCATGCCACACCTTGAATGTGCCTACTAGTTTTTGAATAAGACATTTGGTTCTGAGATAAGGACGTTTAGATGATGGCATGATTGTTATTAAAACTGCAGAATTATTTCCTACTGAACCATCTGATGCAATGTGACAAGCATTACAAACATGGATACATTTATAAAAATTCAATTCTTACTTTTCTATAAATCCTTTTGAAACCAGCTACAAATGATGGATTACTTACTAAATTATGGAAATGTAGCTTTAGTTTTGACTCTTGAAACGGCCTCTGTCTCACAGATATTCCACTTTTCAAAGGGGAGATCATTTTTCCATCATTAGATGTCCACGTTAGCCCGTCATAAACACACACACTGTTAAATCACACTAACAGCCGTCCTGCCAACTTACAGTAGAGTTTTGTTGTTGTTTATCCATCCCACATCATGCTTCCACAAATTCTAAAAAGAGAAGAAAACACAGATGGGAAAAACAAACAACAAAACTGATTTTGACCCACTGACAGATCACTGAATGTTTGTCTAAGGACCCCAAAATATACATATACATATATACATATTTACATTTTTCCTGACTCACTTTGTGGTAAGACATGAGTCAAAACTGAATCCCCAGAGAGAGAGAATGCTAGATGGGATGGTTCAATGTAAAGGGCACCCATAAATACACACACAGACAAAACACCAGCTCACACACACACAATACACACACAAGCTCTTGTGTCACCTGTGCTGCCACAATGGCATCGGCACAATGGGGAAGCTGACAGAAAAATAGTTTGTGCCCAGGTGGTTTCACATAGAAACGATCGGCCCCCGCAACGTGAACTCTTATCACTTTTAAAAAACATCTTTGGCTCACCTCAGATAAATGATTCAAAAGGTTAAAATGTCAAGGTTCTTGCGTTAATTCCACAGAGACAAGAGTTTAGTTTGGATCCCACATGTATGGGATGAAATCTATATCTGCCCGGGAGAGCAATGAGTATATCCATCTCATCACTAATGTATGACACTGAAGCCACGCTGAAAAAAGAAAGCCACATATTATTTTACCAATCCAAAGCTCCATCAGCACCATAACATAAAAACCTACTCTACTTTACTTATATTATGTAAGTATTTTGTAGAAAAGCTCTATAAACATCTTTTGTTACTGTGAATATAAAACATTCCCTTGGAATACCACATAAAACTTCAACATGAGGTGTCATAAACACCTCTAGAGTCTCTCACTGTAGCATTAGCAACGTGATTTTATTGAAGAAGTGAGTAGACTTCATGTCAGAGGCTCAGCCAGTCAACACAAATGCGTACGATAGAAATACTTACTCAAACACCAGCAGCTTTTTCTTCCTCACCATTTTAATTCTCCATCATAAATCCGCACATAACCATTAAAAATGAAAATCCAGCAAGAATCGAGAAACAGAAGGAGATCGATTCCGAGTTTTTCTGAGATGACAAAAGGTTGCCAAGTATCCCAAACCAGACGCTGGAGGTCCCGGTGGAGGTATTTCAGTGTCCGCTGCTCTGACTGATGATGACAGTTTGCCAGAGTTGCTAAGGTCACACACACACACACACACACACACACACACACACACACACACACACACACATGCACACGCACACACTCACACACACACACACACACACACACACACACACAGAGGCGTTTCCTCTCTGGTATTGTCCCATTCACAGGCTGCTATTCTGAGTAAGAGTTATTGTGGGGCTTGTAAAAGGCAGCACATACATGACTGATTTCATTTGAGTGGTGTGTGTGATCTCTGTGCTTGGAGAGGCGACTTTGGCATAGCAGCTCATGTTCATTTATTAATTAATACAGCCTGTAATGTGTCAACATTGAATGTATGAAAACAATGTTCTTTTAATGACAGCTAGAGAAAGTACATTTCTCTCATCAAGCTTGATGTAAAATGTCTAAAGTAACTGTCCATGACAGTGCATGAGTAAATGTACTTAGTCACATCCATTGATATAGTAGATAATATAAGAGTATATTTATCTGTTATGTTTACAATGCAGTAAATCTGTGCTGTGTATGATTACATATGCCCTTGGTGTTATAAACTAGACCGGACTGTCAGCTTCATTAAAGGAGATCTCAGGGGTTGGATGCATTCTTTGAACAATGATTGGCTGCTGCCAGCCACCCTTACGTCACGTGTCTCCGCCCCCACTTCGTAAAGGGCAGTTGGAAGCAGCACCGTCAAGCTGACGTCAGGGAATCTGAAAAGAGCAGGAAGTACAATAATTTCAGTTTCAAAATCAAATAACAAAGAGGTTATTGTATAAAAAAAACCAAAAAGTTAAAAAAATTAAGAATTGAAAGTACAGTGTGCCAGAGGGACACTCCAAGCTGTAGCTTCAGCCTGACACTTTTTTGGTCTTTTGAAAATCTTCATGCTTATGTATTATTTTCTACTGTACTGCTTTGTTGGTAGAAAATGGCTTTTTTAAATGTTAGTTATTTTCTTGATTCCAAAGTTTTTGCATAATTATTTATAAACTAAATATAAAGGCTTGTAGTAACTTAAGTTAACATTCAAATTGTAAAACAAATTCGCTATATTCCATTCATTCTTTGTACGTGCATCCTATTTAGATCCAGAAGGGGAAAAAACTGCTGCGTTTTATTTTTCTCAACAATTAGAGGACTAATGGATATAAAGTTAGTGAAATCTAACTACAGGTGACTATAATTACATTTCCATCAAGCAAAAAATTAGTTGCTGTCAAAAAAATGGTTGCTACTCAAAATTAGTTACGGATAGGGATATTTGGATATGGGTGCATATATGCGTGTAGATGGAAATGCAATAAAAATCAATTGAATGTCTTTTACAATATTTTTGGGGATCAAAAAATATTCACAAAATGCAAAATAAAGTTTCAGATGTGTCAGAGAATAAACAATCAATAGAATCAATGACATGTCCTTATATCCCTCAGTGGTACCTTACAAATTATAGATACAAGGTCAAAGCAAAACTGCAAGCGAGGGTGAATCAGTTGAGTTTTACAGCTAACCACCACAGCTATTTAAAGCATATGCAAATCAGCAGAAACTATAACAAAATCTCATCCTGCCACATTCAAATCCTCAACGTGTACGCAGCACCTCGATCGGACCTTTATTTTGAAATGTGTCCCGGAAGCCCCTTGGCTGGTGCTGCTAACGTGACAGCGGTGCCATTACGGGATACAAACAGAAGGTTAGCCAGGCTGACAGCAAGTAATCTTTCAGCGAGGGAAGGGATTTGAGGGTAGCGATCAATATTGTTTATGTTATGAGAAAAGGACACTGTCTGTCCAACGACTGCGGTGAGCAAATACCCTGCTAGTGAGCTGCGCTGATGCTAATTTGACGCCGCTAGTAACGTTAGCTAACATAGCTCAGGTAATTTGTTAGCTTGTTTGGCAGCCGCATGTGTCCGCTCGTTTAACATAAATTTGATAAACATTGATAATAAGTAGTCGGGGACAGGTAAACACATGTATACACCGTTATCTGTACAGACACAGTGCGTCACTCTCATGTGTCATGTTGTGTAGTAGACTTAATGAAGTTGCACGGTGTCGCCGCTAACTTGTGTCTTCACTTGCAGTTCGATGACTGAATGTTAGCTAACGTGTTTCATCAGTTGATTGAGTTAACCTAGCCTGCCCGACAATAAGAACAGTGTACGATAAAAACAAGTGAGCTCGCTTGATCCAAACAGTACGATTTATGAACAACTGTCTAATGTTTGTGTTTGCCCTTTTTGACCCCTCTCCGTGTTTAGATTGAACACCATGGCTGCTGCCCCTCCACTCACACGGTCGGATTCGGCTCGGGGGGAGTTCTCCCCTCTCAAGCACTTTGTTGTGGCCAAGAAGACCATAAGCGATGTGTTCGAACAGCTCCTGAACTATGTGAAAGAGACCTCAGACTTTGTAGAAGGTGAGGTGTTTTGGGTTGGATCTGTTCACCAACTGGCAATCACCTCTAGTGAGGCAATCGCTCCTTTTCACATGAGCAGCTTGTGTGTTTACTGTCTGTCAGTCATCTCTCTCTGGCTCATGATGTCTGTGTTGTTTTGGGACAGAAACCTGTGGGAATAAAGCATTGGAGAACATCGCCAGCCAGGATCAAAAGCTGGAGATTCAGTCGTATGCTGATAAACTCGCTGTCATTAAGGAGGTGCTGGCACGCAGACACATGAAAGTGGCCTTTTTTGGCAGGTAAATACATTCATAAATCACCAGAAATCCACATCATCCTCTAAAGAACATCGTTATCAACACTTTGCTGAAATAATTGCCCTGATGTGTGATTTAAATGAGTCCTTCCCCTTATTGCACATGTGGCAGCTTTGCTTTCTCTTTTGTTTTCTTTCATCAGCTTGACCTGTGTCATTGAAGTGACGTTGTTCAGTCAACCCAGTCATCCTGTGTAAATGATTTCAAACTAGTTGAACCAGGCTGTGCTCTACGTCGATGCTTATTATAGGCTTCAAATCCAAAATGCAATAGAAGGACGTGTGAGAGAAAACAGCTCGATTCAGCAGCGAGCTAGAGTTTCACATAAGTCTCTTGAACCTATCGCGCTGATAACGTTTCCTGTTGCAGGCAACTAGGAAATTACTCAGTTTGACCTCACGTGCAAGCGCATATTTGTGGTGCATCATCTTAGGACTTTGCATGTGTTCGTTTTTAGAATGATTTGAATTATGAGCAAATGATTTGGTTCCACATTCAGCCAATGTCTGTTTTTTATCCGGTTTTAGGACCAGTAATGGTAAAAGCACAGTGGTTAACGCCATGTTGAGGGACCGTGTGCTGCCCAGCGGGATTGGCCACACAACTAACTGCTTCCTGAGTGTGGAGGGCACTGATGAGGACAAGGCCTACCTCAAGACGGAGGGCTCTGATGAGGAGAAGAGCATCAAGGTGAATTTTATTTTATTAAAAATTGTCATGGAAGGTTTGGTTCACACTGTTTGTTTTTTGTATGAGCACTGGCCTGTCTTCCAGTCATATACTTACATGTTTGGATGTCTGGGGTCTGCTCTGAGCAGCTTGTCTGCAACTGTTGAAGAATACTTTGTACTTCTTCTAGAGTAAAGGAGGAGAAGGTTTAACAAACACACACCAGAATTTGCCAGTATTCACTAATCAGACCATCTGTTGCCTTTTTAATCAGTTGTCACTCAATACACTGATAATGACTGTTCTGAAATCTAGGACGTCAAGTTGCATTTTCTCACATTTCTCTGTTTGCTTGTGTTGGACCGAGTGCAGTCAGAATGCCAGAATTATGAGAGCTTTTGTTGTTGTGGAAGTGTTGTTTTACTCCAATGGGTCACTCTGTTGAGGGTACAAGCTGATAAGGTTTATGCCTCACCCTAATAACCGAGCTTGTATCTTTATACTGATTTTTCAACAAGTTGCATTTATTGTTCCGTCAGAAGTAGTTTATTTTTCAAAATCGTTAATATCCATTTCAAGTTTGTAATAGTGTTAGGTCAACGGTAAAAGAAGGAGAGAGAGCTTTGTGTGTCCTTTGGGCTGTGAGTTTGTGTTAATTTTCCGGACCTAAATCGCGTAAATGCCACCTGAACCCGCGGCCATGTTAACAGACTCAGGTATGCAGGATATGAGCAGTGGTGTCAGGTGTCCGAACTGAAAGGCTGATGTGAGAGACTTCACTCTCTCTTAACTTTAACAGACTGAACTGGATGAAGCTGGTCTTGTGCTTTTCTATTGTCCTGTCTGTTGTTTCCAGTTTGGAAAATTCATGTGTTTTATGTAATCTCCTTGTTAAGCACTTTGGTCAGTGTTTGTTGTTTTAAAATGTGTTTGAATTGACTGTCCAGGGTGTCACATGTACATGTGGGTTCTCTTGTTGAAAAAACTTTAATAGCTGTTAACAAGGTTCATTTTAGCTGATAGTAAATGAATCCTGCTAGTGTAATACATTTCTAACTGAAAATACCTAATAACGTACCATCGTTAAAGATTATTACCTTATTGGTTGATGCTGTAAGCTATGCTTTTCAGTCCTGAAGCTGTCCTTTCAGCGTAGTAAAAACTAACAGAACAAATATTTTGACAGAATTTTAAAAAGTGATAAAATATTTTCCCCTGGGCTTAATCACACACAAACTGAGGATTTAAGAAAAGTCATGTTTTTTACTATTAAAGTAAGGTATTATAATAAGGTATTTACTTTTTTGTAAATTCATAAAGTCAACAGGACGATAACTCTAATAACGGAGACAAGTTATTACGTGTACAACATAACGTCAGTCTGTTTATGTGTCTTCTGCAGACTGTAAACCAGCTGGCTCACGCTCTCCACATGGATGAGAGTCTGGACGCCGGCTGTCTCGTCCGTGTGTTTTGGCCAAAGACCAAGTGCGCTCTGCTGCGAGACGACCTGGTGCTTGTAGACAGGTAACAGGATCCTCTAAGCACATGTAAACATTCTGGACAAGTTTGCAAATATCAATTTAGCCGTTTCTGGTGGGATTAACACAGATAAAGCTAGTGATTTCCAAAGAATCAGCTCAAATGGACACTTTCTTAATATGTTTTGTAGTTGACATGTATTTGACCTCTTGACCTCTCTACCCCGCTGTAGCCCAGGAACAGACGTCACATCTCAACTGGACAGCTGGATTGACAAGTTTTGTCTGGATGCCGACGTCTTTGTGCTGGTGGCCAACTCTGAATCCACACTGATGAACACAGTAATGCCTCTGATCCACGTGAAGCTCACGTCAGGCCAATATCCTGTGAAATCTAACTTGTAAAAAAGCTTTGCGTCACTTACTGATATTGTCTAAACTAGTAATAATACACCACAACAGCAAACAACGTAAGTTTTCTGTTGTGTCAGCCACTTAAGTGTACTCAAAGGGTCAGTGTTGTTGTTTTCTCTGCAGAACTGATTACAGAGTGGAGGATGTGGCTGCCTGTGTTTGTATCCAGCCACAGGGGCCCCACTCTTGTTTCTCTCAGCTCAGGCATTCATGCAATGTGAAGCTGGACACAGTCAATCACAGAGCTCCTTAACCCGGCAGCAGCTCTTAAAGGGAAAGCAAACACAACTTCCCCTCTCTGTAATTTTCAATGGAAATGAATCCAGGCTTTATGTAAATATTGTAAGATTATCAAGTAGGAAAAATGTTGGCTGCCAAGTCTGGTTATGCAAACCCTGAACATTTGTATCCATGTTACAGCACAGACTCTGCTGTCTTGCTGAAAATGAAGTGGACAAAAACAAAAAATAAAGTCTGTGTTCATGGATAGAGCCAGACATGGGATGTACAGTAGAAACATTTAGTGTAGGCACTGAATATGAATCAACAAGAAGTTAAAATTCCTTTGATTTGTGTTGTGTAAAACCAACATTTAAAATAACGTGGGTTTTTTTAGGTTTCTAGACAACAAGTCTTTTTTTAGTTATTTTAGTGACAAAGAGAAAACATTAAATGTATATTTTGTTTATTTCACAAGATTTGAGAGAACTTAAACGTCACTCGATCTCTCTTCACCCATCATCATCTAGGAAAAGCACTTCTTCCACAAAGTGAACGAACGTCTGTCAAAGCCCAACATCTTCATCCTCAACAACCGTTGGGACGCCTCAGCAAACGAACCAGAATACATGGAGGACGTGAGTAAACTTTCTCAAAATTATAATTGCTTCTGATCTCATAACCTTTCACAGATTTTTGCAGAATTGTTTGAATTGTTGTTCATTGGAGACCTTGACACAAAAAGACACTGGGATGGAGACGAAAGAAAAAAAACACAATTTTTTAACACACGATGATGATGTTTGCAATTAAGATGGTATATTTTAGAACTTATTATAGCCTTGTATCTGTATTATACATATTTTTCACTATGATTTTGTCGATATAAAATCACAAAAAGCAGCGCATCATATAATGTGACCCGTCTTCCTCCAGGTGAGAAAGCAGCACACAGACCGCTGTGTGAACTTCCTGGTAGAGGAGCTGAAGGTCGTGGACCGCGATCAGGCACCTAACCGCATTTTCTTTGTGTCCGCCAAAGAGGTGCTAAACTCCCGCATGCAGCGTGCACAGGGCATGCCTGAAACAGGTGAGGCTTCACATTACTGCCGATAATGTTGTATTCATGGAGGATCGAGAAACAATTTCAACTCGTTTTAATCATCCACAACCAGAGTATATGCTGTTTTACAAACCATATTGTAATCAACTTGAAACTTGAATGTTTACATGAAATATTGCATACAGGGAATGAACTATGACATCCACTTTTACAGTTTTTCTTTTGATAAACACATTTAGGGTCATTGTTAAAACTTAAGTGCACTCATGTTGTATATTAATGATAAAGAAAAGTGATTACACTAGTAAATAATAATAATAATAATAATAATAATAATAATAATAATAATAATAATAAAAAAAAATACATGCTTTTATAAAGGTGTCTGTGCTGATGCAAGTCAATAAATAACTTTTCATTTTAC
Source organism: Sparus aurata (assembly GCF_900880675.1). Taxonomy (NCBI): domain Eukaryota; kingdom Metazoa; phylum Chordata; class Actinopteri; order Spariformes; family Sparidae; genus Sparus; species Sparus aurata. The sequence continues at coordinate 17,012,764 of NC_044197.1, read as the reverse complement.
TCACATTGTGATGATTTCATCCAACAGGTGGAGCTCTGGCTGAGGGCTTCCAGGAGAGACTGAAGGAGTTCCAGTGCTTTGAGAGGAGGTTTGAGGTCGGTTTGTGTGCGTGTGTCAGAGTACTCTCCATATCTTCAGATATTTTTATCCCCACTTCTCAAAACAAAATCTATCTTGTGACTGAAACCAGAGAAAAAACATTTTCAAAAGAATTAAGCCGTTTTCATGTATTTTGGCGCACATGTGATTAGACTGATATATTTGACATCAAAATACATCTCAACAGTCATATTGTAACCCTGAGTTGAAATCAGTGTCGAGTCAAATCAAGGTGAAAATTACAGGAGGCTGATAAAGCTGATAAACACTGCCGCGGTTGGAAGAGCTAAGCAAAGCTTGTTGACGTTATCTGGCTGGCTCTGGTTACAACAGGAGAGAGAATCACTGTTGTGGGCAGGGTTCCTCCACAACATGGAAAAGAATTTGCGATTGAAAATGTGAAGGAACCCTGTATGAGAAGTGAGGAAATCGTTTTCAGTTATCATTTTTCAGAAATACAGACAGGCGGCTTTGTCAGGCTGTGAACCAAAGCTAACTTTATTGTTCCAGCTTTTGACAAATACTACTCTGAGAAATTAACTTGCCTGCGTGTGTATGCATGTTTGTGAAAGAGTTCGTTTGAGATTATTGCATGGTAAAAGAAACCGAATAAAACGAGAAGCAACCAAGTCCTTCTCCTAATAGTAACGGTTAACATGAGCAGTTGTCTAGTCAAGCCTGACTTAGTGAACGGGTTTCGCCACCAACCATGCACGTGAAGCTGGCGCCCCTCAGGGCCTTCTAGACCAATCACTGTGCCTTTCCCATCAACCTGCGTCTTCATTGCTGAAGTCTAGATTCACTTAGGCGAGGGCATCCATTTGTTTTCATTCTACGTTTGGTTTGGTTTTGTCCTAAAAATTGTGATTGTTGAGTTTTCTATGTTTTTGTGTGTTTTGTTGCATCTTGTTAACCAGCAGGAAGTGAATTGTGTTCATCCTGGGAGGAAATTATTATTTGAATCCTCAAGATTTCCCTCCTGGTTGATTTTGCAACAGCCGTGATTATCATGGTAACAGCAGGTGTGGGTTAATATTACACATTCCATAGTTCTTAGAGCAGTGAACAGTCAATAAGCAGCTACTTTATCAGACATACAACAAAAGAGCAGCAAGTGTATCTGTTAGTAGTGCAAGTAAAACCAACTAATTTTAACCAGTCATAATTTGACTTTTCCATCCTGTCATTAGCAACTTGATTTCAGGCTGCATACAGCTTAATTACTTTTCCCCATTACAGCAGGACACAATAAAGTAGGTTAACTTCCTGAAGTTGAAGGTGTGAAGTCGGTCCCAGCTTGTTCCTTAACTGCCTTTGAAACATCAAAACTTTTTTGCTGACAAGAAACGCAAGTGACCACAGTAATTTTGGAGATACATTTTTGATGTAAAATTGTGGTAAGTGATATCATGTTTCCTGCTGCTGCTTCACAGTAAAAGCCACCACAGATTTCCCCAGTTGAAGGCTTTTGAGGTGAAGAAGCAGCAGTAGCAGTGGGGAAGGTTCAGTTTGCGTTAGCAGTAACTTAACACACCTCCTATACGCTGTCACGAGAGGGATCTGCAGTTGGAGGGTCACGTTAACGATGCGATAAAATGATGCTGATTACTTGCGTGCATTCTTAGAAGACAGTGGGAATGGTGGACCCCACCACTAACATTAAAAATTATTGTGTTGAGAGAAGATAAATGAATGTGAATATTTTGAATAAACTAATAATAGTGGAGTAGTCATGAGTTTGTCTCAGAAGCCACGACGGCACTGTTTAAACTCAAAGAAGAACGGCATCTATCGGATAAAAACGTTAAGTCATCGAAAACGCGACAATATAATTTATCCCAAAATGACACACAATTTCTTCTTTTACATGTTACAGCATATTTTTTCTTTCTTCTCTGCATACTTGATTGTGCAAACTTGATATGTTTTTATAATTTTGCTGAGGCTTCACCAACACGTTACTGTGACTTCCCAATATATGCGGGCTGTGGGACACAAGATGCACACTCTGCTGCTGTCATTCTCACACCTGTGTTTCCATTTCTTTCCTTCTCCTAAGTTAAAGTAGCAGGTGTGTATCTTGTCCTCTGTTCGTCCCTGGTAGCGTGCGAATTCACGCACCCTATCCAGCAGCAGCCCCTGTAGCTGTCACAGTAACTTGTGTGTTATGGCCTCGCAGGAGTGTATCTCGCAGTCAGCAGTGAAAACAAAGTTTGAGCAGCACACTATCAGGGCCAAGCAGATCACAGAAAAAGTCAAGAGCATCATGGACGCCATCAACATCGAGGCGGCAGAGAAGAGGTGAGTATCTCGCTCCATACTTTTTGTTCCTCAGACTACTCTGTTAACTGTATTGATAGAGGTTAAAGTTTGATATTGTCAGAGTGATGTCTTCTCCTTTTGTCGACGCCATGAAGGGCTTATCGAGGTAATATATGAAACCTCTGTGAAAGGGACATGAATGGCACTTTGTGTAATAATGGAAGGATAAATGATATTAGTGGATTTCTAAGTTCTCCTTTCCATAGTGTTGCACTTTTTGCATCTATACTTTGCATTAGTGACTTTATTTCCTGTTGGCGGCTTCAGAGTGGCGGCCCTGGAGGACAGAGAGTATCAGATGGACCGGCTGGAGTTTGTCAAGAATCAGCTCAACTTGCTGATTGATGATATCAAGAAAAAGATCAAGTCCATCAGTGAGGATGTGGCGTCAAAGGTAATGTAGTTGACAACAGGTGGAAGGACTATTTCATGTCCTGTTAAAGATCTCCTTTGGATAGAATGCAACCAGCTCAGATTAGGCATTTTCCTTTAATTTAAACTACTAATCAGTTTCCTCTGTTTTTTGTTAATAGACAAATCAGTTAATCAGTTTTTTGTCTGAGCTTGATTATTAAAGAACTTCAGCTTAATGTCTACCATATAAATACCTCTGACACTATAGCTGGGTGCAGTGGACGCTATCTAATGAGACAGACATCCTGCCTACTCCTGTCTTGCTGTACTGTAGCTGACTGAAAACTCTGGTTGTGTTTTGTCCAGGTATCCAGCGCCATGGAAGAGGAGATCTGCCGCCTCCACGTCATCGTCGATGAGTTCCACTCTGACTTCCACCCCTCACACCACGTCCTCAAGATCTACAAATCTGTAAGTTGAGGCACAGATGATTTCCTCATTATCAAAACTTTCCAGGGCAAAACCTTCGAGGGCAACAATCTGAGGTGCTTTGGTGATTACCAAACAGTCTTGCCAGCTTAATGCTCTTAAACTAGAAGCCAGAGTGACACATCTGGTCCCTCTGTTTTTTTCATTGCTTTCTGTATGACCTCTGACTCCTGTTGTTGTTGTTGTTGTTGTTGTTGTCAGGAGCTGCTGTCTCACGTGGAGGAGGGGATGGGCAAGAACCTGGCCTACCGCTGCTCTGATGCTGTCTTCGCTTCTGTACAGTCTTCTCAGAAATACATGATAGGTAATGTATAAAACATTAGTAGATCGCCTTAGCACTGAATTGAGTCGTTGCTTCAAGGGTTGTCAAAAGATTTGGTATTCTAGGGTAGCGCGCTGCAGTACTTTTAGAACTTGCAGTTTATTATTAACCTCTGATTGATCAAAGTCACAGACATAGTAAGGGATTAGAGTTTTCTCTTGGTCACAACCAGGTCATTTCTGATATTTTGTCATCTTAAGTAAACCATCTGAATATAGCATAAATTTTATCTTTAGAATAAAACAAGTTTTGCTGCAGGCACTCTAGAAATAATAAGCTACTTTCATAGGTTACCGCAAATTAAGTGAGATCTGGTTTCGAAAATGGTGCATTTAAGATAATGAATTTGAAGGCTGTCACACCTTGTACGAGAAAACACCTTTTTGCTAGAATTGACATGAAATAGGTCTCAAATTGCATTTATAAGGCTCTTAAAAGGGGCTTAAAAGCTAAAATTAGTGGTTGTTAGAAATGATAACTTCCTTACAACCATTACATGCTCTAAAGGCTAAGAAAGAGATCCTGTTTTCATAGAAAATGACCTCAGCTCACATTTTCAGTCCTCAAAATTGTTTTGCTCATTTAGAGAGCGTCGCTAAACTTAGTCAAGTCCTATTGTGCACTCTGGCAACGGTCTGCACCACCCAGCGTCCTGCTATATTTAGCCTCCTCACTGAATGCCATCATCCCGTGCCCCATTATGCTACAAATACGTCACTGGTCTTGCAAGCTGAGCTCAGTGACAACGATGTTGCAAAGGTGTTAATGTGCCCTTAGGTGCTGTTATGAAATGTTGGTGTTTCGAAAAGCAGGAATATTCAAATTGAATTACCTTTTTCTTTCCAAACCACAATGATAATGTGGTGATTTTTTATCTGTGCTCTTATGACATTTTCTGCTCTCTAGTGCCCAAAAAATATTAACAGCTGTTAAATACATATAAAGTAAAGGTGCTCATTTTGACGAATAGTCCCTTAAAGTGTTCAGCAATAATGCTTACAATACAAACTTGGCTACAGATGATCCCATGACTTCTGTTGACTGTTGTCTATCCCTCTTGTAATTCTCTCACTCCATGTTTTTTTTCTCCCTCTCCAGAGAGTATGCTCCCTCTGCTTCCCTCCACGGTCCAGAGCCAAGTCCACATGCTGGTGCCCAGCAGGAAGTTTGACCTGAGTTACGACCTGAACTGTGCCACACTTTGCAACGACTTCCAGGAGAACATTGAGTTTCAATTTTCTTTGGGCTGGACGTCGTTAGTCCACCGCTTCCTGGGATCTGTTAATGCACAGAGAGCGCTCAAACTGGTGGACCAGAACTTCCAGGTACAATATCATCCTTAATGTCCATAAGTATGCTAATAATGTTCATATGAACACAATATATTCAAGTAGGTCAGTTTTTGAATACTCTTCTGTTTTCACTCAGGCCTCTCGACCGGCGTTGCCCCTCACCCGTACACCATCCTCTGGACCCCCCTCCACGATAGCCCCGCCCAACAACGAGACAGCTCTCATGACCCAGGAGGACCTGATGGTAGCCATGGCAACCAACGTGGCATCGCTCACCTCCCGCACTTCAATGGGTGTTGTCATCGTTGGAGGAGTGGTATGTTGTTTTCCAAAATTGTTCTCTTGCTCTTTTGCAAAATATAATTTTTTTCTTAGGGATGAGTTTCCCTCATTTCGGTGCCCCTTCTGCTTCAAATTCCAAACACAAAGAATGCAGAACATGCCACTGCAGACTGTCCCTGTTAATGAATTATTTCTCTCTCAGGCTGGTCAGGGTGCTTACCCAGCTTCTATTTATGCATTTATTTTTTAAGGTGTACCGAGCAGTTGGCTGGAGGTTGATCGCCCTCTCAGCCTCACTGTACGGCCTGCTGTACCTGTATGAGAGACTCACCTGGACCACAAAGGCAAAGGAGCGGAGTCTGAAGCGGCAGTTTGTGGACTACGCGACAGAGAAGCTGCAGCTTATCATCAGCTTTACGAGTGCAAACTGCAGCCACCAGGTCCAACAGTAAGTTTGCTACTGATACGGTAGAATTTCTGTTATTCAATAGTAGGACAAACTAGACACTACATAATAATTTAATATGATGTATAACAGAGAAAAGCAGGAAATCTCCATATTTGAGAGCAGTGTTTTCTGCCGTTATGGAATGAAAATGACTGCAATTTTTAAAATAGGTAATTTTCTGCCATTCAAATGCAGTTGTTCTTTGTATTCCTTTTTTCAGTTTTATTGTTGTTTACCATGAAATACAGATAAAAAGTATACAATGTGAAATTGCTAGATTCATCATGGATTGAATATCAGAAATGGATCCCTTCCAGCGTATTACAGGGTGGATTATTCCTTTAACAAGCAGCACATTCAATCTAAGCTTGTTTTGCCGACATCAAAATCTTCATCACTATTTCCTCAATTGCTGTCAGAGGTATTTAACCTACTGACAAAGACTCCTCGTAATGTTTCTTACTCACACACACACACACACACACACACACACACACACACACACACACACACACACACACACACACACACACACACACACACACACACACAGCACCCTGCACCCTGCCCTGCCCCACCCTGCCTTCCTCTCTGTAACAGGGCTAAATAAATAAGCACTGAGACGCTGTGCCCTCTGTGTTGCCAGGGAGATGGCGACGACCTTTGCTCGGCTCTGTCAGCAGGTGGACCAGACGCAGAAAGAGCTGGAGGCTGAAATCCGCCAACTGACAGCCAAGATAGATCAGCTGGAGACTGTCCAGAGCGAATCCAAGAGCCTGCGGTCAGTACGCCGTCTTCTCTCTTTGGGGGAATCATGATGGGTAGAGATGTGGGGTAGATGAATGTTTTGGAATTTAGGGAAAATAATTCTCCTAGATGATATGAATGATACTACAGAAACAGCAGAAATGCCAATCCTTGTTATTTTTCTGTTTGTTGTTGCTGAAAGATTTATAACTTTACATGTTTGCCAAAAAAAAAATGACTCATCTGTTCTGGTCATTGTATCCATTTGACTGCCCTTTCTAAAGAATTTAGATGTTGGAGAACATCTCTGAAAATGTGATGTAACAAATAAATTAGATTCCAAGAAGTATTTTGGATGAAGTCGGCCCAAATCTGACTCAAATCTGTTCGTTTCCTCCGCAGACATAAAGCGACAGCGCTGGAGAAACAGTTGGAGGCTTTCACAAACCAGTACCTGCAGCATCAGCAGTGAGCTGCTTCACACAGTTTGGTTCTTGTAGAGCCAGTCATTCCTCAGCCAGGGGCCGCCTCACAGCGCCCGATCCCCTTCACCTGAACTACTGCACAGTTTTTGTGTGGACAAGTCGAGCTGCAAAGATACAGGGATCTGGTCTATAAGCCGATAATAAATCGATAGATATTTTGATAATCAATGAAATGTTTGTCAATTATCGGGCAAGAATACCAAACTCCTGCGACCTCGCACATAGAAAGATTTGGTTCTTTTGTGTCATTTGTAAAAAAAAAAAAAAAATTAGGAAAGTTATTTTGTCACACCCAATAGTCTGTTTGACATTTTTTGGCTTAACTTTTTGACATTCTGTAGATTGATCGGTTTCTTAAAGAAAAACAAGATAATCAGTAATTGATAATGACAAAAAAAAACAACCCGTAGTTTCGCTCTTAGTGGACAGTGGAGCATGAAGGCCCAGACAGTATTTCTCCCTCTTCTTCTTCTCCTCCTCCTCAGTCCTCAGGTGCTTTCAGGTGCCTGAGACACTACAGTCAAACTGTAAAACAAAACTGCCTGTATGACAAACAAAAACAGACTCATGATGTGCAGAGATGCTCCGTAGGGTGGCGATCTAATCTAGGTCGGGTGCTATGTTCTGACACTAACTTGACACTAACTGTGAATATGCCTTTTTTTGACTAACTTTTGTGGAGCAAATGAAGTTTTATGTGTATGTAACTGTCCAGGCACTTGATCTGCTGTATGTTAGCACCAAAACATGGATATATTTAATAATAAAAGATCTGTTTTTCTGAATTATAAGGACCTTATTAGCGTTAATTCACTGGGAGGAATTACTGAGTAGAAAGGGAAAGCATGTCTTTAAATCAATGTAGCTTCATGTTCTATTTTCTACAAATCCTGCAACTGTATAGAGTAAAGGCTTTGGAAATCCTCATATATTTTATAATATCCTGTTTTATTTATACCCGTTAGACTTGTAATGACAATTACACTAGTCTACACTTGTAAAAAAAAAAAAAAAAAAAACTTTTTTTTTTTTCTTGAATGTGAAATGCCTCCAATTTTCCCAATTGTATTAAATCTGCCACAATTTAAAACTGACTCTTTGTGTTACCGAGTGTCACCAGTAAGTTCAGTTTGTCGTTTACACACTTTTAAGGATATGTTTCCTGATTTATGAAAATTCGGTCATTATCTGGTCATCCTTGTGTCGATGGAAAGGTGGGTGAAGTTTTGTAGTCCACAAACCATTTCAGGAGCTTCACAGCAAAACAGTGTTGCAGCACTCCCCTCAACAACTGAAGAAGATGGAGACAACAAAAAAAATAACCATGTCTTCATACAGCTCGCCAAGCGTAAGCATAGGTAACCTGAGATACCAAATTGATTAGAAAATATTTATTTATTTATTACCCAAACGCTTCACTGTTTAACTAAAAGTAACGGAAGTGGGTGCTTCAAGGGTGTGAATAACGTCTTTGGCTTCAGTTTGTCTCCATCTACTTCAGTTGTTTAGGAGAAAGCTGCAACACTGTTTTGCTGTGAAGCTCCAGAAATTTTTGTGGACTTCTGTCATGGGGGTGAGAAGATTATGAAGTTTCATTTTTGGGTGAACTTTGACTTCTGAAACATCTTAAAAATGCTGCATCTTAAAATTGGAAAACAATGTCAAGTATACAGATAAGTTAAAAAAATTTTAAAAGAAAAATTGTGTTTTAGTCAAACAACAAATGTTTCTTGAATGGATGAATGGCACCTCCTCCGCTTGCTGAACAACTCTCAAGCTCCTAAGTTAAAAGGCCACAGACTGTCCACACTGTTTTTTTTCAGTCCCTGTATCTTTCAGGCTGGTCAACCCATGGGAGTGTAGCTCACCAGTGCAGCCATGACGTACAAGCAAAGTACATTCTGCTGCAATGCAAACATTTCACACCTACTCATTTTTCTTTTCCATTAGCTTTTCTCTTTTATTTCCATTTCCACGTGATTTGTTCTACCTGGTAGAATCATGCATATAATCGAACATCAGTAAGTATTAAAAGCTTAAATATATATTCAGTTCAAAACTTGAACTTCTGTCCAGTCTGATGTTTTCCAAAGGAAGTGAGCCAGGATGTGTATTCTTGGTTAGAAGCTTTTTATTGGTTACAATAACTCATGGCAACATATCAGTATCACCAAGCCACTGTACAAATACAAAAAAAAGGTCTGGTGTGAAAAAGACTATAAAAATTATTCAATAACAAGTGATTATAATTTCACACAATAGCACTGTAAGAGAATTATCATGGCACCAAGTCCCTGGTCTTTACTGGCTTAAAACATAAAACAATAAATAAAATCAAAACAAATTGTCAGAACAGTAGGTTGTAGAGTCACAGGGCAGTGCATTTATTCTGTGATGGTGCTGTGGTGGTGATCATGTGACCAATTCAAGTGGTGGGGTGTCATTGATTTTTTTGTTTTTTTTTATGTTAAATGAACTCAAAACTCATATTCACATATACTAAAGTTGGACAGTCGTGCAAATACAGTCCTCAAATACTGCCTGTGCACCAGACATTTTCACATCTGCTCTCTGAAGTTAAGACGTTGGCACAGTATGTGAGAATGGCAAAAACTGCCAAATACAAACCACTCCCAACCGTCCAAAGATTCGGTTTCTGCGAGTTTGGTACCACAGACAACACTGTAAATGCATCACGGTGACATTTCCGTTACGGGAAATCTGCTGATTTGACAGCTCCACATCAGTTGTGTAGTTAAGAGAATAAACTGGAGGAGACTTCAGGTAAATACAACAACAATGTGAACGTAAATGTAGTCAAGCACCTTTTTGATTAATGAGTCTACTGCACTACATAGATGAGTGAACTGCACAGGCACGTAGAAGTGTTACTAGTCCAGGTTCCAGCTGCTAATACTGCTGAATTACACACAGAGTGAGGAAATGGATACCTGTCGCCGTCAGTAATACGCACAACCCTCTATTCACTTGTTAAGGGCTATGGTGTTTTTTTTTGTTTTTTTTTTCCCCCCAGATTTCACACAGCTCGTTGCTGAATGAAAGAACAGGGAGGGTTTAAGGGAAGAGTTTGGCATTTTGGGAAACGCTTATTTGCTTTCTGCATGAGGGTTGAAAAGATACCACTTGTGCCCGTCTGATACATAGACCTGTCACAATGATTACATTATCGACTTAACATTATCTTATTAACTTGTCTATGCATGTACATGACCTCAATAGTTTTTTGTAATGAGAATACATGAGAATGTCACCATCACGATGCCAAAATAACCAGCAGGGTTTTTCTGATCATTACAAAAGGTTTTCACAGCTTTTCACAAATGTATATATTGTTTTGGTTGTGTGGCTTTATTGAATTTATGCTTCTTTTTTCAATTTTATTTAGGCATGTCATATTTTTCTTAATTCCAATTCCAGTGTTTAAATATATCATTATATCAGTGGCAAAAATGGTTCAGAAAAGACCAAAACACTTTTTATTACATTTATTTCTGGGGCAATAAGTTGTTTAACCAATGTAGCCATCGTGACAGGCCTATAAGCAAAATACCTCAGTGATACCGCTAGCTGCCAGCTAGCTTAGCCAAGTAAAGCAACAGGACATGGCAAATGTAAATGCAAATTTGGTTGGAGAGTTTGTCACTCAAGGAGGTTACTGCTACCAGCCAAGAAATAGTCAAACGAATTGTAGATTTTATACATTCATTTTTCCTAAGCAAATAAGATATAATGTGTTAATGAGCAGATTTTAAAAACCTTTCGACAGAACCAGGCTAGCTGTCGTTGTGCTAAACTAAGTCAAGCTGACAGGCTGCTAGTTTTAAAATAAATGGTAAACAACAGCAAGCGTGATTCTGTCAAACAGTAAAAATGTTGGCCCATCATCATCTGTAAAGCTTACCCATTAACATGTAATATTTTATTTAATGTGCAAAAACTGAATAGTGCTCATTTAATCGCCAGGAAGCAAGCCTTTCCCAAAATATCAAACTTTTTTCTAAAAATACATTTTGTCATATTTATCTGGGGACATGAATGTCTGAACCAGAGAATTTAGCCTGATAAGTGCCGTCAACTTGATAACACTTTGGGATACAAAAGCCCATCTTCAAGTCCACCTGTCTGATCAGACAACAGATTGGGTATAAAAATCAGATACTGACATGAACAACTGATGGATATGGAGAAGGCTGGCACTTGAGTAAAGTGAGCAAACATGTTTTTTTTTTTGTCACATTGAGTAGTTTTCAGTTCACAGCTCAGGGTCTGTGGATAACATTGGCACAAATGAGGAAGTAACACTTAGATCTATATGTTATCCACATACATCAGCAAGCGACCCACCCTCCCTTGCCCGTTCCTTCCCATCCCAACCCTCCCCTCCCATACACACACCTCAACACTGATATGCAACACATATCACATCCTACACACCTCAAAGTTATTCTCAGGCTAAAAACTATAACTGTTATTTTTAACATTCTCTCAAAATGGACTCATTAATGCAAAGCCAGGTAGAAGCAGCTAAAACATGAAGAAAAAAAGGTCACTAGAATCACAATATGCCAAAGAGGGGTCTCATTGATAGCTGACTGAACCTAAATAAATACTACAAACTGTACGGTAGTAGTAGTAGTAGTAGTAGTAGTAGTAGTAGAAGTAGAAAGAGAAAGCAAAGTTGTATAAAAAGTGGTGTAAAACACTTGCTTTTAGAAGCGGTATGGAGCTGCAGGTGGTGGGTTTCTCTGTAAGCATGCTTTTTAGTGTTCACTAGTATCAGAATGTGCTTCTATCAGGAAAAGAAAAATAATCAGCAATCTTTCTTATTGATCAGTGTGTAAAAAGAGGAAAACATTACTGTAGTCGATGCTTGCTAGCATTACCTCTTCTATCATGAATGGCATCGTAAGGCAGAATGGAGAGACAGAAGTGCCACATCTCACAGGAGCACAAACCCTCCTTTATCCAGCCCGTGTGGGTCAAATGTTTATATTCAGAGATAGGCACCTGAGACAGCTGATGGATAGGTCCAACTCACATACACAATGTGTATCAATTCTTTTTTTTTTTTTTTTTTTTTTTTAAATTAAGTCTTTAGAGGAACCAAAATCATGTAAGATGGGTGATGAGAAAATTCTCAAAATCAGAGATACCACTTCTTCTATGGGTAAATAAGTCACAAGTGCTCGATGGTTTACATTTGTACTACAGCTTGTGAGTGCGTTTCTAGCTCTCTACTAAGTGTACATTTCTGTCTACCAAGTACTTTCTTCACTAGCAATATTTAACAGTTCATAACATGTTTTTGGTGAGGAAAAGAAAATTGTTGAAAGTGTTAAAACCCTTTAAAAAAAAACAGGCTTGTTGTGGCACCGGTGTAATTTTTGAGTGGCTAACATCATTTTCAGTTCCATGCAGTCGCTCAGTTCGCACCTTGCTGACGACAAAAAGGACTCGTTGATCCTTCATTTTTAAAATGATATGGCGAGCTCTGACAGACATATTTCTCTCTCTTTCTCCTCATGTCTAGTCCTCAGAAGTCGCTGACAGAGTCACTGCTCTCCTTTATGGTCCTTTTATATCCTCACATAACGATTGGTCGCTCTACCATTTGTCCATGCAGGCATCACAAGGTAGAGAACGGCTTCTGCTCAGGGATGTGATGCCCTTCTCTCCATCATTTTACGGGCAACTGGAGATGCTCGTTTTGACTTTAAGGAAAAGAGTAGATTCTATAGTCCACAGGTGACAGGGATATGATGATGCAAACCTCTGTTTAGGACCATTATTAGGGTTATTGATCGCACCACACAGCTGTTGATTTGCATGAAATGGATGTGACATTCAGATATTCAGCATCCGATGATTTGAAACCACAATCCATGCAAGTAGAGGCAAAGGCTATAACAAGGTTGCTTTTTCTGAAAGTATCCTAAAATTCACTGGTTCACTTTGGAGCTGAAGCTGAATCCAGACTAAAAACTTAAAAACACTGCGCGAGGAATGCCAGGGGTCGTGTTCTTAAAAGAAAAAATACCATCACAGCTATCATTCACCTGAACGTTTGTAGATACAGGATGTATGAGTTATGCCCACTGCCTGTAACCATAATACACACACATACAAATGGGGAATGTGAGTTTTGTTGGGTCAAATTGTAATTCTGCAGACTGTCTTGTTTACTTGCTCCGCTTTTGGCTCGACTAAACCAGCAAGTAACAGAAATTTTACTGATTAAAATGTGAATTTTGATCTAAAATTATGATGAACTGCTATATCTAAATTGTCTGAAGTTTAATCTGGTATTCCCACAAGACAAAACAAGTATTTCTGGCATTATGTCGTGTTGTAATGTGAATATGTACATTTGAAATAAAACATAAAACCCCCCAAAAATGATAAAAAAACAAAACAAAAAACACGGGTGGGAAATTAACTACAAAAATATATACATACACATTATATATGCATATATGATGCATATATACACACATAATGCTATACATATATACTGTCTTTATATATACATTTACATATTACACACTGATGTTCATCTTGCTTGTTGTTAGTTGTGGTGACAGATGCTCTTTATCACCGTTTACAGAATTGGTTTAAGGCCAAAATTTCAATTTTTTCCTTCAGTTTTTCAAAGCTCTTTTCTGTTAAAATTTTTGATTAGACAACTACACTGAAAGGTTCTTATTTTTGTGTAATAGCTGGGTGAAAAAACGTAAAAAGGTAGAAAGAGTGGGTACGTTCTCACAGGTGGGCAGGTCCCTAGCAGACAGGAGAACCGGGGACGACTTAAAGAAGGTTTTGGCTGACACAGTGTGCACCCCGCAGGTTCCAGCCCAGCAGATGAGTTGGGATATGTAAGGTGGGGTTTCAGGGAGGTGGAAGTTGGTGGGCAGTGATTGAGTACAGCAGGGACAAGGTTTGTTTAGTTCCAGATCCGGAGGAAACTGTCCCAGGAGCCAGTGGCCACAGCCATGCCGTCTTCTGTCACCCCTAAGCAGCTCACTCTGTTGTCGTGGCCCGCTAGCACACCTGGAGGTCAAAAAAGTTAAACCAGAGTCAAAGATAACTAAAATATCCGCTTCCGTAAGTCAAAATCCAAACATTAGAACTTTACTTAGTCAGAAATCACTGTAAATTCTTACCATCTTACTTACTATACCGTAGGCCTTTAGGTTAAATTTCAGCTGGCTGCTCACTTCTAATTTCTTAGGATGATTGTTCATATCTTTTCTTGGATGTAATTTATGTTTGATATTATAGCTCAATAAGCTGACTGATTGGGTCAATCAACAGAAAAATTACTGGCAACTATTTTGATCACTGGTTAATCCTATAACACACCACACTGCATGAACCCATATTGTCAAAACTAATGAAAAAAAAGTGATATGCAGATTGCTGCACTCACTTAAAAATATCAAATGTATGATATTAACATTAAGATTTGGATCACTTTCATCTGGAGTGCACTTGATGCAGGTAAAATCAGATCTGAAAGTGTTTAACATTAATATTTGCTCAAAAGTAAAAAAATAAAAAATATCAAAAACAAGACTTAGAAATGACAACATTTGATATTCTTGTTTTATCCAGGGACTTCTACTGAGCTAATGGATTTACAAAAGAGAAGAGACATTGCTTGATTATTAACATAACTGTTAAAATAGGACGGTCTCCTCATCTGACACTGATAGAACAAACACGTAAAAAAAGAAAATTACTTAACTTCATATTTATCTCTTACCTGCACGCTCGCCTTTCAGAGTGTCCCAGACGTTGCAGTTGAAGTCATCGTAGCCGGCCAGGAGCAGTCGGCCACTCTTGGAGAAAGCCACGGAGGTGATGCCGCAGATGATGTTGTCATGGCTGTACACCATCAGCTCCTGGTCAGCACGCAGGTCAAACAACCTGCAGGTGGCGTCATCTGAGCCTGTGCCAAAGGCATTCCCGTTCGGGAAAAACTGCAAGAGTAAAATAACAAGCAAAAGTTAGTGAAGTGTTTTTAAATGATCACATTATTATTATCATCATCATCATCATCAAGTACAGGGCTGAGAGGACATCTTATTTAACTCAGACCCTCACAGGCCATCCAGTACAATAAACTTACCTGGTGATCTGCTTTAAAGGGTGCACATGCGATACTATGTAAAAACTACAGGGAATAATCTTTTTAAAAATACAAAAATGTGAAATTATCGGTCATTAGAAGAAGGTCCTTACCGATTATCCAAATCGATTGAAAAAAATGTATATCGTGCATCCCTACTTTACATTCTTCCTTCTTGAGTGTCTGGGTGTGTTCGTGTAAACTTACGGTGACAGCGTTGATGTCGGACACATGGCCGGTGAAGGATTGCCTGCACATGCCATCGCGGATGTCCCACAGTTTGGAGGTGGCGTCACAAGCTCCCGACACAAAGGTTTTGTAGTCCGGGCTAAGAGACAAACTCATCACATCCCCTGTGTGGCCAGAGAAGCTGGTGGCCTGCTGACCTGTCTCTATGTCCCACAATGCACTGCAAGAAAGGAGGCAGCAGTTAAGGATGAGTAACCAAAGTGAACCCTGAGTTATTATCAGGACACAGGTGGGAAAGTTTTCAGCACAGGAAGGTTGTGTCTCACTTTACATCATTAATAGAAGATGTTTCTTACCCAGGGGGATTATTACAACTTTAGTACCATTATTAAAGTTTTTTTTTCCATATGCATCTTTTTCACCTTTACATCTGACCCTGTTGACGGACTATGGCTGGTCTGCCATGAGCACCTACTCTATATGTGTTTTGGACAAAAGCACTTTGGTCTGTGCTCTTTTCTATAGCTCTAATGGGTTAGGGCTGTCAAAAGCAAGAGCGAGATAATGAGAGACATTATATTTTTGTCATGTAACAAGCTTCATTTTTAAAACTGCAGTAGTAAGCAGGGTTATCTCTCACCAGGTGGTGTCTCCGGAGCTGGTCAGTATCTGGTTGTCATCCAGGAAACGACAGCAGGACAAATAACCTGAAGACAAAGAGAGGTTCAACATCAGATAACTACATTGACTGATTGTTTTACTGTCACGCTAATAGTTCTCCACAATGTCGCTGTGTATCAGAGAGACACACACGCACAATCCCACTCATTTTGGTTGTGCCTAGGTAGCTGAGCCTGCCTTTAATCCATATCCTGTTCCTCTGAAAAACAAACAAGTTGAAAAAGGGGCTTTTTGGTTAAAGTTGGCATGTTCATCCAGCACCGCAGCCCTGGGGTAGAAAACACTATTTCATGCTTACATTGTTGACAAAGCCCACACACATATCTTGGTCATTAAAATCAACTCTTCAAGGAGATGTTTTGTAAGAAAACAGACTGTTAATTAGCCAGTCTACAAAATGTAATATCTGAAAGGGATTGTGAAACAAAACAGGGTGGATTGATTGCTGCACTCATGTCAGGATATGATAAAAACTTAACAACATCAAAGTCAGTGTAGAAACAACTAGCAAATATTGTTGTAATGTAATTATTTCACTGTTTGGCCCTGTGCCTACCCGTGTGTCCGGGCAGCTCTCTGGTAACGCGCACGTTGCCCTCGCGGGTCTTCAGGCTGTATATGGAGCAGATGTTGTCCAGGCCTCCGCAGGCCACATAGTTCCCAGAGGGGGCGTAGGCGCACGTCATCACCCAGGAAGAGCGCAGCGGGATGGCATGCATCTGAGGACGAAAGGAAGCATTTCTTTATAAAATGTGATAAAAGGAAGGGTTCTTGAGTTTTAAAGTTAAGGTCAATGTGTTCAGTGAGTGCATCATTTTGAGCAGCATCTCCATACAGATTAGGTGTAGAAGTTCAAATGGTATTACTGATGAATGAAAAATAAAAGGTGAATCGAGCTTGTGTTGCTAATGGCAATATATTTTGTTTTCAGTGAAATATTCCTTTGTTTCTGGACAATATGAACGATTTTGTAGCAATGAGGCTGAGCGATTCTCTTTGGGCGTTACTGAATACAGTGTTATTTTCACTCTTTCACCAGACAGATTCATTTCTTAATATATAAACAACCTTCGGACAACCATGTAGAGTAGCTGCCTTTATGAAAGTGGTTTGTCTTCATTTCTGAGATACAGTATTTACAACACAGTAGTGTTTAAAAGATCCAGAAATCACAGCCTGTACTCTTAAGTCCTTTTCACATGGGCCAAGTATTACAAGGAGACCTCATGTGATTTAGAAATTACCAACCCACATTTGTGTTTCATGTGGGGCATTTACACGGGATAAGCAAAATTGGTATTTTACTCATATTTACCGACATTATCTTCAAGGTACAGTATGATGTCATGGCCCTGTGCAACATCAGTGTTCAGTAAGCATCTGTTCTTCAGCAACTACATTACAACAATACTTTTGAGTAGTTTTGCTCGCTTTAAGCATGGGTTACAACTGTTATTTTACATATTATGCACTACATTCTATCAATAATTCTCAATAATCTCACCTTATTTGTTGTGTAGCTGTCCCAGATGATTAGCTTTCCATCTTGCGAGGCACTAACAAGTAACCTAGAAACAAGTTAGAAACACCAGCATGAGACTAAGCTCACAAACACTGAAAAAAACCCCACATAATCGAAGGTACATGCATCATTAAAAGCAATGAGAGCCAGCCGCCTTGCAGTCTACTGTGCTAAGATAAGGTTTTCTGTCAAACAGCATTCAGTGTGAGATCCCTACTCCTCTCTCAACGTCCTCATTTCCCTCCATCTTCGTGGAAGTCTCCTCATCCAGGGAAGCCACTTTTAATGTCCCACCCCATCTAATATTCATTATGCCTGTTATGTAAAAGTCCCTACTGTCAGGTGGGAGGTAGAAGCCTGAGGGGTTGCGAAAGAACCAGAAAGAAGCCAGGGTGGGGCAGCAAGACGGGACAGCAAAAAGATGATGACAGAGAAGAAGATGAAGTAGAAACAGTCAGTAAAGACTGAGAGTTATAGGTGGTGCAGATCTACAAACAGTTGGAACCCCTCCCTCCCATCCTGACCGGGGGTTTCCATCTCTCCGGGGACAGGAAGTAGTTTGACGGTGCTATGCTACAATCAAGAGGGGAGAGCCATCACGCTGAAATGTCAGTGGCTGTATACAAAATAAACACTGGCCTCCTGCAGGGTCGGTCAGAGGGTGCTAGACACACACACACACACACACACACACACACGCACACGCACACGCACACGCACACAAAATCACCACTGAACAGCCTATGCATCATCAGCTGGAGGTAATTCCAGTATTTCGATTTCGAACACAGGTTTTAGTAATAAAAACAATTAGGGACTCATTTGCTCAAACAGAACAGAAGTGAGTAATCCATGTTAAAATATACAAAATTCTACTAGACGTACAGAACTACTACTTGGCTACACCATTTCCAAGTTCATTTCCTATGGATAAAGATCAGTGCACTGCATGCATACTAGTCTTGACAGATAAATTCTTGGTGCTCATGTTCACAGCAAACAGTTAAAAAAGCAGTTTGGAAGCTTTAATTTAGGAACAAATCAATGCGTACATCCGCAGTTTTAGTCCAATCTGGACACAGATTAATGGTTCTCACTCAAAACTGTAATTATTTAAGAAACTATTAAAAAGGTTTAGATCTTACAAACTGCGTCTTTAAGGAAATATCAAATAAGCTGTCTGTCTCTGTGAATAGCATTACTGTGCTCATAGTGAGGGTGTAAAACAGCACTAGCACTTAAATGTACAGTAGTAGTGGAGGTGGCAGCAGTGACAGTCTACTATGGTGGTATTAGTCATATTAGTAGAATAGTAGTAAAAATAATAGTAGTGGTACTGGTAGTAGTATAGCCCCACACCTGGGACTGCCGTCACTGCCCCAGTGCATTGCATTGGGAGACAGATGGACAGAGAAAAAGATAAACAGTGACACAGACATATTAAACACATAGAAAGATGTATTTCATACCAGTGACTCAAGCTGCTGACAACTGCTACTCTTTCAGTTGAATGTACCAGTTTATATATTATATTATATTATATATGCTACAATGCATAGCCTACATACTAACAGTTACACTGGTGGTATTATATTGGTATTGCTACTAATATGAGATTTGAAGGGTTAATATCAATTTTCCAAGACAGAGACTAAGCCAATTGCATTGTGGTGATTTTACTGCTAAATTCCTGTGCTGTTGCTGAACATGTGTCTATGTTTGGTTGAAATAGACACCTGCAGACTGTTAGCCCTCGGAGGCACTTTATTGCCCGTCCCTGGCATACTGTAGATTTTGACAGTTATAGGTTTAGTCTTGTAGATGCAGAACTCCGGGGAAAAATGACCTTCAAAGTTCAAACCATTCAGATAAAACAAGAAAAGAACATGGGCTTAACTTGATGCTTTTTAAGCGGTTGCATTTTTTTGTCACTCTTGCCCCCATAGATAAATCATGTTAAGTACAGAGAATGAATAGTTTTGCTCCAGTGTGTCCACTGAAATAACCAAGTAAACAACTTAAAGCAGCAGAAGAAAACACCAAACCTGCAAAACTACAATGCTTTGAAACCTTTACAATAAGCTGACAATTAACTTTTCTGTAAAGCCAAAACTGTTAAATTATTCTAAAGAACAGATTCTCTGTCTGCCAAATAACAGAAATGCCCCTGAAAAATAAAACGCAAAATAAATCAGACAAAGACAAAATACAAACACATTGGAATACAAAGGTTAATTTCCTCTCCAACTCTTAACTTATAATTGCATATTTTTGTTGCCTGTAGCACAATTACACTACCTAGAGTCACTGCCCCAGTGCATTGCATAGATCTTGGCCAGGTGGCCCCTGAGAGTGCGCCGCGTCCGCATCTGTATCCGGCCCACTGAGTCCAGACCAGCTGTGATCTGCCAAAACACAGGAAGACGTGTTAGCAGTGACACTTGAGAGACAGACAGACAGACAGACAGACAGTGGACTCTAGCTGAGACAGCAAAAACAGCCCAGCATCAATCAACAATGGACAATGCTGAATAATAGAGGGGCTTATATTGGTTCTGTTGAATATTTGTGTGTATAAACTGACAGGCTGAGGGCCGGCCAGGCAAAATTTCCATCAAGTTGTGACACTTTGAATAGCTGACTTACACTGAAGGCATTGAGTAGATTGTTGTTATCTATATCCCTTCCAGGTGATCTTTTTTTTTTTTTTTATTTAAATATTTTTTTGGCCTTTTATGGCTTTATTGATAGAACAGCTTAAGATATGACAGGAAACAGGGAGAGAGAGGGGGAGTGACACGCAGCAAAGGGACCCAGGCCGGGAGTCGAACCTGGGCCCGCTGCAGAGCCTTGGCACATGGGACGCACGCTCTACCCACTGAGCTAAACGGCGCCCCTTGCAGGTGATCTTTAATCTTTATTTAATTCCTATTAACAATCACAAAGACTGTAAGACATAACACATAATTACACAGACAAACTAGAGAAGGATAATTCTGAAGAACTTGCACTTGTGAATGCTCTCTTTTGAGAAGCTGACACTAAATGTGCATTGCTGGCTGTGAAAACTTTGAATAATGTCTACAATATCTAAAAATTGTGAAATAATGTAGAAACAATAATGTTGAAAAGCTAAAGGCAGGAACACACCGGCCCAACCGTTGGACGTCTGAAGCGTTTGGAGAGGCTCGGACGAGGTCGGGAGCAAATATGTTTGGTGTGTTCAGCTGCGTCGGAAGCTTTCGGAGCCGCGCGGACGTTGTCGGATCCGACTGAGCATGCGAAGTCTGAGGAGGAGGGCCGTCGGACGTCTGAGCCATTGGATTCTCTGATTGGTTGTGTGCCAGCTGAATAGCCGTTCTGATTGGCGTTGTGCTAGCGAATCAGCGCGGTGTGTGGGAGGGACGGAATACTGTGTGCGCTTTGTTTTTCTATGCACTCCGTTCCGTCATTCCCCGTTTTCATGTTTTGCAGTACTGGCACAGACTAGTTGTTCTGTCCGTTCAGGACGAATTAATTCTTGTTCGTCTGGTAATGCCTCGCTGCATGTTTAGTATGCAGCTGTTTTTATCGGAAATAGTTAAGTTTCGTTTTGATCGAAAGTAAAGAGAGTTGCGTGCATAAGGTTCTCGTTTACAACTCACAACACAAGCGCCACCCGCTTATTGCATCTCGCGCAAGCGCAGAACGTACACGCTACTGTGGAGTAGGCAGCACGTCGAAGCGGTGTGTTCAATGCAACTTTTCTGCCGAACAGGTCAGACAAGAGGCAACGGAGTGGTCGGAGAGTGGTCGGATAAGGCAGTTGGACGTCTGGGCGGTGTGTGGGGGCCTTAAGGCCAAACTGAGTTGGTGGCTTTAATTTACTTGAAGTCTCGAAGCTTCCTAATTGCCGGGTGAGAATGAAGCATTCAAAATAGAATATAAGCTGGCTTGAATTTTTGTTGAAAAGCAGCTGATGGAGCATGAAGAGATGTTACAGTGAGAATTAATCAAATACTGTGAATCAGACTGAGAAATTCAATAAATGTCAATGTATCAATGATTGTGAACATTTAAATATTTATATTTAATATTTGAAAATATCATTGTTAAATATAGTTAAAATGTTGGGAAATACACTGTGCGTGTGTGTGTGAGCATGTGAGTGTGCGCTTAAGCATGCATTTTTGGCTGTGTATGTGTGTGTCTGTACATGTGTGGTCATGTGTGCCTCCTGCATTCACAACCAATTCGAGCATGTGTGTGTGTATTATGCCATCTAGGGTTGCCACCATTACTGCGGTGGCAATTCAGTGTCTGCTGCTGCCTGCTGACAGTAAAAGCAGCATGGGTAGTTGGATTAAAGCAGTAAGACAATAACCCCTATATGAATGGAAACCATAACATTATTCAGATTTTGTATTAGACATTGGTTAAAGCAAGAGCCACAATATATAATCGAAAAATAGGGGAAAACTTGCAACTATCCTACTTTTCAAGTGATGAGTGACATACTGTGTAATATAGTAATATTATTGCATAAATAATCAAAAACTGCATTTAATTATTAGAGACCAGTTTAATAATGCGCCTGGCAACAAAATATCAACTAACGTTACAGGTCAGTCGAAATTGCTCCACCACATCCATAACAACAGTAACTCATAATGGAAACCAAAAAGAAACTGTCAAGAAAGGTGTTACTGTACGCTCACACCAAAAGCGACTTGAGTGACTGCGACGACCAGCTGCCATTAATTTTCAATGTATGCTGGCGACGAGGAGAAACCGGAGCGACCGGCGGCATGAGCGACGCGAAAGTTGACAGACGCTCAACTTTATGCAAATGAGCAGTGGCGCGACTGCGGCGACAGCCAATTGGAGGCTGATCTGGACTCCGAAGGCGGAAAATCAATGGATGAGAAATTTATAATTGCGGTCTCTGGTTTCCCGGAACTATATGACGCCCGCATGTTTGTCTATAGAGACAACAGAAAAAAAAATGAGCCTTGGCGGAAGATTGCAGACGTTGTGGGACTGTCTGGTGAGTTGTAGGTTACTGTAGGAAGGCTACATGTAAATAAATGCAGACCATAGGTGACATGCTGTGTCTATATGCAGAGGGAGAGATAGTGATGTTGTGTAAGTTTACAGTTGATGATTGGTCGCTTCAGTTGATGATTGGTCGCTGCAGTCGCTGGCATACAGGCGACTGCAGCGACGCGATGTGAGCGACCAGAGCGACCACAGGCGATTTTATTGCTTTTGGTGTGAACGAAGAGTTAGAATTGAGAAGAGACTACATTACTAATTAATTGGTATATTTAGTAAGCTCAACAAAATGCTTTGCCTTGTGAAACCTACAACCTCAATGTGTTATAAAGACAGGAAAATTAAACACTAATTGTGGAGAGGAAGTCTTACCTGTGACAGAGTGGAGTCACTGCAGGCTTTTCTGGCATCCTGCAACACAACAAAAACCATAACAGTCATGTTGACCAACAACATTTTCCGTCTTTTTCCACTGAAATATCACTACATGTAACAAGTGATTTCTGCACATACACACAGGATTAATATCAGAACAAATCATGAAAATGTCAATATTGCTTCTAAACAAGTGTCTGAACATGTGCCTTAATATCTCATAATATACACTTAATATCTCAGTGGGCACAGAGTCTTCACACAGCAGTAAGCAACATTTACAGATCAATTTCCAATTTCTGCATAAGAATGAAAGCAGCTGATTGAGAAGTTATATTGCGAGTGCGTCACTGTCTCATCTGAAACTGTGTGAGTCACAGCTTGCAGTAAACAGACAGTGGCACACGTGTGATGTACAAACAGAAGCACAACGCACACACACGTCAACATAAACAAAACACGTGCACACAAAACGTTGCCGTACCCGGATCTGATTGCGTAGTTGCTCGGCTTCCTGCCGCAACTGTTCCAGCTCGCTCATTGTCCCTCTGATGTGTTCAGGCCACACTCTGCTTCAAATACTGACCAGGGCTGGGAAAACACACGTGCCTGCACTCACACACTCAACCACATACACACAGACACAGACACACACACACACGCTCTCACACACCCACACACACACACACACACACACACTCACTCACACACACAAACAAACAAACACACACGAGCTTCACCAGCTGACACCTGCAAGACAGAGAGCCAGAAATACTATGAGTGTAACAGGCAGACGGAGAGGGAAGGATGGGAACTTCCATCAGGCAAACATGGGCATCCTGTATGGGTTCAGACTAGGGCTGGTGATATACATCGGGCCAATAAATTATCGGTAATGTGTGCATGTGCAGCATTTACACACAGAATGTGTTGGTATGCACCTTTAAGTTGGTTTGCTAGCCGCCAATTATCAATGCTGCCGTCACATTCATGACATAGAGCTGCACCTGTGTAGAGCCACGCAATGAAGACAAGAGCCACAGATGTTTTCACTGGAATGGGCCTAGTTTTTCAGGTTCAGAAGAAGACAACATAACTAACATGCAATACTTGTTCAGCAAGTGTTCAGAGGAGGAAACACACAATTAATCTTATTAGAGCTATCAATAATAAATCATCCATCTTTGTCCACAACAGCCTAGCCTTTTTACCCTCACAGCTGCATAAAATACAGGTTATGATTATTATCCGTTATCAGTATTGGCTGAAAAAAATCCATATCTTGCATCCCTAGATCAGACCAAAGGATGCAAAGGGTGGGGCTGGGTGGAGGCCTAGAGGGTGGCCTGGCTCTTCAAACACCCCCAGTCTGGTTCAAAAGGCCATCTGAGCCAGGCTCTGACCTTTCCTTACTCAATCAGTCTTTTGTGTTGTTGCATTGCGCCGTTTGCTTGGCCCGCCCCAAAGAGCCCCCAATGTGTGTGTGTGAAAATTGTGTGTAGTGTGGGCAGATCTAGATGGTTTATCAGACAATGTCCAAATAAGAACATTTGTGCATACATTTAGTGTGTGTATACATTATGTGCATTTATTTAAGTGTGTCAGACTAAGTGTGTGTGTGTGTGTGTGTGTGTGTGTGTGTGTGTGTGTGTGTGTGTGTGTGTGTGTGTGTGTGTGTGTGTGGGTGTGTTGCCACTTCCTTTACCTTGGGGAGCATCAATGTGGGTCACAAAGCACTTAGACACTCCTCAGAAATGTTTGGACCACAGCTCACAACAACCCACTCCCCCCATTTTCCGGGCTACAGTCTGCTGTCCAGAAGTCAAACCCTCCGAGATTAAATTTTCAGTTCCATTTTCTATAATTCAACAATTAGACTGAGTCCAGCCCTTCCTCTCCACAGGAAAGGTTGTTGGTGCTTTAGGGCCACGAAATAAAACCGCATCATTACACAAATAGCATATACGTGACTAAGACAACTTGATATCCATGCTGCTAAGATTGCCTTTAAATATACTGCAAGTGTGAGAAAAGCTATTCTTTTACACTCTAGGTTCATTAGGTTTTAGCCATTGTACATCCGCTCTGCTATCACAGGAGAGGATGCCTTGGACTGCTCATCGTGGACCCTTGTCTCAGCCAAAGAGGCCTTAAACAGTAACGAGGCATCAGGGACAGTGAGCGTTGCAATGCTTTCAGCTGCCCAGGAGTGACGTCATCCTCTCCTTCAGCTGACGCAACCCCCCTGAAGAGAGGCTCTCAGCGTCAGCTCGCCTGTGATGTGGTACTGCTCTGACTGCCATGGATCCATTCTGCTGTATGCCTCTGAAATATGCCACGTCACACAGAGCATCGTCGTAGACTACCAAAACAACCCAATCTGACATTCTAAACCTTGATAAATATTTTCAATCGATGTTTTCAGCCTGAAGCCTGTGACGCAAAAGGCAACTAAGCGTGAAAAGAGAGGTGAGTTGGAAAATAATGCAGGTATGATGGAAGATGACGCAGAAAAACCTGATGTGTCGAGGTGATTTCCCAACAGTTGGCTCTGATTTTAGGCAGGTCATGGCAGTGATTTGCACATGTGGATACTAAATATTAGTCATTTGGAAACCAAAAACAGGGCACTCATTTCCGCTGTAGTAAGTAACCACATAACAACCGCAGCCAAAATAAATTGTCACCCAGATAATGTACTTCAATCCCTACAAAGTTTACCTTAACAATTTTAAGTTGTAAACCTCATGGAGCACTCGTGTGTCTTTTCTCCAATTGTGTGACTGGAGGAATGCAGCCAGCCGGGCCAACGCAGGCCCAGAGGATGGCACAATATCAGGGGCGACAAAGGCAGAGTTGTGATGGAGCTGCCTATTGTTTGGTATACGGCTGCCAGCTACAGTAGATAGTGCTGCTTGGCACCAACACAGTTGGGTCTCTGAGACTGGCTATAGGAGGCCATTACTGCTATTGCCCCTCTGACACCAAACACCCATCCAACGTGGTTCATGCTGGAGCTCCCAGCAGCCAACAGGAGACCACTGGGTCTCAAGTGGGTCCAAAAAGCTGCCATCTGCATAAAACTGGATAGGTTTGAGACAAAGACGCACAAAAGCAGAAAAAGACATATCGTTACCACATGTACTTGAGTATTTCACACTCATGAGGCTGTGCACACACATCACACCTTTCTATAAATCTGAGTCACTACTAGTTAGACAGGTGGCAAGTAATAAAGTACAAATACCTTGCTACTTTGTTGTGTTAGTGTCTCGTATTTTCCTGTATCTTCCTCTGCACGTATTTTTTTACAGTCTCAATATTTTGCGGTGCTCGGGATACCAACCCAAAATGTCAGTATTTGACATCCTGGTGTTTTCCTTAGTACCAAGTACATTTCAGAGCCTTTACTTTTACTTGAGTAAAGAAGTTGAATCAGCACTTATACTTGAGGAGTCAATAAGGAGAGAAGCCATTGCACTTCATGTTTGCCAACAATGCCAGAGGAGCATTTACATGACAATTACACATGGCTTTACTTATCTATAGCACCTAAATATAATCATTAATGAGTAAAGCACTCAAAAAATTACATTTTAGACAAATAAACAGAAATTAAAATATGACACAACAGAAATTATCCTTTAAAATGTCCAAAATGGAAATAATCATACATAGGTATGCAGTGGACGTAGAGCTGAAATTACTAGCCGATTACTCCATCAGATGACAGTAAATTATTTGTCACTTATTTTGAAAATCAATGTTTTATAAAAGTATTTTTTTTTTCGCAAAATGTCACCCCCCAAAAAAATCATGGCTTCCAGTTGATTACATTTGAACATTTGCTGGCTATCTTAAACTTCCTTGAAAGTAAAATTAATAATCTACTTTTATCTGGAAAAACAAGTGAAGGGATTTTTCATATGACTGTTTTTACATCTGGTTCATGGTTCTGGTAAATGTTATTGGCTGCTGCTCATAACGGATTCATTAATCCAGGTTAATGATTCTGCCTACAAGAAGCTGGCATGCAAACTTTCACTTTCATTTTTCTCTCACTCACAGACAAGGAGAAGGAGAGAGGCACAGAGAGATCTCTTTAACTCCTCCTTAGAGAGATCACTGTCAGTCACTATGGTCTCTGGTTTACAATAATGAAGCTTGACCACAATATATTTGTTACAGGAGACATTGTCCCATCAGTGCAAAGCCCTGCTAACTCACTGATAGTTCATAAACAACCACAGGACAGTAACTTCTGGAAAAGTATGTGTCAACCCCAGAAGCGGGTCAAAGTGAAACCTGGAGAAGGTTTACAACAGATTGAGACATGATGGCGTCATAACGCTCATTCCCATATTTTGTATTCAATTTAAATATGCCAATGAGACCTTCTGCTCCTCGTGGGTCACATAAAGTAGGAAGTCAGTCACACCTGCTTCGATCGTGAACAAATACTGGTAAACAGATCAACGGGAGGTGCAGGCAGTGCAGCTGTACCCAGAGCCACAGGGGTCCAATAACATGAGATGGTCAGGAAGTAAAGGAATTAACATTATGACGAGCCAGATCTGAACATCTGTGAGCACCAGTGTTTACAGAAACATTTATATTGAAGAGATATTTCATTGTCTTTATGTACTTTCTGTGCATATATTGATATTATGCTCCTTTATACCACATTTTTGGATATTTTGGATAGTTCACTAGTCTAAGCCAAAACTTTTGTCAAATGTTGTGATGTGTTTAGCTTTCAATATATGTACATTTTAAAAGGCTTTAGTTTAATGAATACTGAGCTCCTTTCTTGAACTAATATCAGCTTTCACACAAGTCTTTATTGCCTATGAAAATTGCAATATAAACTGCTGGACAATGCCGAATATGCTCATTAGATGATTAAGTTTCAGTTTTGTCTTCCATAAAAAAAACAACCATATACCTCTGGCTGATGTTGCCCTGAAAATTTCTAAGAGCCCATTTCAGGAGCCTTGAGTGTACTAAATGGTCCCCACCAAAAAAGAGCAGCAGGACAACTCCATCAGGTGTCAACCACTGACTATTCCAAACATCCAGACAATGGAGGAAATAGCTGCTGAGGTTTAAGTAAGTGGAAAAAACTTTATTATCTATATATTATATATACACATGTTATCTCATTAGGATTATTGTTTAAGGATAAATAATTAAGTCCCCGTCTGTCAATGGATATCGTGTGAAGTTTTGTAGTCCCCGAAACATTTCTGGAGCTTCATAGCAAAAGCAACATTCTCATTTCTCATTCTCAGCAACATTAGAAAAGACGTCATTTACACGCTCAATGCATGTTTGAGCTTGTGCACCTACCTCTGACGGGATGTGTGCTTACACTTTTAGCTAGGCTAGGCAGTGAAGATTCAGGCTTAAAAAAAAAAAAAAAAAAAAAAGGATGTGAACAACATATTTTCAAATCCATTTTGGATCTCAGGGCTTCCAGAGACTTGGATTTCAGCGGACGAGCTGTAGGCTATAGAGCCACTCTTTTTTTTGTAGCTCTTAACATTTTAAAACATTATACTTCAGTTCTTGAGGAGAATGCTGCAGGGTTGTTTTGCTGTGATCTTTGCACCCTATCCCTAACTGCATGGAGTGGCAGCCCTGTCGCTCTGACATCTCTTCACTAATGCATGTCTATAGGTTGTGTGTGCATTTCAGGCCTATGTGTGTATACCTAATTTTATCCAAAATTCTGAAAGGGAAAATAAATCACAGAACACACTATTAGTCACTCAGGACCACCATGGAACTGTTTGGTTGGTTCCCAGTAAAATTTGAGCAAGTTAGATTTTGCTTGTTGTTACACAGAGCTGACGGGAACACAGTGAATGAATGTGTGATGAGTGTATGACCTACTTTGATTGTAGGTTTCAACTCCACCTACACCAGGCAGTTACAGAATTACACATAATGCAGTCACACATGATTCCTGATCAAAACTATAAGAACCCAACTGGATGTGTCCTGTTTGAACAAGACTGTTTTCATAGACGTATCCATAAACCATGAAGTGAACCATAATCCTTTTACATGAAGGTTCAAGATTTCCTGTTAATGGGTCCATTTATAAATACTTGCATAAGTGTCTTGTTGCTGTTACCATGGCTAGCTTGTCTGAGGTGTAGTGAAAGTTAGGGCCCAAGATACAGTACACTCGGGCTGGGCGGTCGAAAATCAGTAACTGTTTTCATTATGAATTCATCTGTTGATGGTGAGCAACAGAAAATAATTGATCATGCCTGTCACAATTCTACAGAACATAAGATGACATTATTAAAACTGCTTGTTCTGTCCCAGCAACAATCTTAAAAAAAAGAAAAGAAAAAAAATCACATAAGAATGGAGCCAGATTTATACTGGATTATTAGAGCCAGGTGCTGAAACTGATATATAAGGGAGTTATACAGGGAGTAAACATAAACATAAACACACATTGTTTTGCAATGATCCCTTAAATGTGGTTCTCAAACACTTGTAAAAAAGACACAAGAATCATGGAGGCTGGATATTTTACAGTTTAACAATAAACTTTATTGTCCTAAATGAAAACGTAGCACTGAAACAGTAAACTTAATTTGGTATTCAACAAATATTATACTCCAAACATAATTTCTGTTTGATAGTATGAGCGCAACCAGTTGGCTAGCATTAACATATTGGCTTATCAAAGATATATCGTATTGCTGATACAGAAACCTTTTGGTTTTTAAAGAATGAGACTGTGCAGAAGAAACGATGCTATGGGTGATTTAAAATTAAATCATTTATTATATTAAATTTTGAGTTAAGACTGTTTCAGTTCACCAATGTCATTTTAGACCATAACATTAATTGTTAAACTGTAAAATACTGTAATGCCTCCTTTACATATTTTTGTCACAAGAATTGAGGGATCAGTATTGGCCCCTAAAAATTGGTTTTGGTGACCATTCAACAAGACGGTGTCGCTGTTGGCTGCGTAGTCTTTCTTAAAACAAATTTTCAGTCTTATATTTCATTAGTATTTTTTGACAAACTGCGACTTTATTGACTTGAAAAGTTATCTTTTAAATCAACAAAACAACATATGTGTAATTCATGGTACAACTGAAAGCGGGATCGAAAGGATATTTTTCTGGAGTAAGGTCCCATGAGGGACACTGGAAGGGTGACCTCAGCTCTCTATAGGACATTATAAGCAATCAATGTATAGGTTGGAGTCTCCATAAGACTGAGAAAAGTAAATATATAATTGAGAGACTGAAATCAGAGTTTTTGGCAATTTCCCTCAATACTTGACTTTGACAATTAACCAATGAATTACTCAACTCATCAATTTGATTCAGCTTTAACTAATTTTAACAAGGTTGTATTAGAGTTAAGTGATATAACTATTCTAAATGACAAGTATGTTTGTCTGCTTTATATAACGCTGTGTTTCTTATTTATCACCATACGCCTATAAATATGATTAAATGTGCAGTTATGAGAGCAACAGGCTAATCAGGCCGGAGAACGCTGCAGATTGATAATACACACGATCAACCCTGATGAACTGTAAAATCTGTACTGTGTATATTGTACATCAACAGTCTCCCACTGTCCTGACTTTTACTCTGACTGTGTATAAGTCATGAGAGCCGATACATGAAACCAGCTGGAGAATCTAACGTGTATTAACCTTCTTTATCAGCTGATCTGAGATCAGATTCCTTTCTGACACAAGCAACAAACTGCCTGAGTTGTCACGCTACCAGTTGCCGCTCGGATGAAGGCGGACTGCCATGTATATTTAATAGAGGAGGGGGGGAAAAAGGCTACGCAGGGAGTCGTGCAACCACACATGAGAAAACTGATGTATGAAATGGGAACATAGGAATATGCGCCTTCTGTTGAATGGTTTTGCCCCTCGAGTTCCGCCTGGGAATCATTTGACAGCCTGTAAAAAAGGCCGCGTTTGGATATCAGTATATTTCCAACAGCTTGGCTTTAGAGGGGGGGGGGGAAATAGCACTGAGGCTTTATTAGCCTGGGAACAGTCGTGTTAAGAGTTACAGAGCTGCTCACAGCACAGGCAACAGTTCAGTCACACGGGCAACCTTGCTTCTTACCCACAATGTAAAACAAAATACAACCGCCGTGAGCAAAGCAGGAAATAGCCGAAAAGCCACCAAAATACCAAGAGGAGACTAACACGTCCTTACCTGAAACAGGCTTTTTTTTTTGGCTCTGTCCGTGCTTCCAATCCGAGTCACACAGATCCGTTTTCACACGACAACCATGGTCACAGCTGTGACAGAAATCGTGAAGGCAGACGTGTTAATTTTAAGACAATTCAATCAGTTTAAAGGGGTAGAAGCCAGCGCAGGGGCGAGCGGATTAGACTAAAAATTTTCACCAAGCAAGCTAATCACCACACCCATGAAAGTGGGAACATGGCAACAGCCTACGCTGAGGGGTGCGCGGTACAGCATATATTGGTATTTTGTGTAATGGAAGCAATGAAACACGTTATAAAATATCAGAACCTTACAAAATCTATTTATATCGAAGCCAACACTCCTAAACAATCGGTAATAACATTTTCGTTAAGCTTGGTAAATTGTCTGAAAAGGGTAGTGTAACCAACGAGCGAAATGGTATCGTCTGTCAGCCCCCTCAACAAAAAGGAACCGAATGGGATACAGGAAACAAATATTAGATCTACAGAGCCTGCAGTAGTAGTAGAGGTTGTAGTAGTAGTGATTCAAATGGACTTCACCTCAGGTTTGCAAAGCCAAAATTTCAAAAACTCCACTCCTCGATTTGCTCACATACAAACACACTAAATAAACCAGGAGAGTCGGGCATCTACAGTATTAGTGTTGATGCTTGAGGTGAGAAAAGTGTATTATGTTGTTTTGTAGTAATCTATTTGTAAGTGTGACTTTAGCTTTAGTCCTGTGAGCATTATTGTAAAGTTATCTTACTATCTGTTTATTTTTTGCACATGTAGAAAGAGTGTAAGTGCAAAATGCTTCCGTCAAAATACAGTATATTTGCACGATCTATAAAAATCTGGAAATATTGCAGCTGCTCAAAGGTATCTGTCAATTGATGAGCCTATTATGAGAGTTAGGTAAAGGAACAGTAACGTCCTCCTTCTAAATTTAGTCATACGGTATGCTTCAGCGCTGAAATGATGACTGAAGCAACAATGTTTTTGAAAACCTTTAGAAGTTTGATTCATTTATCTATCTGAAATGCCAGACATTTTCTGGTTTCAGCTTCTCAGATTTGAAGATTTTCCTGTTGTTGTTGGTTTTCTGCCTTATTTTATTGTGAATTGATTATGTTTGGGCTGTGGGAAAGGATGCCACCTTTGGGGCTGTGCAATTGGGATGGGCATTTTCACTATTCTATAAAGAAATGCTATTAGCCAAACCATTAATCAACACATTAATCAATAAAGAAAATACAGTAATTGTCAGTGTCCGCCCTAAAATGCTTAGGGAAAATACATATCTGCATAATATTAGTCAATAAATCACTGAATTGATCATTTTGATATTTAATTAGCAAATATTCTGATGCTAATTGTATTATCCATAATGTCATTATCTTGTAAGCAAAAATTCACTTTTCTTTGTCTTAGTAATCGTAATATCGTCTATATAACATTTTAAAATGTAGTATAACCGATCATTTTCGGGCTAAATGATTGTTCCATAAATCAATAAAATAGTCATCAGATTAGAAAAATGACTTACTGGTTGCAGGCATGATCTGCTTACAATCAATAATTTTATTCCACTAAGTGACATGAAGACAATGAAATTTACAAGAAAAATGTGTTTGTTTTTTCTGTTGCTAGACTATTAAAGCTTAGAATACAGAACAGTGGAGATAAAATGAGTTTCTCACCCCCCAAAAAGCACACCAAATCAAAATTTAAAGCTGGAAGGTTTGGATTGTGCCAGGAGACAGCTGTGCCAAGTCTCACCCCGGCACACCACAGTTGGCCGGCAGTGGGCTCATTGAAAAGGATCTCTCTCCATTAGGACAGGATGAATATTTAATGGGGCCAATGAAAGGGAGCAGTGGGATAGGCTTTTCCATATCTCTGCAAGAGCCACAATCAATGGAGGGAAGATGAAAGTTGCCCAGCCCTTGGTTTCCTTTCGGAGTGGCATGGGGTCAGATTAAGTCTAATTGAATTCACGCACACAGCAGTCGTTTAGGTGTGTCAGACCAATTTCCCCCTAAACACATTATGGGGATTAGGATTAATATAATCGCAGAAACATATGCTGTTGTTGGTTTGTCATTTATACAGCCGGGAAATAAGATATTATCAAATGTAAAACATCAATAAATCCTGAAATTTACAAAAAGCAATACTCATATGTTTCTGGACAGTTGAGAATGAGAAACACAGTAGTTCAGCAATCCCTCTACACTAGCATGTAAGTGGAGAAAAATAGTCTTTCCATCCTCACAAAAATCACGACACCTTGACATCTTTATTGTTAAATGCATAGCATGTTGGTGAACGATGCAGGTTTTTGGTCATACCTTGCATGATGACAAATGGTTGCTCAATTTAGATATAAATCATGCAACTTGTCATAAACAGTCAGTTCATCGCTGTAATATGAACTCTTCAGCTCCCTGCCTCTATGATGAGCATATAGACAGAATTCATTAACCAGCTGAGAATCAGAGTCAAGGTGTCCACATCCTTGGCCAATCAGGTCCTTTGGCCCATTGCTTGGCAACCAAAAGGAGAGGGAGGGAGTGAATTGACACTGTAAAAATAGCACATCAATAGCCTGGTGTCTGAAAAAAAAAAAAAGAAAGACATACATGTTGGTGTGGCTATAAATAGCCTCCTGGAGCCTGGAACGGGTGTCGTATACAGTAACTCAACTGTATTGCTGCCTACGAATGTGACATTTTTGCATCAATGCAAATTCAGTGTGCGTTTTGCATAAGTCACGGAGCTCAAAGTACAGTAACAGTCAGGCAGGTGATATAAATAATTTGAATGTGAGGTTGGTTTCTTAGGGACAAGTTTGCATAGCAGGGGGGATTTAGGGTTTTATGACTTTCAAGAATAACTTGGATGATATTTGAGCTTTTCATGTTATCTCATAATCACATTGTTCAGAGGCATCGCAATGAGCTGCGTGCTGCTTCTAGCCTTTACATATTATCTCATCACTGCAACAATGGCACATTGTTAAAATGAGTCGTACACATGTGTCTTTTGCATAATGGAAGAGTTAGAGCACAACGTGGCCAAAAATAGATCCATCTTGTCCAAGTCAGTTTCACAGGACGGCTCAAAAACGAGCCCAATACGTGGGTGATTCAATCAAGTGGAGATAATGGGACGTCAATCTGAAGCAGCTCCTCAGTGCCTATTTTTATCTGCATGTTCACATTTTTTTTCTGCCCACATGTGGCGACGCGGCCCGACGACCTCCATGTTATACTTCCACTGTATCAAAGGCAATTAAAAGGTGCAGCAACAGTAGAACCTTAAAAGGCTTTATCAGGGCCGTCTTATCCACCAGACATCTCCCGGGGAGGCTGGCCGTTGCCAGGGTAACCCTCACAAATGGCAACTGACGTCAAGAAGGTAGGAGAAATACCAGGGAGAGCCAGAGCTGCTATGCATAATGGATTATTGAAAAAAGGGCCCTCTTGAAGAGTGCAAAGTGACTTAAAATATGCGTGCCTCGCTGGGCTCACCACCACTTCTCTCCCCCTCTCTCTCTGATGAGGAAAATAGATGTTGACAGTTTCAGGGTTTTACTTGCTGACTGGAACAGCTTGGGCTTGACTGGCTCAATTTAAATTATCCATCTCATGGCAAACACTGCTGACGAACTATCTCTTTAAAGGACAAATTATGTTCCTTTTCCCCATACTGAATCATTTTAATGCCATTTGTAAATATCGATTATGCTGCTGTGTCTATATGTGAACACAGTGCAGATGTTCAAAAAGAAAACCCCTTGTCCTACGGCACTTATTTCAGAATCGATGGCTATACCTGCATTGCATCGTACCCAATCAAAACCAAAGAAAGGGAGATCTGGTACATCAGATATTATCATACCACTAAAGATCCTGTGTTGGTCACAGCTACATTTATGCATTCGTTCTCAGAAGTGATCACTTCGCTTCACGTGTAAGTCCAGCAGCGGTTTGCTCTGTCCCAGTGTCAGGTTCTAGTCTTATCTCAGTGCTGTTGTTGGCCCACAAGAGACAGCCACAGCAGCCGCTTGGTGAAGTGCCCTCATCATTTCTGTGATAATGCCTCTCGTGGTGTGTTGGGAGTCACAACCTTGACAACCAAATAACTCCACCAAATGTGGAGTCAGGTTTTACTGATGGCAAAATATTGTTGCCATCCAAATGAATACGGCAGGGCGACAGAAACACACATATGCAATGGCGAACTGACATGGTGTCAATTTTTGGAAGAGGTGATACACATTTAGCTACACTTTGAAGGGGCTATAACAATTTGTAGCAATTTACATGCATTAATCACATTGAATGAGTGGAGTGCAAGTTAACGTGGCGGGAAAGAATGAGACCTCCCCCAATTCTCTTGGTTGAAAAACGGACACTTTGGGATTGCAGGTCGGGTCGGCAGCCATCCCACAGCGTCATCATTTGACAAGTTGGGAATACTTCAAAGTCCTATTTGTCTCAATTAAAGAATAGAGTAAAATGGAACTTTTTAGTTCACCAAAGTGGACTGGTCGTTCACACAAAATCCGAACAAATAATTGGAAAAGAGGATAAGTGATTACAATAAATTGTCTGTTTAACATTAAAATGATCTGGCTGCTCTTAGAAGCGAGAATTAATGTTTAAACAAATTGTAGTAATCCATGTATTTATCAATTTTTGTATTGGTCATATGTAGGTGGATTGTAGTTTGGCCTGAAGAATGAGAAGCTATTGAATGCTGCTGGACTGTGGATTTGTTTGTGAAGGACTCAGGTCGGATCTTTCGCGTGACAGTCCAACAGATGTGATTTCCTGCACCCTCTCGAGTGCCTCGCCTCAGTGCATCTATCAGCTCCGCTTACAGAGAGCAATAGTAGCTAATGTGAGTTTAGAAAATGGAGTCTGCAAACATAATGCAACGCCAGCTTCCAGCATGACTAAGAAGTCCCACAGAGCCCGTTTACCATACATGCATTTGAAAATACTAAAAAAGTGAAAAAAATCCCAAAAGGCTATTTTGAGACAGAAATTGCATGTCCTTAAAGTGCAACATCATAAGTGTCTGCTGTCATAAATCTGTATTAAAAGCTGCTACAAATGAAAGCACCTGTTTCATGTGTAAAATGAACCGAAAAAGGAGTCAGCAAACAACAGAATGATAGGGTCTGAAGCGTGTAGCTTTTGTTTAAGGGAGAAGCTGCAGAGGAAATGTGCAAAGAGAAGAAGTGAGAGCGTTTTAAGTCCAGGGGAATCCCAGACACTTCCGTAAATCAGGGGTGCAACTAGTAACACGAAGCATGAACTAACATGCTCTGAGTTTCCAATGAAGTGAATCACGCAAATCGGGTATTTGGCGGGGGGGGGTTGAAGGAAGTGAGGAACAACCCTTATGTGCTAATGACAAATTTCAAATGGCTCCCATTACAGCTGCAACGCTTTGATACCAGATGAGCATTAATTTATAACCACCGGCCCTCAGTTATTTTGAGATGACATTTCGGTGCAGCACAGGTCCAGAACAAGAGATAAGACTTGAAAAACCAAACACAACCCTTGATGCCTGAACTAAAGATCGGTTTGATGAGAAGCTCACGACCAGAGCACCACAGCCACCAGTGTTTCGTCTGTTAATTCTGCAGTGGTGAAGTAACTGTTAGTTCTGGCTCCACACCCACCTCTCATTCAATTTCAAATTAGGCTTCGACTGCAGATTTCAGATCTTCTTCTGGTGCTTTGTTGGAATTAAAAATATGATTCTAAACTGTGTAAAAGGGCCTCCTGTGCTTTACATTTTTCCCAAATCTACAATTTCAGATGCACCCTGCTGGCAGTGATTGAAGTGATTTTGCTGTGGCAGTGAATCACAGATGAATGAATCCAGAGGAAACACCGGACAATGTGCACACTAACGCACAGCACAAACTCTAAATTTAGACAAAACAATCAAAGCTTTTCTACCTTTTTCCAGTGCAGAGGAGTAGCAGAGGAAGTGGGTGTTTTCTGCATACGTCCTAAATGGCATGGATTATGAGTCGCTGTTGTTTCAGTTCCTTTCAGCTGCGAGTGTAGATGCTGCTGGGAGGAGCAGTAAATGGAGAGAGAGAATCGGTGCCGGAGTATGAGGTGGAGAGCTGCTGAGTGGGAGGGTGAGCATATGGGGGGCATGGAGGATGGGAGATGGGAGTAGTATTTCTATTAAAGGGACAGAGTTGATTTCTTCA
Organism: Sparus aurata; assembly: GCF_900880675.1. Classification (NCBI taxonomy): domain Eukaryota; kingdom Metazoa; phylum Chordata; class Actinopteri; order Spariformes; family Sparidae; genus Sparus; species Sparus aurata. The sequence continues at coordinate 16,975,506 of NC_044197.1, read as the reverse complement.
ATACTGTACTTGAAAACACTACAGGATAATTTACACTAATTGTGTTATTTGTGACAAACATGTTGTGTTACTGACTTCCAGAGCCGCGTCATGGTGATGGTAACATCTAAAAAAAGTGGGCTTAGAGGTAGGGTTTGTAAGAAGAATTTCTGATATTGAGGAAGATTCACTGAGCTGGACCATTCCCAGCATGCACTAGGTGTAAATGAAGAAAAAGGGTGGATCCAAGATTACATTAACTGTAGGTCTTTTGCAAGACATGCAATATAAGCAAGTCAGTCTTTTCACTGCACAAAATCCCCATAGACTTTTCCAAACAGGCTTTAAAGAGTAATTCAAACAGTGCATCACGTAGAAGACATTTTGACATAAGATCTACAGGTTAGATAAAGTACAGGTGTATATAATAAAACTCATGGTGGCCTAATTCCATTTAGGTACATGCTTACTGTGACACTTCAATAGAATGGATTTGTTTATGCTATAAAACGTGTGCGTTTTCTACTATAACAAACATGTCTGCTGTGAAAAAAAGCCTACAGGTATTGTTTTCCCACGTTAATAAAAAACTAACCATTATCTAAAATTACAGCATAACACTTGCGTTCTTCTTCTTCTTCTTCTTCTTCTTCTCCTCAAATACACCAAACACTACATTATACTTAAGATTGATGAATAAGATGGACTCTTCTTGCTTTCCTTCAAAACTTAACTGGTTGTAATCTTACAATTAGGTCAGTCAGTGTTAAAGGTGTACTATGTAGTTTGGGGAAATGAACGTAAAGTCAGAAAGGTAACATTCATAATTTTAATAGGTTAATAATAAAAACTCAGGACATATTCATTTGATATATTTCCATAGCTGAATACACAAGTAGTCCTCAGAGTGTAATAAAGTCCCCAGAATGCTGTATAAAGCCAGAATGGTGGTGACTTAGAGGGGTCCTGCAAATAAGCTTTTTCTCTTCTGCTTAAAAGTATCATCCCCAAAACTTAACAGTGCACCTTTAAGTCTTTGCTTCTAAGACACAAGCACTGATAGAGGATTTCAATTGTCAAAACACAGAGCGTAACTGCCTCAGAAATGTATTGAAGTTAATGTTTCACTTCACACATCGTCTTTGACACAGAATCCAAATCAAGGAACACATTTTTTCCCTTTCTATTGGTTGCCTAAATCAGTGGCTTCAGATACTTAAGTGACAATTGCACAAACTAAGGATCATAAAAACGACCAAGCTGCAACGAAACAGCTGGCACGCCTACATGTGCTGAAGTTCATGTCTAACTGTTCTTTAAGGATTAGTGCCACTCCTTCCAACATTCTCTTTAATATTTCACAAAGAAAAGTCCAGCCAAGTCCACATGTCAACATGGAGTCTTTTATTTGTTGTTTTATTGCCAGGAAATCATAGTGTGAGTCTTACGCTTGCTGGATGCAAATCACAGTGTATTAATGCTGAAAAAATAAATGCCAACAGCCTGACTTTTAAAAGGTATTTAGAAGCCTCTATGAACATGGAAAAACTTGACAAGATTTTAAAGCAGATTGTAAAACAATGATTTAATATCCACCGTAATAATAAGTCCATTCCAGTTTTTCTGCCAAAATAAATTTAAGATTTATTTTCTCTGACAGTATAAAGTATCTGGTACAGCTATCTATCACTCAAACAGACCTTCTAAGTGCTTATAGAAAAGTGTCGACCAGCCATTTGAAAGAACAGTACTTGACCTTTCACACAAAACTATTTTCAAACCATTAGTTCAAAACCAGGATTAATATCTAATGCAACCATCACAGACATATATCTGGTACAGGACAACAAAACTGAAACCCAAAATTACACCAGATTTATCACATGAATTCAAACTGACCTTTCTGTATGCAACGATAAATGTCAAGCATTTGCTTGACAACACTCTGCCACCAAATCATTTAGTGTTGTCCTTTTGGGCGAACGTGAGCAAACCACCTGAAGGCTTCACTCGAACTTGATTCCCTGTGCCAGAGGAAGATCCTTGCTGTAGTTTATCGTGCAGGTTGAACGCCTCATGTACTGCTTCCACGAATCACTGCCGGACTCTCTTCCACCTCCGGTGTGTTTCTCTCCACCAAAGGCTCCTCCGATTTCAGCTCCGCTTGTAGGTATGTTGACATTCACGATGCCGCAGTCGGATCCTTTGGGCCCAAGCCAGCGGAAAACCCGACCCAGATCTTTGGTGAATATGCTGCTGGACAGGCCCTGCTGGACTTCGTTGTTCCAGGCAAATGCTTCCTCTTCTGTCTTGAACTTGAGGACGTACAGAATAGGGACGAAGGTTTCGGTATGGACAATGAGAGCGTCGTGAGCCAGCCCTGTGATGATGGTGGGCTCCACGTAGTTTCCAGGACGGTCCATCACCTTTCCTCCGCAGATCAGAGTGCCACCCTGTTGCTTGGCCTGCTCAATAGCAGCCAGATACTGATCCACAGCTTGTTTGGTGTGCAGGGGCCCATACAAGGTGCTGGGATCCCAGGGGTCCCCGATGCGGACTTGTTTGTAGGCCTTGGCTATCCTCTCAACAACTGCGTCATGAACGCTCTCGTGCAGCATCAGCCGTCTGGTTGTGGTGCAGCGCTGGCCAGCGGTTCCCACAGATGCAAAGACAGCAGAGGGCACCACCAGATTGAGGTCAGCATCCTCAAACACAATGATTGCATTGTTTCCACCGAGCTCCAGCAGCTTACGGCCGAACCTTTCCTGCACCATCATGGCCACCATTTTGCCAACGTGGGTGCTGCCAGTGAAGGACAGCAGATCCACACGCTCATCCTTTGCCATGGCTGTGCCAATATCAGCACCTCCGCAGGTCATGGAGCAGATAGCACCAGGCAAGTTGTTCTGCTCCAGCACCTCAGCCACAATCTTGGTAACTGCAACACTTGTGAGAGGAGTGGTTGGAGCTCCTTTCCAGAGGCAGACGTTGCCGCAGGTAAGAGCAATGGCGTTGTTCCAGCCGTAGACAGCCACAGGGAAATTAAAGGCAGTGATGATGCCAACAAGACCAACTGGATTCCACTGCTCAATCAGGGCATGGCCTGGTCTTTCTGAAGGCAGGACGGGTCCTCCAATCATTCTGGACAAACCGACGGCATAATCACAGACATCAACGTACTCCTGAACTTCTCCAACTCCCTCAACATAGATCTTGCCCATTTCTAGAGACACCAGACTCCCAAGGACTTTGATCTTCTTCCTAAGCGCATCTCCAATCTGCCTCACAATCTCCCCTCTTTTGGGAGCTGGAATATCTGCCCACATCTCCCAAGCTTCCCTCGTCTTCTGGACAGTTTCCTCATACTCTGCCAATGTTGCCTGGGTCACTCTGGCGATCGGCTCATTGTTGGCGGGGCAGTAGGACGTGATGACCTCCCCACTGCCTCCCCAGCTACCGTTGTAAACACCAGGGTTGTCCTCTGACAGGCCCAGCTCTTTCAGCCAGGAGTATTTGGGCTGGTTGATGAGGAGACCTGACATGGCGGCTGACTGCTGGCAGTGGACAGATGGTAGTTTATTTCTCAAGAGGAGCCGGCTGTGCTGGGCAAGGGTCAGAGTCAGGCAGCGCTGCATGAGTGCTGGAAGCAAATCAAGTCAAAAATTAATTTCAAGTTCAAATATGCTTGAGGAACATTTGTTGACAGAACAATCTCACCGCAAGGATAATATGAGCTCGTCCATATGCAGAGGGCATATGAGAACAATCTCACCACAAGGACAATTGTTCTGACTCGGGCTGCAGATTTTTAACAAGGGGGAAATTGTTTATTTGATATAATTGCAGAAAATTGTGAAAAATGCCTATCACAATCTCCTTGGTCCCAAGGAAATGTCTTCATAAGTTTAGCTTTGTCTGACAGTCTAAAATGCAAATGCATTTACAATAATCTAAACTGACTAAATCTGCAAATTCACATATTTCAGAAGCCTGAACCAGAAAATGTTGACAATTTCCTCCATTAACAACTTATTCTATTAGCAAAAATATTTTGCCTATCAACAAATTAATAACTTGACTATTGATTTCAGTGCCGATTCTGTTAGCTGCTGAACTTTCAATTTCAAATTAAATAACTTAATTAAAAAAAAAAAGTTGCATCAGCTGTGTTTTTGATGAAGGTTCTCAGTCATCCAGGTAATGAAACTCAACTTTAAAAGCCAGCATAGTCCCCTCCAGTTAGTTAGATCAGAAGAAGCCTCTTGGGTGAGAGGTCAAACTTCTTAAAGAAACTGAAACAAGTCCAGTTGAATACAACAATGCTGTGTTGTATTCCAACGCAGGATACAGTGAACTTGAGCTACAGGGAATGTGAGCAAATAGTGTCAACAGGTGTTGACCAGGGAGAGCTGGTACAAAAATAGGAGCCGTTTGTCATAAAAAAAAACTATTCTTTATGAATGCATAATGTAAGTACAGTGGAAGACATTTTACTCGACAATGAAATTAAGTGAATACTCAAATGACCAACACAAGATTTATCAGCAACAGGTTTGGTCATCTATTAACTGCTTATCATTTTATTTAGCAAAAGAAAGGCAATAAAAAAATATCCACAGCAATCTCCTCAAAATGGGCATTTTCAGGTTTTCAAGCAAGGTACAAGCAATTTGAAGATATCACATTGGGCTCCCTATTGCTTATTTTCTGCTATTTAGTAGACCATGTGTAAAAATGCATTATATTCTGAAAAGAAAACTGCAGAAAGAAAGTCAAATGAAATTGAATCCACAAGTTAAACAATAGCATGTAACTGTTAATAACTCACTGGTTACAGCTGATGTTATACTGGTTGTATAATCATGATCAAAAAGTTACTCAAGCACGTTCACTCTCTGCGCCTGCGCCGTTAATCCAACTTTGAACACCCACGAGGCTGTGGCAAATTGAACTCGTTTATGACACTGAAATAGGCAACGAGAATATCGCATAATTTAGAACAAAAGCATAGTTGCAAGTTTGCATTTTTCAAATTAGACATTCCTCATACCCGCATATCACCTTTGCTACTTTTGCAGCTGACGTGACATGGACGCCGAGATCAGTGTCAATCTTGTTGTGTCTAAACGACCGTGACTCAAGGTCCTGCACTTTACACTCAAAAACATCACTCTGGTGTTATAACGACTGCACTTACACTGTCGCCATGTCAGTTTTTAACGATTAAAAGTAAGTTCACGCAACTTATAATCGGTTTTCACTCACATTGATGTCAGGTTCAGTGGGCCACGTCCACTCCAGAGCATGGAAGAAGCACTTGCGGTCTCTTAATATCTCCGTCACAGCTGAAGCGGAAGTACCGATGCTGTGCTGCACTCTGATTGGTCAGCTGCCTCTACGCAGTGTGGCGCCCGCTTTGTTAGATTGATCCATGCTAACACATTTCCTTTGTTGTGATTAACCGTTTAGCGGTTGTGATTCTGCTTTAATAACTTATATCAGGAAAGTTGCCCTCGAGATAACTTAGACGATGAGTGGCGGAGTGTATGGAGGCGGTGAGTGGGGTTTTATGACTATAATATCAAAACTGCTGTCCACGTTTTCCCGTGCTGTAGCTTTAGCCAGCTTTAGAGTTAGCTAGCTATGCTAGCTGTGCTAACGTTTAACTAGCTCCTTGGTAGGTTGATGCTACATTCATGTTAGCATGTTTTATCGGCACGCATTTAAGAAAGTATACATTTGTTAACACTTTAAGTGCGGCGTGTGATGGCTTAAGCTTGCTTTCTGTATGCAACAATCATTCAAATCAAGCCCGATACCGCCTAGCTAGTGAGCAAGGAAATGAATGAAAGGGGGCTTGCCGAGCTCATGAACACATCCCGTCCCGTTTGTGTAAGGTTAACGTTAAATATAGATTTCTTAGAACTGTGACTGAGCTTAAAACGTACCTTAGATATAAATTGAGGTTAGGGTCGTTCGTTTTTTCCTCTCTGTTGACGTTATATCCAAGAGAGAACTTTACAACTATAAAAGACATAACTTCTTTAATAAGTGGACCTGGAGAACAGTACTCTACCCATGATGTTAATCAATAACCATGAATCGATTAATCGCCATTAAGAATTTAGCTGATCAACCATGCATGAATCGACAATAAGATCTTTAAGTATCTTACAATAACAGATGTATGCTTTTCAAATCTATCCAAATATAACACAAGATACTTGTGTGAGAAATGTCTTTCATTAAAATAGAATTAATTTGTAGTTTGAAAAATACAAAAAGACATTTGACACAGTGAAGCCATATAGTTTTTATTGGTTTGATTTTGTTGCCAGTTGTTGAACACTGATAGACGGGAGCGCCATTATCAAAATGACAGTCATTATTTTGTGTTATTTCATTCAAAATTAAGTAACTTTTCTGTTTGCTTTATCTGTTCTTAGCTTCAAGTCTGATTATACATCACACATAGATCATGTCAGTAGTTAAAACAGTTTTCTAAAGGGAAAATGTTCAACATATTTCATATGTTATTGTTGATGAGTCGCTAAACGATTGCACTTAAAATTTGCATCTCCACTCTACAATAACAAATAAACAATAGCAATATACTTTATATTTTATGTTTGATCATGGTATCGTAACATATACATTTTTGTTACTAAAATGTTTCTGACAAAAATCCAGTAGGAGCAACATGTGTAGTGACTTGATGAACAGTACATTTTGATACACATTTTACTTTATGATGTAGCCTATATTGCGCAAAGAGCATGACATTTTAAGCATCAGCTGTGTTGGCTGGAATGAATTAATGTGTAGGTAGCTTTGTGATCTGCACCAGTACTGAGCAGCATATTGGTATCTCTACTAGGGGTAAAAAAGCATTTGATCTGATTATCAATATTTGTTTTTTTTTTCTGTCAAATAGCAGAGAAAATAAACAATTTTAAGTCCTACTTTGGCTCTGATGCAACATCTTCTCACATAATGTCTTGCCCACAACAATAGCTAATTAGTAACATTTCGCAATTAATAGCCTACAAACTGAATCTGAATCTGCAAAGTAACTAGTAACAGTACTTGTACTTAGTTTTATGAAAAAGCCACATCAGTCCACTTTCCAGCTTTCTGTGTCTATTCTCTCATCTAATCCATGTTGACTAATGAATTCAGCTCTACAAGTTATCTTTGTCAAGTTTTAATTGGTGAAGCATTGAACAAGTGCAAATATTGTAAAACATATATAATATATTCTATACCTAGCTTGTCATTTATAATAAGCAGTGTACTCTCAGTAAAGATTAAAAAAAAGAAGAAGCTAACGACACATTTTAAGAACAATACTGAAAAAATACCAGAACAGCAATCTCAAGCTGAAATCAGCAGATTAAGTGGCAGAGTGGGGATTTTTGAAGTGTGTAAACAGCTGATGTGTTCAGTTTTCACTTTGTATGGTGGTGTATGGTTTTAAGGAACTGCTCTTTGTGTGCTCAATTCAGTGGAGAGATATATTGCAAGAAAGTAAAATCAGAATCAGTATTCCTTTTATTAGTCCTGCAAACAAGCACATTTCTGTGTCACAGCAGTCGAAGGAGAGTTCAGTTTAACAATAAACAATAATAGAAAAAAATAAACAGTATAATAAAAAATAGAATAGATTTGTATATACATAATATGTACAATATGAACAGTGTGACAGTGTGTTGTTATTAATAGATAATAAATATGGGTATGAATGCCTTTCGTAATTTGAGAGACCAGAGTTGGACTCTTTGTGGAAGATTTAAACCGCACTGCCTTTCCTCTGACGTGGATCATAGTTTCATGTAAAAGCAAACACAAATATAACTGAAAATGGCTGATATCAATATTTTGTTCATATAGTGTATCATTGAATCATTTACTGTAGTTGTTGTATAAGGTTTTCTTGAATTTACTTTTAAATTCACATCCCTTTTCTCATTTCTTCAGATGAGGTGGGAGCTCTGGTGTTCGACATTGGCTCATACTCTGTGAGGGCTGGATACGCAGGAGAAGACTGTCCCAAGGTAAGTGGATCACTCATGACCTGATTAACTATCTGTCTTTTCTTCCTCTGTCATCTTCATCTTTCCCTCTGAGGGTACGTCAATGTCATGAAATGAGGGCTGTCACCCAGGAGACTGAAGCATTAATTGACTTCAGATCGTTCTGGAGTACTCACTAGGTTTGATTTATCTGTGCTTCGGGTGGGGATCTTGGTTTTGTAAATATTAGTTTGTTGAGAGAAACGTCAGAGATTGCCACAGATTAGCCATACTCTAATAAATGATACTGTGAAGCAGTGTACATGTTTTGATAACTTTTTATTGCAAATGTTTACAAGAATTGTAACTTGAGAAATAAGACTTTTCCTGTCCTGACTTTCTCAGTCGCTTATAACAGCTGGACTGATTTCCAAGGTGACGTTAAAGCACACTTTAGAGTGATTCAGCTCCCCTGCAGTGCTCACAGTGTGCAACATTAGCTAACGTTTGCTTAGAAATAGATTATGCTCATGGCAGCAAATGACCAGCAGTAGGGTTAGTCCAACTATAATAAAAGTGTATTTTTCTTTTTACCTTATCTCTCAACATGATGCCGAGATGAAGTCGATCATGTTCACTCTTTTGGCCCGTTTAGGATGCTCCCTCATGCCTACAGAGTGTAAGCTTGAGCAACAGGATGCTTATGGCAGTTCATTTAACATCCAGACGTGACGTTAATAACATAGATTTTCTGAAATTTCCACATAGTTCCTTAAATAAGTGTAACATTGGAGTCATAGAAATGCCAGTGTTGTTTGCCCTGTTCATCACCTTAAGTGAAAATCAATTCTCTTTTACAATCGTGCCATGTAATATAAAATCTGTTTAGAATAAAAATCTTGTCAGCCAGTGTGCATTAATGTGTAGTTAAGCTTTATAAACAAATTCAGCTCTGATTGTTATGTCTTATGTTCCTCTCTGATTTGACCCAAGCGTGATAATTTGCCCTTTATCACAGAGAGCATTTTATAATGTAAGTTATTGTTGTCAAAAATTATCTATACATGTCGTTTCTGAATTTTTAAAACTACTTCAATACAACTTTTGTTTTTGTTATTTTGGGCAGTAGCGATAACACCAGTACCAGCTGCATACTTTTGCTCTGCTCTCTGACAGCGAGTTGACACATGCACATTGCAATGCCTACATAGCTTCTCCTCCTCCAGAAATGAATTAACTCAGATGCTGGTATTCTTAACACACAGTACACAAGCCTTGTTATATCTATCTTTTACCAAAAATTTTAAATGCTCTCAATTTTGTGTTTTCTCTGTGGTATTGTATATGGTTTCAAATATTGTTAGAATGATTTAGAAAGAACTGCACTAGTCACAGTAGGAGAAACGCAGCTGTAAATAATAATGATGGCTGACTCCCATTTAGTGCCATCAGTTTCAGAGTCCAGCTATCGTGCATGCTCTCTTGCTGTCACACTGTCGTGACTTACTGGGACACTTGAATAGAACATTGACATTATTTGTAACACATATCCTTTTCCTACTATGGCAAGTCAAAATACTGATGGGAACAAAAAGCAGATGGGACAACTTAAGTCTTGCTGTGCAGACATTGTTTATGCAAGATGAATTAGTCAGTACGAGCCAAATCTTTACACAATGAGATCAGGTACTTTTGAGCATTTCAAAACAATTGTAATCTTTGTCTTTTTAGGACAGCAAAGCATTGCCTCACCTTCACAGTTTCACAAACATGGAAGTTTTGTAATTCATTGTTTGGGGTGCAGTTGATCTAACAGTTTTTTTTTCATCAGATATGGATAATAAAAATATTATTATAATCAGAGGGTGTGAGAATGTCTTCTTGACAAGTTTTTTGTTTTGTCTCAGGCTGACTTCCCTACGGTGATCGGTGTGACCCTTGACCGAGAGGATGGCAGCACGCCCATGGAGACAGATGGTGACAAGGGCAAGCAGAGTGGTACCACCTACTATATTGATACCAACCAGCTGAGGGTACCCAGAGAGAACATGGAGGTCATGTCTCCGCTCAAGAATGGCATGAGTAAGTGTTAATTCATTACGTGTGACTTATTTATTTTTTATTTTTCATGTAAATAATATCCAAAGAACTTTGGTTTTTAAAAGCCACCCCGTGCTTGTGGACATATATCACCTACAACCCACTTAAATACACATGTGTTGTGTATTTGTATCTGTATATGCTTTTCAGCATTTCTTCTGTCGTTGACTGTGACGTAAATTCACTAATGGATATTTATATTTCTGTCTGCTTGATGCATATCCATAATTAGTCTGTTTTTGTCTGATGGCCAACTTATTAGATGAGCTCGTCACAACCCTGACTGACGTATAGATGACTGCTATTCATCATGAATATTAATGAGAATATTTGAAGACCGTCTAGCGGCCTTTTTATGGAAGGCCCATCATTGGTTTGGCTCCATTTCTGTCTGACGTATTTGCCCACCCTGATAGGTTCTTGTCAAATTGTGGTCGTGTCGAACATCCAAAGCCAGATGCGGGTCACATTTCCAGAGCTGTCCTTGGTGCTGATGTAGAGTTGAAAGCAAAATAAATAACTGTTTAATTTTGGATTATTTTTTTCAAAGTGTTGTCCTGAATTACCTGTACTTGTTGCTGTGCTTTTCTTAGATCTGTTCAGTGTTATTAAGCTGAAACTATATTGTTTCTCAATTTGATAACTGTCATCCAAACAATGTTGAGGCTGACAATGATGATGATTTATAAAATGTCAGAGAAAATATATTATGATTATAATCACTATAATTTCCCAGAGGCCACAGTGAGTTTTTCAAATAACTTATCTTAGTAATATCTTAAAAACTGATGACAGTTAATTTCTATTGATTTATATTATATTGACCAATCAGGTTTGAGACATTTCAAGCCAAGGTGAAAATGTACGTACACATCTACAGGTGGGTCTGATTTCTGTCTGGAGAATCAGCAACAGCAGATATGAAACGAGCGCTCCGGTGCACTGACCTAGCTGATGATGCTCATCAGAATGTGGTCCAGTGGAGTTTGGCAGTGAGGCTATTTAGGGACAAGTGTGACACAAATCTTAATTGCAGCAGAATGGCACCGTGGGACCACAGGCTCCCTCAGAGGACTGACCTGGAACATTGGCGCATGGCGCTCAAATTATTATCCAAAAAAGCTCATCATCGCTCTATTTTCTCCACCACCCGACCCAGCGATGATGATGAAAGATACACGTTTTTTGTGACGTTGATTTTTATGTAGGCCTGTAGCCAAGAGTAAAGTACAGACATACCCTGAGAACATGGGTACTATGTGCTCAAGATGCGTGTTTGTGTACAGGACTTACAGCTGTGGTCAAAAGTTTACATGCACTTATAACAAAAATGTCTATCATGGCAAACTTCAGTTCCAGTGATTTCTACATGTCTTATTTTTCTGTGATGGAATGAGTGGAAGACATACTACTTTGTTACAAAAAACATTCATGAAGTTTGGTTCGATAATGAAATTATTATAGGTTTATGAAAATGTGACCAAATCTGCTGGATCAAAAATATACAGACTGTAATTCTAATATTTGGTTAAATGTCCTGTAGCTTTTAACTCCTCCTCTTGACAGAATCTGTGAAGTTCTACAAACTCTGTTGGCTTCCTGGCACATACCAGTTTCTTTTGCTTTTCCTCATCTTCATTATTCACACCAGATCCACTGACAGCAAAACAGCCCCACAGGATATTACTACCACCACCATGCTTGACAGCAGGTGTGCTGTTGTTGAGGTGAAAAGCCTCACCTTCTCACCTAAAAACATACTGTTCGTTGTAACCAAACCACTACATTTTTTGTTTCATCTGAGCGCAAAACTTTCTTCCAGAAGGTTTTTTGAACTGCAGCAAACTTCAGTCGAGTTGTAAGGTGCCGCGTCTTGAACAAGGGCTTCTTTCTTGCACGGCAGCCTCTCCGCTCATGGCAATGCAAAACACACTTGACTGTGGACACTGACACCTGTCTTCCAGCAGCTTCAAATTCATTGCAGACTTGCCTTTGGTGCTTTTTGGTTGACTCTTGACCATCCTGACCGCTTTTCTCTCAGCAGCACATGATAGTTTGTGTTTTCTTCCTAAATTGTGGCAGTGACACAACTGTGCCATGCACTTTATACTTACAACAAATGTTTATACAGTTTATCTTCGGCCCTGTTACTGCTTTGAAATGGCTCCGTGGTACTTTTCCTGACAAATCAATGATGTGGTCTTTCGATCAATGCTGGGCTCTTTAGACCTGGGTGTGTCAAACAAGCCCTTTTTAAAATGGGCCCAGAAAAGACACCGGCTATTATCAATTATAATCATGCAGCATTTGATTGACACAACTTTTTATAATCAAAATTGATCATTTTTTATATTTAAGTTCGCACCAATAACTGTACACCGATTCCTAAAACTAAACAAGCAATTTAAACTTCTTTGTTTCTTCTTTGTTCTCACCTGTACAATAGCCAAAAATATTATATGATCAGTAATTTGAAAGTGATTTCACATTTAACAAGTTCTTTCCTCGTTAATGTCCTTGTTTTCTTCTATTCCATGTTTATAGTTGAGGACTGGGACAGTTTCCAGGCCATTTTGGATCACACCTACAAGATGCATTTCAAGTCTGAACCCAGCCTGCATCCAGTGCTCATGTCAGAGGCATCGGTGAGTTAGCGTTTTTACAGCCTGGAATCTGAATAACACAGGCTGGGATACTTGATCTGTGAATGTAAAACATGAAACAGTCCAAAATGCTAGCACTTTCGAGTCCTCTAAAAACAATTATTAAAAGTCTTATTTCTTAGAATATAAACTTGTTAATTATATCTCACAGTAAGTAGCTGTAGACAGACTCGTTGGAGATGCTGTTTTTTTTTTTTAGCTACAATCAGATGATTGTGATGCAAGGAGAGTTTGTTTTCCTGCACCAGTCCTCATTATCTCTTGAAGAAACTTAGTAGTTTGTGTTCTGCTGACTGTAATCAGTAGTAAACATCCTATTTTCTGTTTTGTGTCTGCAGTGGAACACGCGAGCGAAACGAGAGAAACTAACGGAGCTGATGTTTGAACATTACAACATTCCCGCCTTCTTCCTCTGCAAATCTGCTGTGCTATCTGCGTATCCTTTACTGGTCAACTTCATCCAGAAGAAGTGTTGCAACAAACAATTATTTTCATGATCTCTGTCCTAATCTTAATCCGCTGATTGTTTTCACATTAAGCGTTTAGTTTAGAACATGTAAAAAAAAAAACTGTTAAAAGGGCTCATCACAATTTCCCTGAGCCTAAAGTGACTTCTTCGCATAGCTGCTTTTGTCCAACCAACAGTTCGAATTCCAAAGACTTCATTTGCAGTGATAAAATTCTTACATTTCAGAAGGTGAAGCTAGCAAATGTTTGACATTTTTGCTTGAAGAATGGCAAAAAAGATTAATCAATTATCAAAATAGTGGACAAATAATTTTTCTTTCTGGTGACTATTGATTCATTGAAAAATTGATGTAGCTCTATCCTGAAAAGGACGACACGGAGCGACTGTGGGTCAATTCACAGTCCCCTCTCATGTTGTTACTTCTCTCTGTCAAATGTTGAACTGCACTGCATTTCCTTTACTCTGAGTACCTCAGCTTTGCCAATGGGCGGTCTACAGGCTTGGTCCTGGACAGTGGCGCCACACACACCACAGCCATTCCAGTGCATGATGGCTATGTCCTGCAGCAAGGTGAGCATTTTTTCCAAAATCGTCACATGGTGACTATCTACCTGCAGATTAAATTTGTCTAGCCTAGTGAGGAAATTCAACATCTCAGAGGATTCATGTACATTTTATAGTCCTAAATCCTCCATTGATGAATGTGTTTATCCTCTATGATTTTGTGGTGCCATCTGTTGGTAGGAGCTTGCATCTCAGCCTCATCGATTCAGCCAGCTGTTTCTACAAATGTTCAGTTATTACCAGCCTCTGTTATTATAATGAACTATTGTTAGTGAAAAGTAATTTTCATTTAGCCAACAGGTTTGTTTGTCCCTGGATAGTGAGTCAGCGGATTGCTGATCAGAAGACCTTGTAGTCATTAAGGGCACAGCAGGGTCATACTGATGTATCACGTTGAGCAAGTTTAAACAGAATGTGTAGTTGCTGTGACATATGCAAACATGGTTGAGATTTACTGCACTTCTTTGAGTCATTTGTTATTTGATCTGTCTTACAGGAATTGTCAAATCTCCCCTGGCTGGAGACTTCATGAGCATGCAGTGTAGGGAGCTTTTTCAGGAATTAAGTTGTGAAATAATTCCCCCGTACATGATTGCATCAAAGGTAAGGTATTTCCGTGGAAACCTAATTTTACTGATTTAATGTCAGTGTTCCAAGTATTTGGCATGTGTTGCTCTGGCTGTTTCAGTGAATTTCTTTAGTTCTTACTGCACATGAAAGAGGCATTTAAGTCAGCTAAGTGCAGTGTTGGATTAAAGCTGGAGAAGTGAATAAGTAAATTTGAGAGGTGCAGGAAAGTGAAGATAGTGTCTTACAGATACTTAGATGTGTTTTTAGTGTCACAATAAAAACATTCATGCAGTGATCTGGAAAGGCTTTGTTCTGTTAACACTGTTTGTACTGATCTGTCTTTTTCCTGTCAATTTGATTATTGGGCTGCTGATGGATGGGTTGATAAATAAAAGAATCCAAAGTAATGTCCATTTTTAAAAACAGAATGATAACTCTTTTGGCTTTTCGGTTCGCATATGTGGACAGACAAATGCAGACAAGTCCAAATATGACTAGGAGGTTTCAATTTAACTCTTTACTGCGGGGCCGAGTTCATCATGTGCGTACACCGTCTGTATTGGTACTTGTTGTCACCTGTTTCCATATCAGGCAATGTTGACTACTGTGTTTGTCTTTACAGGATTCAGTGCGAGAGGGATCCCCAGCCAGCTGGAAGAAAAAGGAAAAACTACCTCAAGTCACCCGCTCATGGCACAACTACATGTGTAATGTAAGCAGCAAACGCTTAACTCCTGGTATGATTTGGTTGATATATATTATGTTTAATTGAATGTGGACTTACCTGTTCTTTTCCTGTTTGCAGTGTGTGATCCAGGACTTCCAGGCATCTGTGCTGCAGGTGTCAGACTCGCCATATGATGAACAGTAAGAGCATTATTTGTAGTTTACTATCATGATGATGATGATCTGTCCATTACGTAGAGACATGCCTCACTCCAGTTCAATAGACATAATGATTTTCATTATGTCTTACTTATTTACTGAAACCTCACATGAAGAGTAAAAATGTCCTCCCTAAATAACAAACTAACAGATAACCCCCTTCACCTCCATTAGGGTCGCTGCACAGATGCCCACTGTGCACTACGAGCTGCCCAACGGCTTCAACTGTGACTTTGGGGCTGAGAGGCTGAAGATACCAGAGGGGCTATTTGACCCCTCAAACGCCAAGGTGTGTGAGCTCACACTCAAGACACTCTTAGTTTAATTACAGAGGTAACAGGGAAGCAAAAATAGCTAAACATACTCCATCACTGAGTCTTGCCCTAATTCAGGGAAGCTCTGTAATGAAAACTTTCCCAGTGTGATCCTTAATTTGTCTTACAAGTTTATTATTTTTGTCTTTTGTGATCACTTCAGGGCCTGTCTGGAAACACCATGTTGGGAGTCGGCCACGTGGTGACAACCAGCGTGGGAATGTGTGACATCGACATCCGGCCGGTGATTATCCAGATGTTTTAGACAATTGAGATCTTATTCAAATTAGCAAATAAATTGAAGGTGTCAAACTCTTTTTGTTGAAACTACATTTTGCAAGGAATGTAGATGAATCCAGAGAGGGGAATTTTAGGCCAACACGCAGCTTCAATTGAGATGCTGCTTAAAATACTTATTAGCACTGCCTTTGCATTTTCACGTATTTGTTCTGTCCCAGATATTGAGCCAATAGTACAACATTACAACAATGTGTGGTTATCAGGGATTTTTTTTTTCAACATCTGATAAAGAGCTGTACATTGGTAAGAGTGCCTGCTTGTGGCACAGAAGTTTTTGCTGTGAAAACCAGAAACTCTGATTCACTGATCTTTTTGACACGTCTCTCAGGGTCTGTACGGCAGTGTGGTGGTGACTGGAGGAAACACACTCATTCAGGGCTTCACAGACCGACTGAACAGAGAACTCTCCCAGAAAACCCCTCCGGTAAGTTAATGCCAATGCTACTTTCTTCCTTCAGATTAACATTGATTTTACGTGACACTCCTGTTTCCCACCAGAGTTTGACATGTGTGTCTGTGCTTTGCAGAGCATGAGGCTGAAGCTGATAGCCAACAACACTACAGTCGAGCGTCGGTTCAGTGCCTGGATAGGAGGCTCCATCCTCGCTTCACTTGTAAGGACACAAAGCAGTCGAAACTTTGATTTAGAATATATCAAGATTTTTTTTTGGCAGTCTGTCATGGGATTTAATACCAAAACTCCAGACTGGTGACTTGGCCCTTGGACCATCAGGTTATTTAAACCCTTGCTGATGTTTTTGAGAACATGAAATAGGGTTCTGCACAGGAGTCCCATGGCATTCATACCCATAGATTTAAAGCAGAATTTTACATTTAATCTCTGTGGTAATATTACATGGATGAATTCTTCTTTCCTCCTCTTTTTTAGAAGGGCAACATTTTTAGAGTGTGCAGGTTATTTATCTTTTTTAACTTTAAAAGCCATTATTAGCTGTAATTTGATAGAAGTGGTGGCAAAATGAGGGATAACTGTTAAACATTTTGCTCAACAGCTCTTGTGCGAATGTTACCAAAGAAAATATGTTTTCTGTCTGCCAGGGAACCTTCCAGCAGATGTGGATCTCCAAGCAGGAGTACGAAGAGGGAGGAAAGCAGTGTGTGGACAGGAAGTGCCCTTGATTTTTACATTTGGCCAAAATCACCTTCCTCGTCACTGTCTTTGCCACAAGCTCAACATCGTGAGTCGTTCACCTCTGACCCAGGACTCAGGAACACCTGCGGATGATCACTTCTTTTGTATTTGTTTTAAAAAAAATAATAATTGTTTGTCCATATACTGCCAGTCTAGGATTTATTGTGAAAATCAGAAAAACATCTACAAAGTAAACTGTGTCGCCATGATGAACTGAGGTTTAAGTTCCTTTGTTTATATCATGACAGTCTGTTGCCTTATCTTTAGGATTGTTGGTGATTTGTTGAAACCTTACATCCACAAAAAAAGAGAAATCTGACAAAAGCCTGATCTTGCTACCTGTTTTCCATGCCTTTTATTTTGACATGGTCCAAGGTTAGTTTATTATCACACTGGATAAAAAGCAATCCAAGGTTTCTGCAGAAAACTGACAAGATAAAATGTGGGTGATTTGTATTTGGAGGAATGACCTCACAGTTTGGGGTCAATGTCTTTTGTTCATAAGCCTTTCTGTTTTGTGTAGTAAGTAAGCTCATCAAAGGCTGGTCAGATCTTGCCTGTGCTTATTGCTGTGAGTGTCAACTCAAATAAACCTGTATTTAATTTTCACTTTGTCATTGGCTACATTTGGTCAAAATAAAGTCCTCTTTTGTTAAATTATTTCTCTAAATGAGTTTGACATAAACTATAGTAACCCACTTTCATATACAAGGTTATTTTAATTCTGAGTTTTTTCGGAATTAAGACCAAAGCGGTGTCTTGACCAAGAACGTAGTAGGTTTACATTTAAGCAACAGTATCATGTAAATGTAGATTGCATAAACACATTCTTAATTTCTCCAGATTCACATGATTTCCAAACCTTAAATATTCATCTTAGGGACTAGAAAACTTGACAACTCAGAACATGGTGAGGTTTAATATTAAGTATGAAAACGGTGACCAAGTTCATGTAGCATAATTTATAGGATCAAATAACAGCTGGACAAATAAACTTATCACCTACATAGAACAAGAGTGAGACTTCAGTCATTTGACAGGAGCTGATTCAGAATATTTAACTCAGCAGATGAGATGTTGAAATCTCCATTCCCAGGGGCATCTCCAAATTTTGACTAAAATTTGAGCATGAAATTTCACGGTGCTGAAACTTTCATTTGAGGAAACTTCTCCATAAGTTTGGCCAGAGTTTTCTTCTTTAAGCTGGCTTTCCTGGCCTTCTCTCGAATATGCTTCTCTAAGCGTAGCCTTCAAGACAAAAAAAGAAAACAGTTTCATAAGAACACATATCCATCTTCTACATTGACGAAAACAGCACCATACTGCATGTCTAACATATCTTACCTGATGTGTGGTTCGACAAACTTGGGTGTGTAGAACTTCTTTCGCTTGTATCTCTTATTCATGTACCATGGAATGGCATACTCCTTGAATCGATACCTGAGGGGAAAGAGAATGAGTGTACATGAGTAATGCTCACATTTTCCTTCCAAGGCTCTTTAAGAGATGCATCATCATCAGGTGCATCATAGACCAGCTGCAACAAGTCTAAAATCAGCTTTGCCTACACTAAAACAATTAATCTATGAAATGTCAACCATTAAATTAATCAACTATTTTAATTGGTTGAGGATAAAAAGTCAAATGATCCGATACTCGCCTCTTAAAAATAAGTATTTTCTGGTTTCTTTTCTCTTCCATAACAGTTAACTTAATATCTTTAGGTTGTGGACAAAACAAGACATTTGAGGACGACATCTATGTCTCTGGGAAACAATAACATTTTTCATTTAGACTACACAACTAATCTATTATTTGCATCCTTGTATGTGCACAAAATAAGCCGAGACCCACACGTGGAAAAACAGCTCCACAATGCTACCAGAGAGTAATTAAGAGATCTATATTTCTGTCTATGTATTTGTAAAACAATACTGTAGAGTCTCTGCCCTCACCAGTAGACATATCCAAATGTGTTCTTCCTCCAGTCTCCTGGTCTGCCTTTCTCCTGTCCTGTCTGCAGGAGACGCAGTGCAGTCTCTCTCTCAGTCACCACCGTCTCTAATCTGATTATCGACCGCTCAACCTGTGAGGAAGAAAACAGCAAAACTGACCTTCACATGGGCTTCTACTTTAACAGAAATGACAGCAACAATAATGGAAGTCAACCCTGCATCCAATTCAGCTCGATCAATGGCTGAGCCAAGTTGATCTGTCATATGTAATTTATAATTTCTACAGTAATGGAGAAGATGTCCGCTCATACAAACCTTCCTTAATCTTTCTGGACTCGGCATCTGAACCCTTTGCCGCTTTGCTTCCTGCTCAAGTGTGAGCAGCATGTTCTTTTCTTTCAGCAGCACATACCTGAGATGGAATTAGAGCATTACACACAGCTGATAGATGTTTACACTCTGTGCGGCAGCAGCGGAATTTCAACAGTGCTTACCAGAGTTTGTGTAAATCTTCATTGCTCTTTGTTCTCAGTTGTTTGGCAGTCCATGGTGCACCTACAAAATTATTACAAACCACATAAGTGCGAAAAGCTGGTGTGGATACATTTGGACTAGACTGGTGCCACAGTAAACATAACACACATAATGCTTCAGTGATGTACCTGACTTCACAGAGGTTTCTCCCCAGTTCTCGGGGAGGTCAAAGAACTCTTCCAGCCCTCTTCTGCTGATGGTTGTGTGCAGGGCTCGACACTGACCCAAATAGCTGGTGGGAGTGGACCAAGACAGGGCAGCAAGTGGAGACTTTCCCCTGGTGGGTGCAAAATATTTCGAGGTCAAAATTTACAAAAATGTGTCCATAATAAGCAGTACATATTTTAAGTACACTGTCAGATTGTTTTTCCGAGTTGTACCATGTGAATTTCTGCCTTTAAATACATTACATAAATAAAACCTTCTACAACTTTATTTACTGGAAACATGATAAAGACCAACCTGTAACTGAAAACATAATCATTTAAACCTAATACCGTGATTAATGTGTCATTATAAATGTAATCGTTGATGCTGCTGGTCAATAAAGAGTAACGTTAGGGCCAGCGCTAGCTACCAACACGTTGACGTTAACATCGGCCTTAAGTCATGTTTTAGTTATACACACCGCAAAACTGCTTACCTGTAAACATGAGGCTGGTATTTGGTGAAATTTGCAGCACAGTGTGGAGTATTTATCGCTGAAGATATCCTCAAGACATTTTGAAACTGTTTGCAAAGAGTCAAGACGCGTCCTGCCGATGAGGACGCCGCCATCTTTGCCAGCGTCCCACCCACATTACCCATCATGCATTTGTCGAAACCAAATATATATATCTTTTATTTTTACTTTTAAAAATTTTAAACATAAATTTAGGTTGCCAATTTATGTACTGCACCTACACAAAATTACCACTTAAATAGAATAAAAATCAACACATTTATCCTAATCAAATATGGCGGTTTCCGCTTCTCTCTTTCATCAACCAATCAGAGATCGTGTTGTTGAACCGTCGTCCCACAGTAGCGATGGTGGGGATGAGTGTTCTCAGGTCTGCTGCTGCTTTTGCAGCCAGACTGAGTCCTCTAAAATCTGGAAATAATGCGGCAAATTTACTCACCCGAACAATCCCACGTACAGATAAAGGTAAGAGACCCTCTGGTGTTTTGAGAAGTGACATGTTTGACCATAAAGGTGGACGTCTCTTCTTATGACCTTGCGCCGGGGATTGTTAGCTTATGCTAACATTGGCTAGCTGACAGGTAGCGTTTGTCCTACTGTCAACAAAAAGTAAAGAAGTTAGATTAGTTAGTAAGTTAGTTACAGGTAGCATCTTGTCAGCTAATGACATTTATAAACGGCCCTTATTGTTTGATATAACTGAAATGGTTTTGTAGCTGTCACAGTTGTTTTATTAGCTATAGCGTTTGAATGACAATACTTCCCCACGTTATTACATTTGTCATATAGCGCTTATCACTTTTAAAATGTACGTACACACATACAGTACACTGATATGAGTATTTGTAAGATTTAAGAGTATATTGTAAAAAGAGATATACAAGCAGACAAATATTGATGCCAAGTTATAGCTGTGACAATAATCATAGTTTAAAATTTGCCCGGCCCTGATTTATGTAAGACCCATTAAGTTCTGATCATCAGTAACGTGGCTTTAATGTGGCACTGTGTTCAATTTAGTCACACTAAAGTCATATAGGTTCAGAACAGTGACCTGTTGAATTTACATTACAACACAGCAACCATAAACCAAGTCCAACTTAAACTGGGAAGTACATGGTCATGACAGTATCCCCTGCTTTGTTTTGCAGTGGCCATTCGTTGGGGTCATGGCAAGAAAATGTTTGTCATCAAACCCACTGACTACTATGACAGGAGATTTCTGCACTTATTGGTGAGTACTGTAATACCATCTTATTGCCTGTTATCATGATAAATTAGGGGTTATCTGAAACCCAAATTTGGGAGCGTCATTGAGTAGATAATATGATCAGTGTTGATAACCAAGACACTAAAGTCATGCCCTGCTGTACCTACTCATTTGAAGTTTGAACAGGGATACTTAAAGCCTGCAATGTTACATTATTCTAATCTAGTCACAAAGGCGGATGCTCATGTCATGTTAATATTTAGTTGATTTACTAACATTACATTGAGCCAGTAAGTGTTAAAGCCATAGTGGACCAAAGGGCCGAATGACCAAATGTCTTCATCCTTATGAAAAACATACATATTCAGTATTTCATACTTCATTCATATTTATCTTCTAATTTTCTTCTCAGCGATATTACATCCTGCTGACGGGCATTCCTGTGGCTATCATTGTCACAAGTATAAATATCTTCATTGGTAAGTAGGCATATGTCTCAAAGTTCTTTCGTGTGTTTTAGTGCTTTATCTGTAAATGCCAGTGTGTACATGTTACTTTGAGTTGAACTTGAGTGTGATTGTGTTGTTAAGGTGAGGCAGAGCTGGCTGAAACCCCAGAGGGCTACGAACCAGAGTATTGGGAGTACTACAAGGTATGTAGCCAGCATCTTATTTCGTCAGTTCTTTCTGGAGCGCTTTTTTGTGTCACTAATCTGAACAGGGACTCAGAGAAGGGTGGACTGCATGCATTAAAATATAGAATATGGAATTGGGCATCAAAGTGATGATATACCAGAACTGTCTTTGCCAACCTTCAAAACAGCTGTGTTTGCCTGGTTAGAGTTATGTTAAGGATTTAGAAAAATGTAAAATGATCATATCTAATGTAGTCACAATAGTGGTTCTACTAATTGATCACTTAATTCAACGGGAAAAAAAATGTCTGGTTTATAAGTAAAAATACTTTTGTCTTGTGTGTCCTTGCAGCACCCCATCACCAGGTGGATTGCGCGGAACATATGCGATTCCCCAGTGAAGGACTATGAAAAGATGATGGCTGCAATCCAAACAGAAAAAGAAAAGGCAGACTGGAGGTGAGTTTTGTATCTGGTGTGTTATGTTGACTTCTGTCACCTAAATCCTGCCATGTTTGATGGCCAGAAAGCAGTTGTGATTCAGTGGTAGTGAAAACATTTCTAACTATCTTAAACTTCTGCAGTGTATTTCATTTCATTTCATTGCATTTCTTGCAACAAAAAAAGAGTACAGTTAGTATTGTGGTACTTTATGTATTGCAGTCAGTGGTGCCTTTGCTTTGAGCCTGAATGCATTGTATAAGATCAGTTTAATAATTCAGTGATATTTCTTTTGAATATTAAATTGATTGTTTTGAAGGTGTAAATGAACAGATTCCAATTAGATAAACATACTAGGAACCATGCACAGGAATCTAGCTTACATGCAGTAAGCTAGATTCCTGTGCATGGTTGATTGAATTTCATTCTGCCAGCTAATATCTGACTTGACACAACAGATTTCATGTTGTCGAAAGGATTGTTGTTTGTCAGTGAATTTACTTTGCACTAAACTGAAGGTGTTGATGAGGAAGCTTTGACTGTGGCTGTCTGCCAAAAACACTTATTCACTTATAACACTGATTTTATCATTGTAGTATTAATTAAGAACTCTGAATCAATTTTGCTCAACTAAACTTTTTTTTTTTTCCCCGCACAAAAAAATGCTTATTTATTGTTACGACTGAATATAAATATGTGATGTAAACTGTCTTTGGTCAAAGGGAACTTTAATGGGAGGTCGGATTTGATGTTTGACCATGTAGAACCTGTAAAGGGAGCATCAGCCTGTTGATGCATCAACTGGAAAATGTAACTCATTCGTGTTTCTTTATGTCGGGTTCAGGTGGGACTATGACGGTGTATTTAACATAATGCCTCAATAGACACTTCAAAACAAAGCAAGACTGACATAACTATGTGCATCAATGACATAGAGTACACAACACAGTCACACATACATGGTTTCCAGCCAGGTTTCTGTTTGGGGTGAATAAATCGCACAATGATGTTGATGAAAACCATTGTAGAAGCCTTAAAGGATGGTGGATTTTTCTGAGGAAAGACATTTTTCCATGACATGTCATGTTTATTCTCTCTCCTGGCTTTGTGAAAAGCGAGTGAAGGGTGTTTTAGCACTTTACTCGTTTTCCATTTATTGTGTGTGATTTAATTAATTCTCTGCCCGTTTGCCATCAACAGACTGACGGAGCTGGAGGTGCGTCGGCAGATGAGGATGAAGGGAGACGGCCCCTGGTTCCAGGTGAACACCCTCAACAAGGAGCTCATTGACAACAGCCCTAAGGCGACACCTGACAATTGATCCAGACATTTGTGTCATCAGTACATCATGCCGATCAATCTCACTGTTTGTACATTTTTCCCTTCCTGCGTAAATAAAATATCTATATGTACTCTATTTTTGACGTCCACTGTCTTTATTGACTTTATTCCGCAAAAAAGTTTTGGGTACATTTATTTGAAATCTTTGTAGATTAAGCTACATTGCAGAGCAGCATTGGGTCACTGTAGAGCATATTAACTATATAAATGGTTCAAGGTTTAAATCCACGAGCTAGCTAAAAGGCTGCGTGGGTTTGCTTTGGGTGCTTTTGTGTCCTCTGACAATCGAACTATATACACAATGGGTGAACTAGAGATTGCCTAATTGCTAGTGTATCTAGATGTGTCAGCCCTGTGGTAGAATGTTTACCTGTCTCTCATCTAGTATGTGCAGAAGCTGTCTCCACCCTGTGCAAGGTAACAAGGTGCAGATAATGGATGGGTTCCGCTTCTTGCCGGTACTGAATCAACACTTAGTTTGAGCAGGATCAGATGGTGACTGTCATCATGCACAATTCATACAAACATAGGTATATGCTATTGGTGCTGTATGTTATTATTTGTTCTGTTCTAACAAGCAAAGCAGGACTGGATACTATAAATGAATAGACTGCATGTGGCCTCAGCTTGGTTCGCCAGATACATACTATCAATGTGTCAAATGAATTGTCCCTATTCAAAGTAAATGAGATGGATCAGAAGTGAAATTTGAGTAAGTGTTGGGGCCAAAATTGTCCAACTATCACAAGTCACCAAATTATTTCCCATATAGGTTCTCATGAGAGGGAAAATATTTCTGAGTTTGTGTTAGCACAGAATTTCTTCTGAAACTTCCAAAACTATGAAGTGCCCCTTTAAAATTGGGCGGAGAATTTTCTTTGTGTGTGTGTGTGTGTGTGTGTGTGACTACAACCCTGGTAATTCAATTGCACGCATTTTTATATTTTTTGCTATTACCATTTGTGTCCAGGTGGTGGCAGAGCTGTGCAGACAGGATGATTGTTGTCTGATGAACAAAGGGTGTAGGAACAACATATCGCTGCTTTATTGTGAGGTGCACGAAACCAGACTTTCTTGCTGCTATTATTTATTCCATGTTCTAATAGATGCAAACATGCCACTGCGAGGTGAATCGCGTAGTGTTTGAACGACACAAGCTCACTGTACTCAGTGATGTGAGTCGTTTGATAATAAAATCAGCAGCTATTCAACCTCACGATCAAGCTTTTCCCGGTTCCTGGAGGCGTGTGTGTGTGTGTGTGTGTGTGTGTGTGGGGGGGGGGGGGGGGGGGGGGGGGGGCATGCTGTAGTAAGTGTGGGTGGCTTTATGAATCACCCTCAGAGATGGGAGGGGCCCTTCTGGTAAAGTATCTCAGTACGTGTGCACGCAGCGTCACCACAGTCAACAGCAGCCGTGTAAAATCTGCGCAGGTCAAAAACCCCGTGTGTGTTTTTATTTACAAAAATAGAAAAAAAGAGCAACACTCGTGGCCTTCAGAGCTTTGCAGCCCCGTGCAGCAGCAGCAGCAGCTCAGCCTGCCTCCCTCCACCCGTCTGTCATTTTATTTTTAATTTTTTTCAGCGTCACATCCCGCCGGCTGCAGGAATGTAGAGACGGGGAGCTTTAAAAATAGCATCCTCTCCCCTGTCAGCGCTGCTTCGCTGGCTCCGCAGCACTGTGGTGCGAGAAGCAGGAATGCGAAGATGGCTACAGACCTCGGAGAGCTGCTGGTCCCGTACATGCCCACCATCAGGGTGCCCAGGACTGGAGACAGGGTTTTCAAGAGCGAGTGCGCCTTTTCCTTCGACTCTCCAGTAAGTCTCTCTCTCTCTCTCTCTCTCTCTCTCTCTCTCTCTCTCTCTCACACACACACACACACACACACACAGCGAGACATGAACGTGTTGTTTGCGGGGAGGGGACGTGCGTCGCGGGCATTTGCGTTTGACAGTCGGATGTGGACACATGTGAATGTGCTCCGTGTGTCTCCCCCCCCCCCCCCCCCCCCCCGTGATCCTGACGGGCATAAATAAATAAATAATGAAATGTTGTTTACATCTCACAGGAGAGGGAGAGAGAATGGAGGGGTGGAGGGGTTTCCCCTACAGGCCAGAGTAGCTCTCCAGGTGAGGCGAGAATTAGTGGGCTAGCTAACGCACCTGGCTGCCTGCCCCGGGGTACGGATGGATGTGAGGGGCGTCAGCAGCCATGTCAGGTTGTGGCCGTGCAGGAGACAGCTGCCGTGTGAGTTTACAGCCACCTTATGCTGCGCGTCGTCTAAAAATGGAGCTGAAGTGTGTCAGTGGTGCTCGGACGATGTTTCCAGCATTTAAATCCACACAAAAAACGCGTTTTACAGTGCCTTCAGTGGTGTTATCCTCAGTCTCTGACAGCCTTCAACAAACATTTAATGTATGTATTTAATGTTATGTACAGTTAATAGAAATTCAGTGCTGTGTTCAGGAATCTGTTTACAGTGACCAAGCAAAAACAATGCTAATGCCTGTTGACTTAAAGAGGCACTATGTAGTTTGAAAAAATAAGCAAACCTCAGAGCTGTAATATTTACAGTATTAATGAGGTAATAATACCAACTCAGGAATATTTCTTTTTTTCCATAAGTGAATAAACAAGCAGTTATCAGAGGAAATTAAGGTCCCCAAGAACAATATTTGATGCTTTAAAGGTGGCAGGGTCCGCCACATATAAACAGAGTAAAACAGTATGAAATTGTGTTGGTCAGTTTGTTTATTCAGTTTATTCAGTCATGACAACAAAGAGAGTTTTGTTATGTAGTTTGTGCAGTCAGTCAGTGAAGATTTTTCTCTTCTGATTGAAATTTCTTCCCCAAAACGACACAGTGCATCTTTAAAAGTATATGTGCTTTACTTTACAGTGAGTTTATAGGGGTCTTAATGGTATGTTTTTATATTATTATGTCACTAGAGTTCACTGAAAACCTCCCGGCCCATGTTTTGATGCATGTTTTAATTTATTTAGCCATTCTCTGTTTTCCCCTTCTGTGACGAATACTCACAGGGTGTCAAAACACGTAAATATTTTGATTTTCTGACTGTTTAAAAACTTGCAGAGCTCAGACCGTCCTGTACTGTAATGTTTGTCTGATGGATACAGCGCTGTAAAAAAGGATTTCCACTTGGGACGATAAAGTCTTAGTCCAAGCTTTATGTGAAGATTTGTGACAAAAACAAATGAGAGTGTTTGTCTCTTACCTCTTCTACACTGAACAAAAAAACCTACTTCACGACGGAAACCGTTTTTAAAGGTGACTCAGCTGTCTGGAGTTCATCATGTTGGTCCGAAGACTGGTTTATTTTTATCCTCGCACTGTTGAAGCTCATATGTCACTCTGGGCCACTTAAAGGTTTATCACAGGGGTTTATAGTCCTCCACTGATTGCAGATTTAGGTTAGTTTCGAAGGGGGTGTTTAGTCCCCAACAGTCCACCACGTGTAACACCGCCAAACCTGAAATGTGATTCACCGGTCACATGCAGATCTGTTGAATGCGAAGAAATTATCAAACTGCTATATCCTGTAACAAGCGGGTAAAGATACAGTTGGTCAACTGGGGATGTGACATGTGTGTGGCTTAAGTTCACAGACAACCATCAGCAGTTTTATGGGGAATGAAGTTTACATGTTTTTAGGGAAGAGGGATCATTTTGTCAGTGAAGTGAATTTTTATGTCACTGCATGTGACACGATGCTCATATTCGTTGGTTGCATAACTGATTTTTCAAATTGCTCGCAGGAAACATTTTTGAGATTGATTGACACCTTTTGTCCATCATAGTGTGCATGAGGTGAATGTGTTTCCTGTGGAGTTGCAGTATAGACCAGGCTTTTCAGCAGCAGGCATTTTCTTGATCAAAGCGATATATATTTTTTTCGGTGCAAGAGTGCTGGAACAGATTTTTGGCAGTTTGACAAGATGCGAGACAGGCTCTTTGAAAATGTGCTTGCAGAATCATTGGCACACATCTCTAACTTGTGTTGTGTTGGATTGTTGTAACTAGTGCCAGGTAGTGTGTAACAAAGTGCACTATGAATGGAACTGATTATTCTCTTCCTATTTTTTCTGGGAAATACTTTTAGCAAGAAGGCTAAAGACACCGTTATCGAGAACACTTGTGTGAGGATATAATACACAGTAAGACGTACAACTCTGCGTTCTAACTTCTCTAAAATCAGGCAAAATAAAGAAAGATGTTCTGTGAAATGTGCTGTTGTGTCGGTGGTTGTTCACCTCGTGCTGCTGTTCATTGTTGCCGTTTGTTCTGGTCCGCAGGAGTCAGAGGGAGGCCTGTATGTGTGCATGAACACATTCCTGGGCTTTGGACGAGAACATGTGGAGAGACATTATCGCAAAACAGGACAGAGTGTTTACATGCACCTCAAGCGACATGTGAAAGAGGTATGTTTTACTCCTGCGTTGCATTTCCTGTTGGAGGCTGATATTTAATGGCGCCACAGTTTCTATAGTACACTTATAATCAAAAAGAAAATACTACACAGAATACAACAAAAGAGACAATAACATGGGATCATATTAAACAATAATAGTATAGAAAAGTTGAATACAAAAAGGGCAGAGGGGTCACAACCAATGATATCTGAACTCTGTAACTGTCGTCAGTTTCAGTGATGACATTGATGTTTGTCAGCTTCAGGCAGGTCTCAATTGTATATCCAAATGATATATATAATCAATCAACTGTTGTAACTTATGCTTAATATAGTTATGTACCAAATGTAAATACACTGTGTGAATCTGACAACATTTAATTAGGAAATTAACCACCTATGTGGCTACCATATAATGTAGCAGTAAGCATATAAAAGAATTTATTAATGTGTTTGTCAATAATTGTTGCTCTTCCTTTGGGCACCCAAAAGCAGAAACTGAATGATAATACAGGAGAACACCCCTGCAGCAATATAAAGTATATCTTAATAGGAGAAGTTAAAATTTTGGACAAATAAAAAGCTTGTATATCTACTTGTAATTGCATTATAGTGTGGTTATAAACCGTTAATTAACATTTGTATACTGCTTATTGACGATAGATAGAGGGATGTAAAGTAAAGCAACACTCAGGTGGTAGATTGTGTGA
The DNA here is from genome assembly GCF_900880675.1 of Sparus aurata. Classification (NCBI taxonomy): domain Eukaryota; kingdom Metazoa; phylum Chordata; class Actinopteri; order Spariformes; family Sparidae; genus Sparus; species Sparus aurata. Next base: position 16,946,562 of record NC_044197.1, on the reverse strand, counting down.
TTAACACTGTCAGGTTTACAGGATTACGTAAAATGCAGCAGAGGGATGCAATTAAGTAAAGTGCTGCAGATAAATGTACAATGGGATCTGGGCTGCTGATATCATAATGCCATTATTTTGAATAAGAGTGATTATATGACAGTGTATGCCCTGCATTAACTTGGAAACTGAATGCTTGGTCATCAACATTTAATATGAAAAATGGGGGGGAAAATAGCAACTCTGTTTAAGCCTTATCCTTTAACTTGACCATTTTGACTTTCAGACTGAGGACTGAGTGTTCACATTTTTTAAATGGTAGCTTCATTATGTAATGCTGTATGTTCCCTTATTTCCGATGAAGTTTCCCAGAAAGAACCTGGCAATTTGTGCTAATTATGTTTATTAGAATTAATCTCCAGCGTAACTTAATAGTCTTTTCGTAAGTGCACAGCAGCTCAGCTGAACATGAGAGAGTGCGACAGAATACAGTTTAGTAACAGTAAATGATAATATAAATCAATTATGAAATAAATTACTATAGTAGAATATTTATTTGGATTGAAATGGAGCGAATCTGTTAAGACATTTCTTATTTGCCCTATAACGAGTACTAATTTACATAGTTAATTCTTTTTTATTCTGCAAATACCAACCCATAAAATGAAGTGTTAGTGTTAGTGTCTAATTTGTAGAAAGTCGATTTTTGAGTCTCATTCCAAACTTGTCAAATACTGACAGTTTGGGATTGTAGGTCAGGTCAGCCGCCATCCCAAAGCACCAGTATTTGACGAGTTGTGAATGGGACTCAACTCTCTTACAAATTGGACCTGTGAGAGATACTGAAATGCTACTTCTGAAATTCAGAAAATAGCATTTTGGTGTATACAATGAAATCACACAAGATTTTAATAAACAGAATCTGTTTATACTACGTAATAAGTCTAAAAGGAACGTCAAACAATATAATGCAATCCAAAACAAAAACCCTGCAACAAATCTTTTCAAAAATTGTGAAGTTGTTGTTGAGACTGCAGCGGACAGCTATTGATTTTAACTTTACGCTAACTTTTATAGTCTGTGGTGTTGTTGCATAGGATTGCATTATAACGCAAGGCGTTTCTGTTATTTTGCCCATTATTGTATGAATAAAAAAATAACTCAACAAACAAGTCATGGACCCAAAACAAGTCCTTTTCAAGAGTTGATGGTAAACAACAAAGGCCCGAGCTGCTGCCATGTTTTCTTTGTGGCTCTAATTGCCCTCAGATAAGCTACACTTGGTAAAGTGTCGCTATTTCCATGCCTGGATCTGGCAGCTGCTCACATTCTGCAGGCTCCTGTGTCTGCTGTTTTTTTCCCATGAGTCCACTTGGTCGCGAGTGTGTCAGCATTCTCTGCCTTTCTGTCTGTCTGTGTCCTGCCGACTGAACGGGAGTCAGTCACCTGAACCACAGAGGATATGTGGGAAACCAGTCACTAGGGTTGTTTTTCACACTTTTGTGAATACTAAGTGGTTGATGTTAAAGATTGATGACTTCATTTGAGTTTTGTATCACTTTGAACTGTATGAAGAGGAAGATGATCACTCTCTGCAGGCTCAGACAGGCTACATGAACACACTGTAAATAAGATCCGTCCAAGTCTACAAATCAAACTGTGCAACTGAAGCAGTTTCATTTGTCATTCTTTAATGTTGACCATGACACCAACAGGGGTTTTCCCCCCTGCCTCGTAACCTGACCTGGCAACTGGAACATTCAGCATCTATTTCTAACAAAATGACAACCATCTGGACCTTCTGTCACAGCAAAGCATAACAGCATTTTACAGCATTTTACAAAGAGAAACATTAAAGGGTGTTTTTTTAATGTGAGGAGGTTCTTTGATCCAGTTTAATCCCTTTTCTTCCTGTTTCCCACAGAAAGCCACAGGAGCTGCAGGAGGCGCCATCCCCAGACGGAGAAATGGAAAAGTGTTTCTAGGTAAGTGAGAGGAAGTGGTGTAAAAAGTACTGCTTGAGTAAATGTAGCAATTCCACTATGTAAAAGTACCCTGAGTTACTTAGATATATAATATCTAGGAATTTTGCATCAGAATGATTTAAAATGACTAGGCCCTTTACCTCGACTGTGTACATTTGTGCCTTAAAGATTTTCATCAGCAGCAGTGGTTGTTTAATATTGTGTTCACCACCATCGAAGTTAGTTTGACCACAGGACCATTTGTGAGCTCATATTACGAGCAACGGCACCACCGAGGTTGTGTCCGTCTGTGTGTTTAAATTCAGGACGACTATCACTGAATGTGGCACTAACAATAGACTCTGGTTCTCTCTTCTTCACCCCTCTTATTTCAGTAACGTATCATTCTTGCAATAAAGTACATTTCCCCACCAACAATGGAGGTCGCCTCAGGCATCGCTGCTGTAGTCAGGTTAATAAACAGGAGTGAGGATGAGTACACTTTATGATCCCAAGAGGCTGAAGTTAAATATCTACGTTTAAGAGAAACGTAAAGTAAAGTAAAATGCACTTAAATATTCAAAAGAAGAAGTAGTAGTTATCTAGATAAAGGGTCCCTGTGATGCATATATAATCACTAATATGTTCATAATCAGAAACATAATTGGATTAACACTGATGCATTGGTATCTAAGTAGCTTAGTGATGTTGTAGCTGTTGAGATGGAGGTAGTTTTATCTCCTGTTATATACAGTAACAGGAGTCCAGTTGTTCCAATTCTCCAAAGTGTCACAAGATAAATCTGAGGGGGTGATAAATATTGGTTGTAGCACAAACACAAATGAAAGATTTGCTTTTTGTTGGGGGAATATTGGAGAATTTTACCTTTTCGGACCTTATAAAGTTATTTAAATTAAACCATCTACACCTAAGAAATACCTAGAGACTGGACTCTGGTATTTCAATCAAAGCTGAAAACAAATTAAGCTTGTTGGTGACGTGGTTACATGCATTGATTTGATGTTTTGATATTAAAGTAAACATGATTTCTGTGGTCAGAATCACCTCTCCATGAAGACAACCCCCTCCATTAGAAGCTGGTGTTATTGTTTGCTACACTGTGGTGACCCGCCAGCTGCCCCTCCAACCAGCCCTCACCCAAAGTGCCAGATATTTCCCATGATGAGACCTCTCCTCCTCCTCCCCCTTCTCATCCTGTGCTCCAAATATAGCGCATTTATTTGTATATGTGGTTGGTAACTGTTCTAAATCAAAGCCTGGCCTCCTCCCCCTCGTCCTGGTGGCTGGCCTCTCAGCTGCCGCCACCTGTCAACTCCCCTTCTAGGCTGACACACTTCTACTGCAGTTATGACGCTGCTCAGAGAAGACCAGGTGTCGCTCTGCCCCCCTCCCTCATGGCTGCTGTGCGGGGGTGGAATTCCTTCCACTCAACCTCCATGTAATTGATGTTCCTGTTTTCTTATCATCTGGAGCGTAATAGACTTTAATATGCACCAGCTTCGATCTGACTGTTGTACATTAGGTCAACCCTCTCGCTGATGTCTGACTCTCTAGGAGTACTCTGTCAGACTCTCCTTTCTTCCTTTCTTGGATCTTTGATATGACAGCGGGCATGTATATTTCCGCCGTCATCTCCATACCAGACCGGTGATCTAATCAGGCCGCTAGCTGCTAACGTCAGATGTTACCATGAAACCAGCGGACACAATAACATAGTCGAGGATAACCTATGATCCTGTTTCTCATGAGTCATCACACAACTTTAGTCTGGAGTGGAGAACGGAGAGCTCTATATGGAGAGAGATATAAGAGAAGAGGCTATTGCTCAATTAGAAAAAGATTAGATTTTTTGCTGACACTTGCAGCATTCACTTATTCACATACACACCCATACGCTGCTGCCATGCAAAGTGCCCACATGCTCATCAGGAGCAATACAGTGCTTCCTAACCAAACTGCCCAACAATATTGCTATTTTCAGCCATACACAAAGCCATCCGGAGCAATTTGGAGATCATTATCTTGCAGTTTGAGACTTGGAAAAGCAGCCAGGGCTCAATCTGATTAGTAGACAACCTGCTCTACCTCCCGATCCACAGAGAATATGTGAATGTCCATCAAAAGTTCCTATTGCCCAGAGTGATGCCTTCAAAAGCCTTATTTTGTATGACAAACAGCCATGGAGTTATTGCTTTAAAAAAACTCAAAAATGACTCAGACTAATTATAAGAACAAGAAGAAGTAGTAGAAGTTCAGAAAATGACACCACTGTACTATAATGCAGCCTTTAAGCCTCTTAGGAGATACATAGTCTCATATTGTGATAATTATATACGTAATATCGATCTATTGCTAAGCCTTACTTGGGTTTCATAATGTGATTAGTAAAGAATTGAGTGCACTGTAGCTGCACAAACAAAGCCATCCTCACTGCTCCTCAGTACCTCTATAAGTTGCTCTTTGTAATAATTGCCTAAGTATAGCTCAACATAGATTCCCTCTGAGCAATAGAGTCATCAGCATTGTATGAAGTCATCCGTCACTGTTGTAAAAACAAGATGCCACTGTATTCATCTGCATCCTCAGACTATTATGGTATTGACTAAATGAATAATACAGGAACATAAAAACAAGAGACCTCACGTTTAAACATGAAATGAAAACACCCAAGAACAAACACGATCATCAGGTAACATCAGTCTAACAGCAGCTGATTGGATGTTCACTTCCTTCCCTGTAGATTTAGAGCTTAACCGTGATTTTAACGGAGAGGACTATGAATATGAAGACGAGGCCAAGCTCGTCATTTTTCCAGACCACTTCGAGATCCCCTTACCAAATATTGAGGAGCTGCCCGCTCTGGTCAGTGAGTCGCTGCTGCTCGTGCTCTGTGTGTTTCCATGCATGCCGATGGGAGGGTGCACTCAGTGGTCCCCCCGTCACTGAACAGCCGCAAAGCCCGAATCCATTTTCTTGTTGAGGTTAAAGTGAGAAATTTCTGGTCAGAAATTTTTACTTGGCACTCAGGAATATAATTTATGGAGGTTCAGAGTGTCTCTGGACCTCCAGCTGAAAGCTGTTCCATAGAAAAGCTTCTGGGGAACCACTGGATGCACACACTGTCTAGGTGCCCTCATCACCTTTGGCTTTGTACATCATTTGCTTCCTACCTGGGTGTGATCCTGACTCCATTATCCAGAGAAGACATTTTATTCTTATTACTTTACGTTTTTGTTTGTTTTGAGAGCTTTTACTGTGAATGCAGCTTGGTTTTGTTTGTTTTTCAAATTATTTTATGCATGCTTGGTTTTAATAAACAAATTATGATGTTAAGCAAAACCACCTGGTGACTACCATTCTTGTTTAACATTTTTTTGCATGGTTTGTTTTCTGCATCATAGTAGCAATATACTGCTGCTCTGCCTTCCTCTGCTCAATCAGTCGCTTTATGTGGCACAGCTTCACAATGTCTTGCATGTCCGCTGTCGTCCCCTTGTTTAATGATGAAGTTTAATGTCGCTACAATAGTTGAATACAATCTCATAGCAGCTAAATGCAGAGTTAAAGCAGAGAGAAGTTCTTAGATTAGATATATTTTCATGTCAGTCACTCCATTCCCAGAATTTAATTCTGTCCCTGCTATTATGTCTGACATTCAGGTGACCATCGCCTGTGACGCAGTGCTCAATGCACCATCAGCTTACAAGAAGCAGGAGCTTGAGTCCTGGGAGGAGGAGATCCAGGTGTCCAAACATGCCAGGAGCCTCAGACAGCTGGATAATGGAGTCAGGATCCCACCCAGGTAGGAAACGCACATTGTTGCAACACTTTTATTGATCTAAATTTTTGGGACAGCGATAGATTCCGTTACTTTCCCAACATTATCAGCTTTCAAAACATCTTCTACATTTTCCTACATTCTCCTTTATGCAGGAGTGAAAGTTTGTGAAACACATACAGTACTTGTGCTTCTGTGTCTAAAAATAGAGATTAATTGGAGTAAACATAATGGTAGTCCTTTACAAAATGGTGATATAATTGGTCGCAACAGGATGTCATGATTTGGATATCTCTCAAATTGCCAAAAGTCAGGTCAACGGATGGCTGCATTACTTTGTCTCTTGAAGTTGGACTTGTTTATCCAGTCTGAAACCAGGATGTACATTTTAAATAGAAAAATACATGATTTAAAAAACAGTTTTTCTTTGTGGTCAGTGGCTGGAAGTGTCAGAAATGCGAAATGAGAGAAAACCTGTGGCTGAACCTTACGGATGGAGCAGTGCTGTGTGGGAAGTGGTTCTTTGATGGAAGTGGAGGCAATGGTCACGCTCTGGAGCACTACAGAGAGACCAACCACCCCCTGGCAGTCAAACTGGACACCATCACACCAGATGGAGCAGGTCTGAGAAACTTGACGTGTGCATTAAAACTGTTGGTGATCAACGTCCTTTAACTTTTCTTTTTTTTTTATTTACTAATGCAAAGTTTCACTTGCCATTGCATTGACTTTCTCCAGGAATGCTCATGTAATAGGTGAGAAAAAAATCTCTCCATATTCTCACAAGCATCTAGACTTTGTCTCTTCAGAGTGTAGATGCTTGCCCTGAATTAGGCCTACTCAGAGTAAAACAACATACCGATTTGGATGATTTGTAGTTTTTGTCCTTCAAGTCTATTATAATGCGGTCAATCTGGACATTAAATATGTCAAGAGGTGGCATCTGAGTTTCTTTTTTTCGTAACTGAGTGCCATTAATTGTAGGGAAAAATAAAATGTATTTATTTTTTTCCTCATAATTTTACCAATTTAATTGTGGAAATTTTCTTGTAAATTTAGGACATTAATTATAAAAATTCTCAGGATGTTATCCCCCTCTCATTAAAAGTTTTTACCTACAATGCTAACACACTGTCATAGAAATGACAAAAGGACAATCTGAGACACAAGATGAACATCAACACTTTGCAATTGTGCAGAAGTCGAACTGTATAAATAACATGTAGTATATATTGATTTATCAAATGGAAAAAAAATAAAACACAAAAGAAACTTACCTCATCATTTGCTCCTTTGTGGATTTACTGTAGCTGATCTTTTCTCGTTTAAATGGTTAGATGGTATAACTTAAAAGTGACTTACCCGGTTGATAGGTGCACCTGTACAATCAATACAAATGCAAACCAATACAACAGCCCAGCAAAGAAATATTTAATCTGTCATGAAATTAATTGCTTTCAGTTTTCATTCAGGCATTTAGTTTATATTTGGTGACTGTTTCTGATGATTTGTGTGGTGATGATGTAATATATAGCGTTTTATTTAGAGGTGATTATAATGTTCTGTCAGTATTCTGTCATTAGAAAGTTAATAAAGATAAAGATATTGGACCTATGATAGTGACCGACTGATATTTTGGTTCCAGATGTATACTCATTTGAGGAGGAGGAAGCCGTGTTGGACCCTCACATATCAGACCACTTGTCACACTTCGGGATAGACATGCTACAGATGCAGAAAAGAGTAAGTTGTCTTAGCTGAACAAAAAAAAAAAAAAAAAAATGTGAATCCTCCTCAGTAAAGGTTTGACACCAAGCTCTCATTCTCTCTCCCTCTGTCTTCAGACAGAGAATGGGCACCACACAGACAATAACTCCCGGCCGCGGGTCAGCGAATGGGAGGTGATCCAGGAGTCGGGCATGAAGCTGAAGGCGGTGTTTGGTTCTGGTTACACAGGCATCAAAAACCTGGGCAACAGCTGCTACCTCGGCACAGTGATCCAGGTCCTCTTCAGCATCCCAGACTTCCAGAGGATGTGAGTCTTTACTTAGTGGAAAACACAAGATGAATATTTTTTTATTATGCAGAATCAGCTATCATCTGTTTTTTTTTTAACGTTGTACTTGTATATATTTTAGCATTCATTGTTTATACGTTTTAAAAAAATGATTTCAAATATGTAGTTGATTTTTTTTGTCAGCTACTAAAGAGATCTTGCGGCTAGCATTTGAATATATGAGTTTTACACTGGTCAAAAGAAAATGACGTATGGCAATCATTGATGAATGAAAGAAAGAAAGTACAACTACAGTAGTTCATATGGACATAATGGAGATCTTAATATATGTATCTTTTATAGTCATTTCTAGAGGTTAAAATTTTCATGAAGTATTTTTTTTCCTGTCATCTCTATTTCTTGGTATTATTAATGGTAATCTATATATTTTTCTATAAAGACAACACAAAATTGATGCTTCTTTATAAATAAATTACAATAACTAATATGGCCTCCAGCAGGAGGTGTCAGTGTCTTCTCGGTACCACCTCATGTGTTTCCAGTGGTCTTGTGTCCGAGTGTGTGACATGTATTTTGATCTTTAGGTATGTTGGTAATCTTCAGAGGATATATGACTATTCACCGCTTGACCCCAGCCAGGACTTCGCCACACAAATGTAAGTGACTCTGGTGTTACATAATGCGGTTTTTAAGTACGCAAAACAAGTGAAGGTGTTTTTCAACCTGCTGCTGTCTCTGTGGCTGGAAGGAGACTGAGGTCTTATTATGAGTAAATGACTTCGAATTCGTATTGAATGATACCTGCATAAGTTTTGTCTATGACTCTTAGTCAAGCTAATAGATCATAGACATTTTGTGAGATTGAAAGCCTTTATGCCTGTGTGTTCCGGTAAACACGTGGCGTATTGTGTCATAGAAGCCAGTGTGTTGCAAGAGGTCAAGTCAGATGCTGAGACCCTGATGAAAGATAAGTAGAGCTTCAGCCCGGCAACAGATGAATATCAGATGTATGAAGCAACAAACGTTTCAGATTGCCACATAAACATGTTTATACCCGTCACGCTTCTTAATTGATAGAGCCGCTCAGCACAAATCAGATCCAGGAGAAAGAATATCTGTGTCTGTTAATGTGTGGCGCCTGCCTTGATTAAATATGACCCCTCCTTTTAAAGCAGTGGCAGCAGAGACTGAGTGTTGAATAAGGTAGGATTAAACTAATTTAATTAATATATTACCCTGCATCCTGTACTTAATATTGTGCAGAAGGAGATTCAGATAATGTTACATTGATGTAAAACCAATATTCATCCAATAAAAGCAATTATCACCTATTAGAATTGTCCACAATGGTTTGATGATTATTATGGAAATGTAATAATTGCCTCACCTTATTTACTCATTTATTATTTGTTGTATTTATTTTTTTGATAATTTAATATTTTAGCTGACTGTATCTAGTCAGTCTGATGTAGGCATAAAACGGCCTTTCTTTGCATAGAAAATGAGTTTATTAGTCCTCTCGATTAGATGAAATGAAAAACAAAAATGGATGGATAGATTAAAGAAATATGATGAAAGGGACCAGCTTATTAAACACACTGTATTATATCCATCTACTGTATATCTATTTTACTGTTTCAACCAGTCAGACCTTTCAAAGGGGATATTGCAGCTAAAATGAAATAAAATTTCAGTTTGCTTGAGATTTTGCTGCTCTGGCTTGCGTGTTAACAGGCAATTAAGACAACACAAAAATCTTAATATGAGCTTTTGAAGAAACTGACTTCTGTGTAACTGATGGCACTGAAACATGTTGAGTCACTGCCCCCTATAGTTGATAAGTGGCATGGTAAATTATTCTAATTTTTCTCTATATAGGCTGTATCTAATGTGATGGGTAAACAAAGATTTTCTGTTATGAAATAAGGAGTTGATGTCCTGAAACCACATTTGTGGGAGTAACCGATGATGATGATGTTATTTAGGAAAAGGCAGAGGATAAAAAAAGTCAGATATTCCTGAAAGGTTTCTTTCTGGAGCCAGCTTTGTTGGACTATAAAGCTTTAACAAGTTACCTGCAAATGCATTTTCTGAAGGTTTAAAAAAAATACTCGCACCAATGGAAAAGACCAAGATGCAGGGCTGCAACTAAATATTTTTATTATTGTTGATAAATCTGTGACTTTATATGTACTTGTTGATCTATACAATGTCAGAAAAAGTGAGAATGTTGATAAGTGTTTCCCAAAAACCCAACAGGATGTCCTGAGTTGCCCAAAGCTATTCACTGTCATTGAAGAGTGAAGATTTGAGAAAATAGTCATATTTTTCATGCTTGAATCAAAGACCTTTTTTTAAAAAAAGAAATTACTCAAACTGATCAGTCTTTTATATTGCTGTTATGTTTATGCCTTTGTTTTTGTACGACAGGGCTAAACTGGGACACGGACTGCTCTCAGGCCAGTACGCCAAACCACCCATGAAATCTGAGCTCATTGAACAGGTGATGAAAGAAGAATACAAGGTATTAAACTGGGTATGTCCAGCTCCCAAACTGGGTCCATAACCGACAGAAGCATGGTAATACATGAGTGGTAGCAAAACTGTTCGTGAAGTCAAGCAAGAGTTTCAGACAGCAGTCTGTTTTTCATGTTCTCTTGATTTAAACCTGAATTGACTGGTCATAATTCCCTAAATTTGTGTTATGAATACACTCAAGAGTTTTTGTCATTGTAACAGCTGGGGGGATGATGATTGAAACAAACGGAAGATGTCCAGTTTTCTTGCGCTCTGACCTTTTTCCTTTAGTCTGAAAATAGCTTCTGGCTGCGGTCCCACATGTGCAACTCAAATTGTTTATGAAGGCAGCTCCAGGCACAGCTCTAACACAGTGATTTGCTTTCTGATTCCCCACATTGCTGCTTAATTTTCCTCTTAATTATTTGCTGAGCTTAATGATTGTCTTGGCTTCCTGCACTCTCTGGAGTTCTTGGCCAGAGTACTTATTTGGTTTGTTTTTTTATTTGTGTGTTTTTCCTTTACTAATTAAAATGCACAAGTCATGAAAACATTGCCTTTTCCACACACGTAGTACACAGCTGTCGGGACTGTAGGGGAGGAAAACCATTAACGCATAATGGCACCCAGCACTAGGCTTGTTGTAAGCCTCACCAGCCTCGGTAATTGATAGGTCAGAGCTGTGATCCTGCACTTCCTACACATGTGATGGTGGAGTCAGGTTTGGATGCATGTTGACAGGTGGCGAGATATCGTGGGGTTTGAGTTGACATGCTGGGATCAGTGTACTAAGGAAATATTACCCATAACAATAACATATTCTCATTAAAATGGCTTTTAAAGTCAATTCACCTGCGAACAATTGTACGGGTGACTTTTTGTCCGCTAAGTGTGACAGGAAGATGAACTGATGTTTGATTTGTTTGGTTGGTGTATACTTTATATCTTCTGCAAGAGTAGCGATTAGTCAGTTTAAAGGAAAAGTTAGACATTTTGCGTAGTGTCTGTATTCACTTTCTGGCAGAGAGCTTTTTTCCCCCTCTGACTGTGATGCCCCTGTCTGCTGGCCCATCTTAAATAAAACACTGGCACTCCCAATCCCAGGAGAGTAAGTGTTTTATAATAAAACCTGGATACTTATACTCTATCACCACCTCAGTCCTCTCCTCTGATCCGAGATGGAGCAGGTGGTAGGGAGCATCACATCTGAAATGGTAATGAGGAGGTTGGTTTCAATCTCATGTCTATCTGATAATGATGAAGAAGTTTAGCCAAGCACAAGTTAAGCTTAGCATACTGATGGGCGGTAACTTCCCGTAGTCCTCACTGGTTGCCTGGCAACTGCTTGCAGCTGAGAAACAATATGAAACATAAAAATCTCATAGAATACACCTCGGCTTAATGAAATTACAAATAAAACAGTTGATTAATGAGTTTTAGAGGTGCTGATACCTTCAGACAGAGCCAGATTAGCTGTTTTCCCTCTCAAATTTAACTTAAGCCAGCTAATGAAAGTTAACAACTGAGAGCATCAATCTTAGCATGAGCTGATGTAGCAAGTGTGGAATAAATGTAGTTATCCTTATTTCCCCAAATATGGCCAATTTTGGGTTAAATATAAAGTTTAACATGACAGAATTTGTTTAAGTATCAGGCTGCCAGTTCCACATTAATATTCCTTTGTTATATAAGCTTGAATTTATTGCTGTAAAGTTATAGATAGATACATAAACTTTTTGTTTTTTAAAGTTGACAAGTATCGGGCATTTCGATCTTTTCAGGCTGATAGAATGCAGGATATAATTTCTTGTGTTTGGGGGCATATGAAGACTTCTAAATACCAAATCCAGTTTTATTTTACTCTCTAGTCAGCATGCTCAGTCTCTTCAGGCCCCTTACAGATAGAAAGTAGAGGATTTGTATTTTGCACAAGATATTCAATACTTGGGAGACATCTTAGCTTGACTCATGGCAGCCAATGAAATGTGTTGGTATTCAAAATATTATCCAAATATTTTTCTAAAGATTAAAATCAAGTCGCTTTACTGGAGCTATTAAGAACTATATGAGCCACAGTTCTTCAGATTGGATTAACTGGTAGTTCTCATGCACAGAGCCCGGCACCTGCAGTCCAGTGTGTATCTGTAACATCTTATATTTCCCTCTGATATGAGGAGAGCATTCCTGCCTCAGTCAGACTGTGTGTGACACCCAGATGTTCTCTTTCCAGCACCAGCAAAAGGGTGTCTCTCCTCGGATGTTCAAGTCCCTGGTCAGCAGGGGACACCCAGAGTTTTCTTCCAACAGACAACAAGATGCCCACGAGTTCCTCCTGCACATGATCAACCTGGTGGAGGTGAGTGGAGCTAAACCCTCTGTTGGATTTTTATTTGCTTTTACTACTATTACTATTTGCTGTAATTTATGTGTATACATGCTGCAGTCGATTGTTGAAATTTGATGAGTGTAATATATATATTGGAACATCCTTATATACATCCACTGGTAGATTATACCACAAAGACAGAACAGAATGGGATGCTGCCTTTCACAAAACTGACCGTCCACTATTATTATTATTCTACAAAATGACTGTGATACATCCGACCCCTGACACACATGGACCGGCAGTTGATTGGGAGGGGGAGGGTCTGTTTTTGACTGTCTCCTTGGTTGGTACATGCACATGTGGTGCTGCTCTGACGTGTCTCTCTAAAACAGAATATATATATATAGCTCAGTGCTATCTGTTACACAGGGGGACAGATAATGCTTCCTTCTCTGCCTCAGACATGATACATGCCCTGACTCGGACCTGACATTTCCTCCACCTCATGTTTTGAAGACACACGACCAGCGTTCTCTGAGCCTCAGTTAGTCAATATTTGCTCCCAATATCTATTAGGCCTGGGTGATATATAGATATTCTATCCTTGTTGTGATATCGTGAGACTTTTTATGGTGTTTAACTTACAATGTTGCTATATTGAGATAAAGTTGTCTTTTTCTGGTTTTACTGCCCATATTACAGTAAAGTGACTCACCAGACTGTTCAACTTGTTTTAATACTTGTCTTTATCCACATAGTCATTATATCCACATCGCATATGATAATTTATCATAAATCTTATTGTGTTAATATTGTATGAGGGTACCAATAGTCATCCCAACGATATTGTCACAATATCAACGTCGGGGTATTTGGTCAAATATCATGATATCTGATTTTATCAACCAGTCCTTGCATTTATTTGCATTTATGAAGCACTTTTGAGGAGGATTCAAATGTCATGATCTCTTTTGTGTATTGCGATGTAAAATATTGGAATATTAATTTTAGGCCATATCGACCAGCCACATTGTCTATAGAAGCTCTTTTGCTAAAACTTGGTTCTCTAGAAAACCAATTCTTTAGTCCTCAACTAGATACTGATTTAGTTCCAGACATGCTATCACACATTGATAACGTGACTAAATCCACCACCATCAGCAACATTTTCCTCCATCTGTGTCAGTCTGCATACTTGGCCTGAGTAAAATTATAACTTGTATATTTCTGTAGCATCTTAGAATAGAAGGCTTGGCTTGCAGAAAGGCTGCAGTGCAAACTGGTGTGTTAAGTCGCCATGCCATCCTTCATCACAGTCTTCAAATAAACACGGTGTAAACCTCGGTGACCCTCGTCGTTCATAGAAGACAGAGTCAGAGCCGCTTTGTGATGATGATTAATGTGCCTGTGATTCTGGAAAGATGCAACACTCTCAGTTATGAAGGGTATGGTTAATTGAGGCGTCTCCTAAATTAAAGAATTGCATCTACATTATGACCAGCTGTATTAAGAGATCTGGGTCAAACAGCAGTTGTGTCCATGTCGTGCCAGGAGACTGTTATAGACCAGCAAAGAATAGCAGAAAGATAGAGTTGCATTTCAGACCTCAGGCTGTCGTATGTTTCACAGAAGCTTTACATGTTCACGGTGAAGCTTCTGGACAGTCATACAGTATTTTAATGTACGTCGTTTCAATCAATATTGTTAGGGGGTTGATTAATAATAAAAGATATTTAAGGAGGAATAGGAGGGAATATATATATTTGAACAACATTTTTAACTCACTCCCGCCTTTTTTTAGAATTAAAATGAAATAAAACTGTGGGCCAAATTGGTCAACTTTGGTCAGCAGGCCCCATTTATGGCAGCACTTCTTTAAACTACGGGACACTAAAACCCTCCAGGCTAATTAAGTTTATACTTGATTATTGGTGCATCAGCCCAGGATGCCAATCTATACCGTTATAATGTGAATGAGTCATGACACCATTTCTGCAAGTAAGATTTAATTTGACTCATCTAAAGCAAAACTAAATTGATAAAAAAAAAAAAATGTGCAAAGAAAACTCGGTTTATCGACTGTAGTCACAACAGAACCCCATCCCTGGTCTGTATTTATTTATCAAACTGAAAAATGTGCCTGATCTCATGTCCTCACGCTGTGGTTGATATTTAACTCATCCTCCGTGTATGTTCTTGTGTGAACAGAGGAACAGCACCGGCTCGGAGAATCCAAGTGACGTCTTCCGCTTCCTGGTGGAGGAGCGGACTCAGTGCTGCCAGTCACGTCGGGTCCGTTACACTCAGAGAGTGGACTACTGCATCCAGCTGCCAGCCCCCATAGAGGCGGCCACCAACAGAGGTAAAGAAGCTCCTGTGCGCACACATGTACACATAAATTGTGGTGCTGCTGTGAGAAGCCACAGCTGCCTCCGGTCAGAGCAGCTGGTATGCAATGGGCTCAGGTGGCACCAGCTGCTGGGAGAACCAGCAGGTCCTTCTCTGAAAGGGCACAGAAGGTCCTGACAATAAAACAGTGACTGCTTATTACAGTTATTACACATTTTTGGCTTGATGTTACAAATTATATGCTAAATCTTATGCACTGTTTTAAAGATGATGAACATTATTGTGACATAGCCAAGTACAATGTCTGTATAATTACTGTAAACAAATGCGACCATGATGAAGATGATAGTCATCTTGAATGTAACATGAATGCCTTAAATAAATCATTGATATTAAAATGCAGCTTGTTTTCATTCTGCCAGAGGAGCTGCTGGCGTATGAGGCCAAGAGGAAGGACGCTGAGGAGAACATGCGGGCTCCACCCGAGCCGGTGAGGGCGCGGATCCCCTTCACGGCGTGCCTGCAGGCCTTCACAGAGCCAGAGAACGTTCCAGATTTCTGGAGCTCGGCGCTGCAGGCCAAGTCAGCGGGAATCAAGTAAGTAAGGGGCCACCTGTTCCTGACTAGTCTGCACCTTGCTGTTTTTGCATCACCGCACATATTTAAATTTAAACCAGTTGCATTTATAAACTTGTCTTTACTTCCGTCTGCAGAACTTCCCGTTTCGCCTCCTTCCCAGAGTATCTGATTTTGCAGATCAAGAAGTTCACATTTGGGGTTGACTGGGTACCAAAAAAACTAGGTATGTTTCTGTCACCCTTGACTGGAATAATGGGATTTAAAATGTACTTTGAATCTTGGCCTCCAGCAATGTTGTGACTCAATTATTAGAAGTGTTTGTAGTGCTGTAAACGGCCAGCAGAGGACACCAACAAACTGCCTTTAACAAGATACTGAACAGTGTTTGGTGGAACTGCTGCCCAAGTCATTTTTCATTCTACTCACAAATGTGCATAATCTGCATTTTTTGGACTGACACCATCTCTCATTCTGAACATGTCTGTAAAGGGCCACTAGAGGAGTTCAAATCTTATATTGCAAATTCTCAGCAACACTCAAGGCTTTTCAATAATGAGATGTTGTCATGTAATAGGTCAATTAAATTAATTACATTTATTTATAGATTATAATTTTTAATATTACATTTGACCAGCCCTCACAGTTGTGGCAGCTGAGGCTCGAGTCATACTACCTGGACTGGATATATTGTAACTCCTCTGAACTGTAACTTTCAGGGCATTGAGAGCACAAGAACGGAGACTTCAGTTTGTTAGCAACTTTAAGGGCATCACCTATTATGTAATAAAGTTTTTACCACACCTCAGCACAAACTGTAAGAAGTGTTCAAAAAAATAAGTGAAAGGCACCACCCAACCTTAAAAATGAAATAAAAGACAAAGATTTGATGAAAAATGATGAAAAACATTCAAAAGAAAATAACAAAGAAAAATAGTAAGGCTGAGAGAGGATCTATAAAGGATATGAAGCACACTGCCTCAGACTCATTACCCTCCCATTGTCTGTGGGCTTAAATTGTGCTATCTCAGCAATGCTCTTAAAACAACAACAGCCACAGCAAAGTCTCATGCATGTTCAATTGTCTCTTCCTGTACAGACTTGGCCATAGACGTTCCAGATTTTCTGGATCTGAGTCGGATGCGGGCCACAGGGCTGCAGGCGGGTGAAGAGGAGCTGCCTGACCTCATGCCTCCCATCGTGCTACCCGAAGACACCAGAGGTAAAGAAATTTTTTTACACCAAGATTGGTCCAAGCTGTTTGTGTGTGTGTATGTACTTATACAGACTGAAAGCTGTAGTGTATATCTCAATAAAGTTGGGACAACACACTTTTGTGGTACTTTTTATACAACTATGAAAATTCAAAGGGCATTTTTAATCCGACATCCCTGTGTATTGTCTGCTGTTTTCGCGATGAGGCACTGCTCCATTTTTCTCACCCAGGATTCACTGAGAACAACCCCCTGGTCACCAGCTCTCATGACTCACTTACGGTGGCCTGCAGGTTTTTTGCATGCATGCATGAATGCAAATACCACTGGTACTCTTAACTACTGGCAGCATTTTTGGACCTTCATTTTCAATTACCCAGTCCTCTTATTCATTTTAAAAGGTCACTGGTTTCCCTGAGCAGCTGTTTTTGATAATGGTTTTTACCCAGGTAGCCTGACATATTCTAGACACATTAATTATATACATGAAGTGTGCAGAGTATTAGAAACACCCTTCAATGTATGAGACACTATATATCATATTTTAGCCAGTAAAGTGGTAATACAGTGTTGCTTTGTGAACTGACTCCGACGTGTGTTGTTCCAAAGCTGCCACCTTTTCGGGAGGTGTGGGATATTTTTGTGACAGAGACAAATGATCCGTGAAATTGTCTCTAATATGATGTTCTGCTCAAGGCCACCAAAGTTTTCTCTTAAGGGCATATTGAATGGAGTCTCACGGGAAAAGGCATGCTCAATCAATTACTGAAAAGTTGTTGTGTTCACAGTGTGGCTAAGCCTAATAAGTTATAATGATTTTATGAGATCCCCTTGTAATGCACTTCCCTGGGCTCTGGGAATAACCTACTTGGAGCTAGCAAGTGTGTTTTAGAGCAGAAGGAGCCTTGTTGTTACTTTTCTCGAAACTTAGTTGCGTCAGACTGTTTGCTTCGTGGTATCTTCAGCGCACAATACAGTGCACTTGTGCCATTTTGCTGGTCGCTCCTTTTGTCTCCTCCGTGATAGTAATTTTTCTGTGCCTCCTTCCGTTGTTTGCAAAGTTCAGCTACATCAAGTTATCGCTGTCCTGCTCAATATTTTAGCAGGCGCGAAGCACAAAGTGTTCTGTGCCGTGTCAAGCTCCAAACACCAGAAAGCAAAGACGCAATAACATCTCTGCTTCACACATTGGCAGACTGATGTTTTTTTCTGAGAGCTTACAGAATCGTTTAGCTGGCTGCTTCTTAGGACAGGGAACTCAAAAGGACAAAACAGAGGTCTGAACATGCTTGTCTGAGCGTTCCTTAATATTTCAGGACTGAACGTTATGTGCTGTACCTGCTATCTCAGACCTCTAAACACAAATTGTCGTCTTGAAAGAAGTGCAGATCTACTTAAAACTCTTCCGAGTCTTGCACATGAAAGCATTCTTTCTTTTTAGCTGGAACTACCTAGGCGTATCTTCGTCCCACAGCAGCGAGCGCTGCAGCTATCTTACAAGGCCGCAGTGAAATCGATGCATGGAAATATGTGTAAATGTTTTTTTGATGTAGTAAGTTTGAGGTGGCAAAGTTATTCTGTCCTTGTCCCTTGTTGACTCCCCTCGGAGCTTCTCTGTTGGACAAGTACCAAGTACACTCTAAACTGTGAAATGAGAAGAGGTCGGAGCAAATGATGTGCTGTTTTCAATACATTTTGTGATTTATTTATTTATTTGTTTCACATTTATATGATGAGTTCTGTCAGTTGGGAATGAACCACCGGCCCATTATCCCCCGGCTGGCATCAGCAGTGATTAATCATTGGTCAGCCTTCTGTCTCCAAAAGGCTTCAGTGCGTCTCATTGATTACACAGCACTGCACAAATGTGTTTTCCTGTACGCTGCTCGAACCACATTATTTCTCACCAGTCTGCGTATCATTCATTTGCTGGGTGAATCCAGGGCATTAAGAAAATGGGGGGCAAACATTTTTTAAAATCTTTTTTTTTTTAATGACCTTTTTCTGTTATTTTAAGGCACAAAACAAACAATTAGAAAACTGCTCAAACCTTTAAGATATTGATCTCTTAATTTGGGGTTATGTGCTCATTAAATTAAGCTGGAAAAACTTATTCAGTCTTTAGTTTTAAAGCTGAGCTAGGTATTTCATATGAACCATAATCGGTTTTATTAAAAAACAAGAATAGGGAAAAGACACAAGAGGTTGAGTGAGCAAGATAGTGAAAGTAAACAAACTGCACATTTATTGGGTCATTATTTCATTGCAAATACTTAAAAAATTCAAATGTCCTCAGGTAAAGAATTGGTGACAAAAAGGCAAAAGCAAAAAAAAAAATGTCCACTCAGAGTGATTAAAGGATGGGGAATGACAAAGCCATGTACAGTTGTTGTCTTTTGTGCAGATAATATTAATAGATAATAATAATCACCTATCACTTCTGAATAATTTACGGATGCGCCTCCTAATGAGCACTGGCGACAGACACCACTAAGATGACACAGCTCAGACCAACTTAAGTGGGAAAGCATCGCAAAAAACAAGCATCGCAAAAAACAAGCATGCTTGACGGAGCCAGGACTCGCTTGTGTTGTGATTGCAGTTCTTGGGAACAGCGGGGGGGCGATCAATCTCACCGCTGCAGGTGGTGACGAGGCCCCGCCAGAAGTGTTTTCTGACAGCTTGACTTCTTCTTGCGGCTAAAACTTGAATTGTCTGTAAGAGGACATCCCTAGTATGATTGGTGCTGCACAATAAAGTGAGCCTTTATATTTTTTTTGTACAAACAGCAGCCCCTGTGCCCACAAGTGACAATTACAGGATGATGGTGACTGTTTGAACAAAGTGCAACAACAGCATAAGTAGAAGAGAGGCAGCAAACTGACTCAGCAGTTTTAAAAAATATCCATCTAAAGTTTGCTAGATTAGCTGACATAAGCTTCTGGTCACACCGGACCAAATAAGTCCTTAGCAATTAAATCAACTTTGAGGTTAATTTCTTATGAATTACATTTTTCATTTTTAAGAAGAAGAATTTATTTTTCGCTTCCAAAGTTACCAGGCAGTTACCAGGATCAAAATCTCATTTTAAGTCTTTAATTATTTCGGTAAATCTTGTGCTTTCAAGGAGTATGTTCCTAAATTAGAGTATAAACAGACAACTTTTTTAAAATCTCCCCCCTCCTAGCATTTCCCTGTGGCTTTACTGTTGGCGTCGCTGTCACAAAGCCAGCGTCAGCAGTGTGGCTAGCTCTAACAGCCTGGCTACTGTCCAAAGCAAAAAAAAAAAAAAAACAACTGTTAGAATAATAATTTGACCTAGAAACCCTGATCTCAGTGCTGAGAAAAGGCAGAGGAAAACACACAGTTGGATGAATAAGTCGGTATGTTTTTTTGCTTACTGATCTAGTAGAAAGAATGCCCGTTTTGAGCGATCCTGAGTCCCAGCAGTAAGTGAAAACACATAGCAGGGGGACACACTTCAACACAATATCGGAGTGAGTTCCATTGAGTGGATGCCCGTCCATACATGCTTCCTTTGTGGTGGCTTAATTTTTCTCAGAAAAATGGAGCCCAGTAGCTTGGTTTTCTACAGTCAGTGTACTGTGTAGTCAGCATTCACTTCAGTTCAATAAGTACAAACAAAAAAGTTGTCAGTAGAATTAATTTGAATATTCCATTATAGCAATGATGAAGGAAATGTGCAGACAGGGTGGAGAATGAGGAGTTAAAAGGAGCCCAGCGGTTAATGTTAGATGTAAATTGTTCAACTTTATTAAGTGAAAATACACAAAACAATATACTAACAAAAGAAAAATACACAAAACCAGTGACAGTGTGTGACAAATGTTTCCTTTCTTCTTTCAGATAACTCCATGAGCTCCATAGACTGTGAGTACTTCATTTTTCTTCTCTTTTATGGCCATGGGAAAATCTATTTTGGGTTTCAAGCAATAGCGACTAATGCTGTGGAGCTAAGCTTTTCATTAAGTATACCTGAGCAGGTGCAGCAGCTGTTCTCCACTTCCAAACAAACTTTACTTTTCACCTTGTTTTAGGCAGGCTCGTTTCTCTCCCTGATAAATCATCTTTCGATAAAGAAACCTCCCTTGGGCCGATTCTCCTCTGGTCTCCATGTTTAATGAGGCCCAAAGAGAGAGCCACCACAAAATGTTGTTTGGTGGGTTAAAGTGGAAGTGTTGAATCAGCAACTGCTATGTTTTTTAGTTATTGATGTCGGTTTATTGTGTTCCCAGCTCCAGAAATAGACGAGACGGCAGCAATGCAGCTGGCAGAGATGGGCTTTCCACTGGAGGCCTGCAGGAAGGCGGTCTACTACACAGGCAACATGGGCCCTGAGATGGCCTTCAACTGGATCATAGCCCACATGGAGGAGCCTGGTAAGAGAACATCACAGAAGTGTGGAGAGAGATGGAGTTGCACCGCCTAAACAAGTGAATTTGCAGCAAAGTTTGAGTTTTACTGAAAGCAGAAAAAAGCCACTGAAGACACTATTTGCAATTCATGAGGGTTACTTTTTACCACCCACTTTTCAGCCTGCAGGACACGAACACTCTGCCGAACTTCCATGGCTTATACAGTGAAAACTTATGGGAACGTGCACTACACATCAGTACATAAGACTTAGAGATGTCAAGTAGCACAGTCCTACCTGACAGTGCTGTGAGCGTGGGTGTAGAAGTCAGCATTTGAAAGATGTTCAGGGTGAATGACTTGGAGAAAACGCAGGACTTTCACACAGCAGTCTAGGGTTCGTGCCTTTCCTGAAGCCAAGTCAACACTGACTTGACAGATGGATGTTTGTGCCAAAACCGTGTTTTGAAACTGATTCTTTGCTGTATTTCTGTGTGTCATTTGTGTTTGCGCTGCTTCTGTCCTCCGCTGTCTGTCAGTGTCAGAGTCTGATGCTCAGCACAGGGACTTCATGGTGCATTCAATTGCACTTAAATGCTGTACTGGACTTCTCACAAAGGTTGTTTAAAATGGGACTGTTTCTTTTTTTACCTTTTTTTTTTCTTTGTTGAAAAACGTACTGAAGGTCTACATCTGCCTCCTGTAAACACTACATCGCTACTTTCTTGTTCCTTCACTACAGCATTTTTATAGATGCTAAAATCATGACAGGATATAAACATAATTTTTTTAATGATGCACCAGGTTGGAGGATTCCATGTAGAATTTACAATGTCAGTTGTCTCAGAATTATTTTTTTACTCAAATACAAATTGGAGTTGTGACTGAAATGTGCTGAACTGAATCAGGAACCTTTTGAATTGAAAAGTAATTTCTAGAAACTCTAGCTACCCAGCTCTGTTGGTTAGGTTACTCATACCTGAGGGTAAAAAGTTAAAGCCACATGTGTTTGGCAACATGGATGCAATTTGCCATGCTGGATATGGAAATGTGGGTGCTAAAGGCATCAGCATTTTTTACTCGGTGTTTATTGTTTTTTTTTAATCTGCTAAAATGAAATGAAAACAGCAGTAAACAGTCAGGGAAGCATGATGTAGGGCTGATGGCACAGCAGGAAGAGAGCGCAATCTTGTAATAAGAGTAACCTGAATCATAGTGTGATGTGTGTACGGATAGTGTGGGAAGACGATCACTGTGTTTTCTGTTTAAGTCGACAGAGTTCAGAGTCATGCAGGACATACCTTAACTTCTCTCTCACAAGTATCATATATTCCTACCTGAGATCTAAAATATTGCACTTAGACTATTTATTTGAAACCTTAAAAACATAGTGCCAGTGTCCAAATTCATGGTAAGAGTCTGATGATCAAAAATATTCATTGCAAGAAATGGGGTGTGAATGGAGAGTGTTGAGAGTTAAATAGGTGACTGTGACCCAGAGAAACCAAAAATACTGCTGTCAAATAATCTGAACACGACTGCTCCAAAATACCAAAGTTCTGTACTTCAGTAAGCTGAGTCTTCAAACATCAAGGCAATGAAGGAGGAAACTAAACAGAGATGCTGCTTCACAAGTCAAGCAGTCACATGATGTTTTTTGGTGAGTCAGTCGGCTAAAACATGAAGCTCTGTGTTGTGCTTTTTTTCTGCTAAAAGACCGCGCCTATGCAAACCTGCCAAAACGTTTCTGCAGCAAGTGTGCAAGCCGAGGCAAGTTTATTTGTACAAGGCCTTTTAAACACAAGGGTAATTCAAAGTGAGAGACGAGTCACATCCCCAGTTCCTCCAAAGAGAGAAATCTGTGTCAGGCTTTGCATCTCTTTGTGTACCGCAGGTGTTTATCTCAGCACGCCATCGCCAGAAAGTTTGCCAGAGCTGACTTTTCTCTCTTACAGAGCCTCTCAGCAGTGGAGACGTTCCCCCGGGGTGATGACTTGCGTCACTTTTATTTCCCAGGTTGGCTGTAAAGGGCCTCTACAGTGGAGGGAAATTAGAGCAGCTCCCTGCCTGTTAGTTTTTAAATGGGCCTAATGTATCTGCAAAATTGGCTCCATTCAAGCTCAATAACAACAGTAAAACGGTCCGTTGCTGCCTGCTGCACAAATGTTACTTCATCTGCCTCCTCCGCATTTGTTAAGTCTCATTACTTTCCCATTAGCATCAAAACTATCTAAACTTTTCACTTCATCATTGTTAAAGGCGGCGCCACGGGACATTTCTTTGAGGTGAACCTTAAAAAAGTAAACTAATGGATTACTGCACACGCAATGAAGGAATTATCTATTCTAATTCATTTCATTGAATCTGTTAAACCTGAATATGAACCTTTTTAAACAGAATGAACTTTTAAAATATCTTAATAAAAGCTGTAATGACATCGGTCAGAGTTTATGTTTAAAAGTTTAATAATTACAACCAATCTGATAATAATTTAACGCAACGTGCACACATGCAACGTTCAGTCACGTCTCAGTTGTTCGCCTGCACGACAATTGCATTCAACTGTGGGATGGGCAATCTAAAGGACACGAGACAAGGAGGCCGAGATAGAAACGGTGGAGGGGGGGATAAGTGGTGTGAATTTTCATTTATGGCGAGGGCGGTAATGAAGGCTCTGTTTATGGCCAACAGTGGAGTCATTACAGTAGGAGTGTCCTTGTTTGCGGGTTGAGGGTCATTTTACTCTCATCTGAATCTGTTGAAAGTGCACAAAGCATTGCATACCACTTAGAAATACATTGTTCTTAGATGTATTCTTTGCTGAGGAGCCTTCCTAAATTTGATTTTAAGTTAATGCAGTGTTCCTCCTGAACAGCAGTTACATGAGAGATCAGTGTTTCACCTTTCCAAATGTTTTATGATGCTTCATCCTTATAAAGAGTCGTTGATTTATGAGCATCCCAAAGATGAAAATGTAGGCAATAGATATTTTACTTTTAGTTCACAGTACTCATCCTGACTTTAACGTGATTATGCCACTGGGTGCATTTGGGTCAACCCGAGTTGCATGTGTGTGTTTGTATGAGGTGGATGTTTAGATGTGTGTTTTATATCTGTGCCTGTGCTCTCAGTGTTTACATTTTACATTTACCTATCAAGCAATCCCCCGCATCCTGTCCAACTTAGAGAAATACATTTATGTGCAACATTTTCATATCAGACCTTCATCAGGCCAGTAGTCATAGAGTAATAGAGAAGGCATCTTAAATAGAGGCATCTCTTTTTAACAAGCTATTTGCCTAATTATGCAAATAAATGTATTTGTGCAAGTTAAACATTGTGCAGGAGTTTTCTTACAACTCTCCTACACACCGTGTACCTCTTAATTGTCAAATGACCAACAGTCATGCAGGATCTTTCTTACCTCTGACAGAAATCCATTTGTTTTGGTTGGGAGATACAGCCTCTCATCAGTCTTGTCTCCCTCATTTTCCTCAGACTTTGCAGAACCTCTCACTCTACCCTCAATGATAGATCCTGGTCCCTCCACCAGCGACAGTCCCATGGGTGCCACCCCGCTGGGCAGCTCGCCCCCTGAGGAGAGCATCGCCATCCTCACTTCTATGGGCTTCCCCCGCAATCACAGCATCCAAGCACTCAAAGCTACGGTCAGTCTTCTGCCCACTCCGTTCATGTTTGCACTTTGTGTACTAATACGTTTGTTTTTTTTGATTAGCTGGCAACTAGACTTCTTTTCCAGGCATATTTTCTTTTTCTACTATTGTGTTTTCTGCCAGCAGATGATTCGAATGAGTCTTAATCCCCAACGTTTCACACAAAGATTGGTCTGTTCATTGTTTATTTATGCAAACACCTTGGGTCTTACATCTTTTCCTGAGACTAAAATCCTCTGCTGCACATAAAGTAATGTGTTATGCTTGTGATGCAGGGATTTGTTTAGAAAGACCAGAGACGGATCAGTAGATAATGTGTAGGCGATGACTGAATGGAAAAAGGAAAGAGCACCTCTTATAGGAAGTCAGACCTCTGTAGGTTAGGCTCATGTATTAGTCTGTGGCTCACATAGACCATAAAAAGTTATTCCGAGAACAAAAGAAAATCTGCGGACAAAGAACCACCCACACGGTTTGATGAGTGACCGCCTGACAAGGCAGAAAAAAAGGTGACTGTTGTCAATAGAAACAAATCGTTACAAGTTCATGATGCAACAGAAAGTTGGTGTTAAGTGAGGTGGTGCTGAAAAGAGGGCAGAGGAAGGGTGAGATGACAAAATCCAAGCTCTGTCAGTCATAAATGGGCTTGGCTGGCCCACTTGTTTGCTTTCCAAACTGCAAATTTAATAGGTCCTACATGTCAGAGTGATTAAAGATGTCTGCTCTACATGGTGTTTACAAATAGTCCCAGCAGCACATGGATGCAGTCGCTAACGCAGCCCTTCAGGTCTAGGAGCAGGATCTGCCTCAGTGACATGCCGGGCCATTTAATCAGCACATTTCATGAATACTTATTAAATGCACAGCAGTGTTTTTTTAATATGAATCAAAGGGAAGGCAGCTGCAGCGGTTTCATTAGCTCCCCTGTTTTGAAATGGCCCCTTCTTCTCACGTTTCATGTTTCAGACTGCCCCCCTCAGCAAAAATAGTCCAGCAGACAGTTATTAAGACACAGAAATAGACACTAGACTTTCTTGTTTACCGGCCCCAATGCCATCAAAGTGAAGTGGAAAAAAAAGTAAACACATATTCCTCATGATGGGGGACGGAGGTGTGAAGCAGAGTGGGGTCTCATGGCTGGTTTATTATTAGCTCAGAATTAGCAGCAGGTTTTTTTTTTTTTTCTCCCCAACCTCAGTGGCCTAACTGGAAAGACAGAATAAGCTTGTAGTTTTACTTTGCCAACCAAGACTCACATTCTCCCGGAATCACACCTCTATTCTGGATTAAAAGCAAAACATCCTCAGGGGGGAATTCAATGCAGATGGATGCCTGCCACCTCCCAGAGAAATGATTGCTCAATGTTAACATTTTCAGCACTGCTATTCTCTGTTAGAGGAGCGACCTGAAAGATACACCAACGAGGGAATGAGAGAGAAAAAACAAGCATATGAACATTTGCTATCCTCAGCCCTGGTTTTATCCTTTTACGCATTGTGTCTGTAGACCACACGTATTTTATGTGCTAAAATGTCCTGTTAATACCAGACTTTTTAAAGAAAGTGCCGTCACTAACATATTATACATCAGTTGCTCTGCAGCAGAGGTATTTCTTAGCAAACAGTGCATGTTTAAAACTGTTTTCTGAACGGGCTAGAACCTAAAATATGATTCCAACAATAAAAAGGTTGTGCATCATGAATTCTACATTTGCGCCACTGACTTATCTATAAGTGGACTCGTGCTAACTTAAGTACAATTGTTGTTTCAGAACAATAATCTCGAGCGAGCACTCGACTGGATCTTCACCCACCCGGAGGAGGAGGAGAGCGACGCCCTCTCGGACATGGCTGACACGGAGCCCAACGACAACGCGTTCTCCAACGCAAACTCACACAGCGACTCCACGCTGTCCCCAGACAGAGACACGACAGGCCCGCGGGTCAAAGACGGACCAGGACGTGAGTGACTACATGCCATTTCTCTCTCTCTCTCTCTCTTCTATCTGCCCAAGTCACAGTTTCATAATACAGTATATTACTTTTTAAAAGAAATGTAATTTGACAGTAAAATTAAGGGTAATCTGCCTCCTGGAAACACCCTTTATCAGCTCCAATTAAGGTCAGATGCTGACAGTCAGCGCACTCCTGTGCTGCTGGGCACTGACCTGCACTGCCAGATTAACTTTAGGCAAAGTAGCTTCAAAAAACGTGATTCAGGAGCTTTTTAACTCCTCACACTCCTCACAAGTAATACATACAATATAACATGCATTTATATACAGTACTTGCATACCAATGGTGTTTAAATGACAAGCACATAACATCGTGGGTGAAAATCAATAACTCCAGTAGCAATGCAGTCATTCTGGCTTTTCATCATTTTGAATGAATTCTCTGCACTAACAGCATTTTATGAACTGCCCTTGCCACAAGACGAACCTGTTAACTAGTCATCATAATAAACAGTGTGCTCCTGCAGCAAGTGGAGCTGAATGTTTGATCTTTTTAGTTAGTTTTAGTTAGTGGGCTGTGCTCGCCAGCCCACTATGGACACCTCTATAGCAGAGCTATAGGTGTCCATAGTGGGCTGCGACAAATTTCCCATAAGGAATGAATGGGACGAGGTCAAAAAACTCGCAAATCTGCGATGTTTTTCAAACATCTCCTGCTCGGGCATACGTTCACGTGGAAACACCATTCCAGCTTTAAAATGTAGGCACAAGTCCTGAGTATTTTTGTCGTATTTGAACGTTTTTCCTACGATGTGTAGTTTTTGAACTGTGACCCTTGAATGGCGGTGAGTGATTTTGGAGAAATTCAGGGTTTTCAATGAGTGTGTATGGCGGAATGTTCGTGCAGCACAGTGGAGAGGACCAACTGACAGAGTGAGGGAAATTCAAAAATTCGCTCCGAGATTTTCTCTTTCCGTGACGATCCTGGGCACAAATTAGGCTCAAAAACAGTGATACTTTCCAGAGTTGTAGCCACACTTGTCTTCTTTCTCCCAATGTGTCCACTTTATCGGTAGGATTTACGGTTTTTGAATTATCGACCGCTAACCGACAAGAGTAGCTCTGAAATGCTCCATTTACTCCAATGTAAATCGGGAGAAGGATTTCCAAAACTGCACTCTTTTTTAACTCGCTGCCATTTCCACATTTCTGAAGCTAGGACCACAAAACTTAATGAGTGTGTTCTTTAAGGCCTTTCTGGCTCAATCATGAAAAAAAATTGTTGATATCATGTAAGATTTTGACCAAATAGCACTAGTTTGACGTCCTAGATGTGAGGCAGAAATTGCTCTCAAATCAGCTCCCTCACAGGCCGTTGCTACGGCCCTTGCCAACGGTCACCTAGCAACCAAAAACAGCTGGGCCAAGAGAGAGAGTGACAGACAGACAGACACTAGACACACATCAGACAGACAGACAGACAGACAGACACACAGGAGACACACATCAGACAGACAGAAAGACAGACAGGAGACACACATCAGACAGACAGACGGACAGACAGACAGAGCGACATGTAGACACACACACAGAGCTGCTTAAGCGTGCTCTCACATGCACACAGACGCACACACACAGTATATTTCCCAGCATTGAAACGACATTAAACAATTATTTTTTCACTCATTCAATGTGCGGCTTGATCGGACTCTGTATGCTATAATTCAGTTCTCTAGAATATTAATCTTTCGCGTCGTAAGACGCGAACAGCTGCGAGACACTTCCCATAAGGAATGAATGGGATGAGGTCAAAAAACTCGCAAATCTGCGATGTTTTTCAAACATCTCCTGCTCTGGCATACATTCAGGTAGAAACACCATTCCAGCTTTAAAATGTAGGCACAGGTCTTGAGTATTTTTGTTTCATTTGAACTTTTTTCCTATGATGTGTAGTTTTTGAACTGTGATCCTTGAACGATGGTGAGTGATTTTGGAGAAATTCTGGGTTTTCAATGATTGTGTATGGGGCAATGTTCGTGCAGCAGAGTGGAGAGGGCCAACTGACTCCGTCACAGTCCGTTGCTACGGCCCCTGCCAACTGTCACCTAGCAACCGAAATCAGCTGGGCAAAGAGAGAGAGTGACAGACAGACAGACAGACAGACAGGAGACATACATCAGACAGACAGACAGACAGGAGACACACATCGGACAGACAGACAGACAGGAGACACACATGAGACAGACAGACAGACAGAGAGACATGTACACACACACACACACACAGCCATGCTTAAGCTTGCACTCACATACATGCAAACGCACACACACAGTATATTTCCCAACATTTAAACTACATTTTATGATTATTTTTTCGCTCATTAAATGTGCGGCTCGATCATACTGGGGTTGCTATTATTCAGCTTTACGAAATATCTATTTTACGCGACGTAACAAATTTCCCATAAGGAATGAATGGGACGAGGTCAAAAAAGTCGCAAATCTGCGACATTTTTCAAACATCTCCTGCTCGGGCATACGTTCACGTGGAAACACCATTCCAGCTTTAAAATGTAGGCACAAGTCCTGAGTATTTAAGTTGTATTTGAACTTTTTTCCTATGTTGTGTAGTTTTTGAACTGTGATCCTTGAATGAAGGTGAGTGATTTTGGAAAAATTCAGGGTTTTCAATGATTGTGTATGGCGGAATGTTCGTGCAGCAGCGTGGAGAGGGCCAACTGACAGAGTGAGAGAGACTCAAAAATTTGCTCCGAAATTTTCTCTTTCCGTGACGATCCTGACCACAAATTGGGCTCAAAAACAGTGATATTTCCCAGAGTTGTAGCCACACTTGTCTTCTTTCTCCCAATGTGTCTACTTTATCGGTAGGATTTACGGTTTTTAAATTATCGACCGCTAACCGACAAGAGTAGCTCTGAAATGCTCCATTTACTCCAATGTAAATCGGGAGAAGGATTTCCAAAACTGCACGCTTTTTTAACTCGCTGCCATTTCCACATTTCTGAAGCTAGGACCACAAAACTTAATGAGTGTGTTCTTTAAGGCCTTTCTGGCTCGATCGTGAAAAAAAATTGTCGATATCATGTAAGATTTTGACCAAATAGCACTAGTTTGACGTCCTAGATGTGAGGCAGAAATTGCTCTCAAATCAGCTCCCTCACAGGCCGTTGCTACGGCCCTTGCCAACAGTCACCTAGCAACCAAAAACAGCTGGGCCAAGAGAGAGAGTGACAGACAGACAGACACTAGACACACATCAGACAGACAGACAGACACACAGGAGACACACATCAGACAGACAGACAGACAGGAGACACAAATCAGACAGACAGATGGACAGACAGACACAGCGACATGTAGACACACACACAGAGCTGCTTAAGCGTGCTCTCACATGCACACAGACGCACACACACAGTATATTTCCCAGCTTTTAAACTACATTAAACGATCATTTTTTCACTCATTCAATGTGCGGCTTGATCGGACTCTGTATGCTATGAATTCAGTTTTCTAGAATATTAATCTTTCGCGTCGTAAGACGCGAACAGCTGCGAGACACTTCCCATAAGGAATGAATGGGATGAGGTCAAAAAACTCGCAAATCTGCGATGTTTTTCAAACATCTCCTGCTCTGGCATACATTCAGCTAGAAACACCATTCCAGCTTTAAAATGTAGGCACAGGTCTTGGGTATTTTTGTTGTATTTGAACTTTTTTCCTATGATGTGTAGTTTTTGAACTGTGATCCTTGAACGATGGTGAGTGATTTTGGAGAAATTCTGGGTTTTCAATGATTGTGTATGGGGGAATGTTCGTGCAGCAGAGTGGAGAGGGCCAACTGACTCCGTCACAGTCTGTTGCTACGGCCCCTGCCAACTGTCACCTAGCAACCGAAATCAGCTGGGCAAAGAGAGAGAGTGACAGACAGACAGACAGACAGACAGGAGACATACATCAGACAGACAGACAGACAGGAGACACACATCGGACAGACAGACAGACAGGAGACACACATGAGACAGACAGACAGACAGAGAGACATGTACACACACACACACACACACAGCCATGCTTAAGCTTGCACTCACATACATGCAAACGCACACACACAGTATATTTCCCAACATTTAAACTACATTTTATGATTATTTTTTCGCTCATTAAATGTGCGGCTCGATCATACTGGGGTTGCTATTATTCAGCTTTACGAAATAACTATTTTACGCGACGTAAGTCGCGAAAAACTGCGATAAATTTCCCATAAGGAATGAATGGGGCGAGGTCAAAACAGTCGCAAATCTGCGTATGTGTATGGCGGAATGTTCGTGCAGCAGAGTGGAGAGGGCCAACTGACAGAGTGAGAGGGATCCAAAAATTTGCTCAGAAATTTTCTCTTTCCATGGATCCTGGCCACAAATTAGGCTCAAAAACAGTGATATTTTCCAGAGTTGTAGCCACACTTGTCTTCTTTCTCCCAGTGTGTCTACTTTATCGGTAGGATTTACTGTTTTTGAATTATCGACCGCTAACCAACAAGAGTAGCTCTGAAATGCTCCTTTTACTCCAATGTAAATCGGGAGGAGGAATCTCAAATCTGCACCCTTTTTTTAACTCGCTGCCATTTCCACATTTCTGAAGCTAGGACCACAAAACTTGATGTGTGTGTTTCTTAAGGCCTTTCCCGCTTGATGGTGAGGAAACTTTGCTGATGCCATGTTTGCTTTTTCGTCACGGGGCAAAGCGCACAGCCCACTCTCGCGATTTCCCGGCGGGGAATTGTCTAGTTTCATATGCCATGCTTTATCTGTAATATGTAGGCATTGACATCAGTGACTGTTGACTTTATCTTAATAGTTTACAGCTCTGTGGAGGCTGTAAAAGAGCTTGAATCTATGCTGATGAATCCCTGTTGTTTACATATCCATCTACTTGTGTTGTTAAAAATATCGGTGTATTGGTTCTGAATATTTGAAACTGTTTCAATACTCATTTTTCATCAATACAATTGTCCCAGCTGCGCGTTCTCGCCTTCTCCTCTCCCGGTCAGTGAGGCCGACCTCTCACTCTTCTGACAATTGTCAGATGTAAATTAACGTGGATAATGTTGTCTTTTGACCCTGAGTGTCAATCCTCCCTAGTGGTATTGAACATGGTATCTAATACAAATATTTTTCAAAGTTCCAAATTCCAGTGTCATGACACTGTTACAAGGATGGCAATGGGCCTGGAAGTTGTGAAACATTAATGTTTGTTTTAGCATGTTCATTATGTGACTTGATGTTTCCTTTTTCAGGTTATGAGCTCTTTGCTTTCATCAGCCACATGGGAGCATCCACAATGTCTGGACATTATGTTTGTCACATCAAAAAGGAAGGAAGGTGAGTGCACTCATTGTCTCTGCTACATATTTATCCAGCTCATTGTGGTAGAAAACTGACAGTATATTGATGATAATGATGAGAGACATCCTGTTAATGTTCTGCTGCTATTTTGCATGCAATTTATCTTAGAAAATAGATGTTCTAAAGCAATTCCATTATTATTGTGTTTTTATTCTGAAGTCTGAAAAGTCTGAAAATAAATAATTCAAAATCACAGGGACAGTCGGTTTTTTTAGACTGAATGGAAAAAATAAATTGACCCATTTCATCTGTCCTCATAACAGTCAGTTCTGAAAGAAATGATCCTTTGCAAGCATTTTGCAGTGCAAAAAAAAAAAAAAAGATTAACACATTTTCTGTCTTCCTGTAGGTGGGTGATCTACAACGACCACAAAGTGTGTTTGTCAGAAAGGCCTCCAAAAGACTTGGGCTACATCTACTTTTACCATCGACTGTCGAGCAGTTAAAGTTACCCGCCCCCCTTCACCACGCAACCTTTTAAAGAACCGCAGTCGTTCACCCCGAAGACTGGGAGACAACTTTAATAACAGCCACAGCGGAAACGATGGAAATAACCTCTCAGACCAGCTGCTCGCCTTAACGTGATGTCATTCAGCGAGCAACCAGGAACTCTGGTCAGAAGGGGAAAGCAATGTGCTTTTTGTGCATTTTTGTTCTGTCATGCTTTAAATGTATATTTCAGTGTTCATGTTTAAGAAAAGACATTTTCTTGACACAGTGGAGGTACAGAGGGATTGTGTGCAATTTCCCCTTTCTGGAGTGCTCTGTACAGAAATTAATGTCACATATCAGATCTCATTGTTCCTCCTCTATGCCTTCAGCTACTGTGCCAGGATTTTCACACTGGTACGTTTTTATAATTGTATATGAAAATGGGAGAGCTTCACTGCCAGCCCTCTGAAACTGCAACAACAAACAAGAAATAACTGTGCTGCTGCTGGTGGCTTTGCGTTTTACATTAATATACAAATGCGTCTTTTCATCTGGGGGCAAATGAAAGGACTACAAGAATTAAAAGAGAAAAAAATTACACATACTGTATGCAAGTTTCAGTCCGAAGGAGAGCACCGGTAAGGCCATGATTAGGTGTTAACTTGCCCCAGTTTCACCCAGAGACGACAAGTTTGTAGATTTTTAAGTTTAACTTTCTGAGGTACACTGGCTGAGTTATCAAGATAAGTATTTTCCTTCCCTGAAAGCACTTTTCATTAAAACATGTTCGTGTTTTGCACCTGGTGCAGTTGAAGTGGACTTTATATCCACAAGCCGTAAACAATTGAATGTGATATCTTAAATTTAAGCTTGCGTACTGCTGAGCGAGTAAATCTTTAAAGTGGCCATTAGTCAATGAAGAGATTGTTGCTCGCTTAAAGATCCTCACTGCACATGCAAGTTATATCCTCAATCCCTCAGTGAACTTCCTTTGTTAATAATGTCACAAAATATTCTCATTGTAGGCGAAACTCTCCGCTGCAGCCGGTCCAGTTTGCTTCCTTTATCACGTTGACAGATTCAGTCTTTGACCCAAAAGTTAAAATTAAAGTTCTCGTCGACCTGTTGCCACTTTTTTAGCGGTCAGTAAGATCCGTTATGCATCACGTCTAAAGCAATACATGCACCACAACCAAATCTTCTCCTCGCCTACTACTTGATGAAAGCTGTACGGTGAAACAGACGTGTTGCAGTGCTGAATGTATGACTTCATGGTGCTCACTGCAACCAAAACCTCCTGTTCAGCTTCAACACTCAGAAACCACAGTGAACGTAGAAACTGGCCCTCTGCTGTTAAGTCACTGTGACCTCATGCTGGATTATCCATCGACGCTGTACTCTTCAACAACATCTCAATATTATGGTTCATATACTCTATCTACTTCAGACTTGTAAGCAACATGGAACTGGACTTGAATCTGTATTATCACAACGTGTTGGTTATCTGAGTGGCACGAACTCTTAATTCCAGTTTGGTGAAACTCATTCACTCGATGCTGAAAAAACACTTTCAGAGTGTTTAGGTGTTCTGCAAATGTTGACACCTTCTTAACATTTCCATTTGCCAGAATAAATGTTAGCTAAGTGTGTTTCTGCAAAACCACAGATGAGCTGGATGTTTCTCCATGCTGCAATTTTAAGTCTGTTCAGGCACAAATACCGCCGCCCCGATCACAGATGAAAATCATCTGACATCCAGTGAAAAATAGGTTTTAGTCACCAGAAAAAATCCCTGTCTGCATGTGTCCTTAAAAATCGTTTGCTTTTTACGTAACAGAAACAGATCGAAAGACTCCTCGCTGATCTTCAAAATAACCACGGGTGTGACACAAACAGAGATCGGCCGTTTGGCAGCCTTGTTGGCTTTATAACTCCACGTTCTGATGCTAATATGCACTTTACGTGAAGGCGATGTGCCACGTTCGGTACAAATGTCAACCTTGGACGCATCTGTGGTTTACAGAAATGTTTCCCGCTAACATTATATCCTGGCAACTGGGCTAGATTTCGAAGGCCCTACCTCTCATATTCAAGGGGAGGGTCAATCCTCTGACAGTGAAATTACATTTCTTGCGAGGTTTGAAAGGAAAAAAGCAGAAATATTTTACTGCATACCTATTAAAAAACTAGAGTGAAGAGAACAGAGTGAAGGAATGTGATGGTCTTTCAACAATGCCTTCGATAAAGTCACAGTAATGTCTTTCCCTGAGGGCTCAGAAAATCTTGATGGAAGCTTTCAGATAAATATCCATTGTACAGAAATGCTCCATCTTTCAGTGGTGCCCCCCTTTAACAACACTGTGCCTAGACTTTCACTGAGCTGTATTATATCTCGACCTCTCAACTTCATCAGATACTGCTTGAGAAACTGCTGCAGTGCTCATTGTCTATGCAGCGGTGAATTCTTAAAGGTCTCTCTATGCAAGTCTTGTGTTTCTGCCCGTTCATCCTATTAAAAGGTTTTTTTCTTTGTCAGAATCAAAACATGTCCTCCCGTCAATCCCTGGTCCAGACACAGCATTTCTGCTCCTCATTGTCAGTTGCTAAATAACGTTCAGTCATTAATGTCTTCAGATATTCATTTTATTTCTCAGCACCTTTTGTCCCCTGACATCCTCCAGATTATCGTCTTTGTATTTTTGTCTTTCTGTTCTAGCTTTCCCTCCAGCTTGGTCTCTTCCGTTCCTTTTTCTCTACGTTGTTAATGGTTCAATTTGTCACAAAGAAGCTTTTTCACTGTCCGCATGTGCACTAGACGCTGACATGTAGTCATTTGGATTGTACAATTGTACCTTTGTGAGTTTTATTCTTTTTTTTTCATTTAACTAAATGTCAAAAAAGGTTCTTCACCTGTTTTTACTCTGATGCCTTTTTTTTGCAAACAAGTTTGTGCCAATTCTGTAGGTTTCATTACATAGTTCACCTGAAGGGATTATTATAAGTTGACTTTTGTAATGTTTGCATTTATCAAGATATGGCTTAGGTGCACGTGAATAGAGTAATGACAGTATACTCAATGGCACTGTTTACTTAAGAGGTTTGGATAATTTAATAAACTACACCTTTGTTGAGACTCGGCTTCCTTGAGACTGAACCTGAAAGTTCAAGTGTGACTTTTTCTTCGAGAAAAAATAAAGACACAAAAGCATAGAATATATAACAACAGTTTATTTTAAAAGATTACTTTCATATTGTACGTTTCAAAGGTGCTAATGCTTTCCTTGTGATTATACAGGGAGAGTAATATGCATTATAGTAGGTGTTTCAATAAATTAATTACTGGATATAAAGTATATAATTTCTAAGTTCATTCGTCAAAATATCTTTTTATTCATATATGACTGATGCATCGATAAATAAACCAAAACAAATTGCCTTTTATACACGTTGAATTAAAGGAATGAGGAAAGAAATGTGCACAGCATGTACTGATAACCTGCATGAACCCCAAAAAATCATGCTGTTAATAACATTTTATAAACGGTTTGAGAACTTTAGATTATTTAACATACATATTAATTGTTATTACCAGATGATGGGCTGATGAGACGTGACACGCCTATAAACTAAAAGTGCGATTGGTGGAAAAGTAGATTGTTCAACAGGAGACTGTTTGAGCCTTTCATGGGAAGTTTCAGTCAGAACCATCAATAAGATGCATAAATACAGACAAAATATATCAATATAACCATGAAACACACCGTTTAAGGGTAATATTAAAGTACATTTTAAGCACTTTAAGATTCCTACACCAACATTACCTGGAATCTCAAAGCCTTCATGGTCAAATCTAAATGACAATAAATATGATTGTGACGAATAAAGTTTGCAGAATTTGTTTACACCCAGCGTGATCACTTTTTAACACAAGTTCGCATTAGAGTACTTGTAAATTAAGTACTTGCTTATTTTGACACTAGGAGGCGACAAACAAATGTATCAACGGAATCGTTTCATTTAAAATATTAAAAGATTTAAGGACGCCAGATCATGTTGGGAATGGTACCTCTTTTAACGATAGTATTCATTTTATATATTTAATTTATATTCCAATCTTGAAAATATAATGGTTAATATCAAGCATTTTCCGAGTTTTCAAGACTTTGAACGAACCCTGACCACTGGAAAAAAGATCAATAAATATTCTGAAAATCACTTTTTGTGAGAATTCATAAAAATAAGCAGAGTTTTGGATTATTTCACACAGTATTTCATGGTTATATGTACTGTATGTCTGTGTTTATTCCTAATTCATTATGATTGTTTCTTAATTCCTTTTCTATTCAGGCAAATGTTGACATCTTACGTTGCCATATATACAGAGTTTTGAGCCAAACTGTGTAAAATTGGTACTTAACTTGTTAATATCATAGAATTACCTGGTATCTGTTTTAGCCTTAGACATTAAACTCCACATCTGTTAACACATGTAACCAGAGCTAATGAAGATGGAATGCTTTACAGTAAATAACATTAAATAACCAGTTTAATGTAGCTTTACCAATGTGTGCGTAACAATTTATTGATGTATTGTTGAACATGATCAACGCTGAAAAGCAGTCCTCAAAGATGGCTTTATAGGCCGGGGTTACTGAAAGGGTTACCAGTACATTTTGTAGTAAATCATAATTACAAAATTTCTACACCATTTATCTATAATTAGTCGGTTGTAGCAGTGTGTAAGCTCAAGTATCTCATTTCTCTGCTCGAGCTCTGCACACTCGCTACTTCTATGCAAGAAAAAGCGTCTTGTGTAGAATATATACTGAGTATGTACACCACTTGTTGTCAAGGTTACAGATTTTAAAAGTGCATTGTAGAAATATTGCAAGGAAACTTCGTGATATATTTCAGTTTTTTTTTTCCCTTTCTTTCATGTTTATACATTAGTGGGAGAGAAAGAAAGCACTTCCATGTTTTTCGTGCATACAAATGAAAATAGCATTCAAAAAAAATGTGAAAGAAGAAGAGTGGAGGATCTAGCATGCGATCAACCTCGATCTGTTCCTCAGGAGCATGCGTTAAGCTAGGTCAGTTCACCTGAGAAGGTTCAGTAGTAGGTAGGTTCTACAAAAACAAAAAACTCACCAGGCATCCTATGTCAATGCGCTGCACAATGATGAACACAGTAACATTTAGATTTTTAAGCCAGCAAATTTAAGGTCTCTTTAAAAAAATAAGTTCTTCATTTTTAACACAACTACAGTATCTTGAAATGCAAAAAGCGAAGGCCTACAACCTCATAAGAAAACTAGAGTTGATCTGGAAATCACGATTTAACATCATGGTTTGAGTTTCTACAGTTTACTGTTGACACAAAAGACAGCTGGGAGGACCAGGGACAGAGTATGTCTTTAACATTTAAAAATGGAGGGATACTGGCCTGAAGAATGACTCCTGTGTGTCTCTCATCGATACCTCAGGGAACTATAAAAGAAAAAACTGGGTGTATTGAAAGAAATGTGATGGAATCTTGTCTCGGGTGTGCTGAGACTGATACAGATGAAATGCCCAGATGTGT
The DNA here is from genome assembly GCF_900880675.1 of Sparus aurata. Classification (NCBI taxonomy): domain Eukaryota; kingdom Metazoa; phylum Chordata; class Actinopteri; order Spariformes; family Sparidae; genus Sparus; species Sparus aurata. The sequence goes on along the minus strand of NC_044197.1, from coordinate 16,908,378 downwards.
TTCTAGCCAGCAGGATTAGCACATACACCAGTCTGTAAGTGACAGAGGTGGATAGAAATACTTGGCTGAAACAGATGTAGCTGTCACTACACTGTGAGGCTGAACTGAGACTCAATAGTTGCTCTCCATGACAATGCTAACAGGCTTATGTTAAGCATATATGTTAAATATTGTTACCATCTTAGTTCAGGGTGTGAGCTAGCTAGCATTGCTAAGCAGCCCTGAACACAATATATTGCGTAGACTGATGAAATTGTTAATAACTTTACATGTACTCAGTTGAAAATTTGGATTTGGACCTGATGTGCCACAAGTGAAATATCAGGGGATGGTTACAGCAGTTTTTGGGTTATCGCATTACTGTAATCTCATTACATTTGTCTGTAATGCAGTAGTAACACATTACTGATCTGAAATTTAGTAATCAGATTACAGTTTCAAATCAAACAACGGTGTCACTTTTGTTCGGCTGACTGGCTTGTGATATTCTTAACTGGCAATTACGTGACAACGCATCTCATGAATCTTTTTGGAGTAATGCAAACTTAAGAGGAGAAGGAGTAGTATATCAAATTCCTTTCTACAGGGAGTAAATCAGTTATATTATTTACTGCTGTAACAAGTAATGTGCAATACATTGAGTAACAACTCCAACACTGCCTTCCAGTATTTAATGTATATTTTATCCTGAGCCCCTTCTCAGGATACCAGATTTCATGGCAATCCATCCAATTGTTGAGAGGAAATCCCTGTAAAACAAAACAATGAACCACTTGGTGTCAGAGGATCATGAAAGATTGATCATCTGGGGACCACGAATGTCTAAAGTATTGGACCTAAGGAACAACATGTCCAACTATAAAACTGTGCATGGCTTAAAATAACTGATTTAGTAATTCAGTCATAATCAACTATTCAGCAGGATAACAGATAAGCAACCGGATATCATTAGTTAGTTATTTTTGTTAATTATCATAATAAAATCTCTCAGAGGGCGAATATATTTGTGCATCCATCTCTGCACTGGCCTCATTGCTGTTGTCATTGTGCAGTCCACTGTCAGCCGCCCTCTGCTGCAGATTGTCAGTGGCACGCACATATGTGCTGTGTCTCACCGGGTTCTTCTGCTTCCTTGATCTATTAAACATCACCCTCGGCCATCGGGACTGTGCCAACAATTTTGAAGAATCCAACTGTGGTAGCTACTCATCTGTTTCAGCCTGAAATATCATCCTACCCGCTACATTTAAAGCACCAGTGGATAACATATGAATGTGACTGGTTCAACAACCGTTTTGTGGTTGAGCAGGTGCTCTTTGTTAGGAAAGTAAATTTCTGGAATCTCAGTCCCAACTTGTCAAAAAGTAATGCTATGGGATGGCGGCCGACCCGTCCTCCAATCGCAAAGCCTCAGATTTAGACGAAAAAAGAAAAAAGGGTTTTCTTCTCAAAGTGCATCTGAGGTGAGTTTCAAAGTGGACAAATGCAGCGAACCGTTGAAATAAAACATGTATCTGATAGCGAAGCTTGATGTATGACGGTGACTTCGGTGAGGTCAAAGACACATCGCTCCACCGCAGGATTATAAAACATGAAGGCTGCACTTTAGGTGGACGCTGTTGTGTGTGTGTGTGTGTATTTTTCAGAGTCACTGACTGACCAGAACACTTGTTTTTGTTCTCCACCAGTGTCCTAATGAAACACTCCTTCTTACACAGACCATGACATCAAAGCTGTACAGTTTGGAAGATGAATGGCTCTCTAACTGGTCTCTGCTCTGCACTGATAGCATTCTTTCAAAGCACAGAATCACCACTTCCTTTTGGGTCCGCTGAGGCAGACGGGGACAAACTGACAATTCAGGATGGCAACATAAAACATGACCTTTTGCATAGGATCTGAGAATAAAAACCCACTTTCTACAGCACAGCCAGACTGTCGACACGCCTGTTAGACACCAAGGTGCTGAGCCATACAGTACTGCAGATTATCTATCATTTACTGCGTCACACGGTGAGGAACATGGCGTCTTCACTTCACAGAGTGACTTTCAAAATAGCAACACCGACACAAGAGAAGCTGCTTCTGAGGTGAATTATCTGCAATAACTGACTCCTTAAAAATCATGTGCTTTGTGGACGCATGACAGCTTAATGGTTTGTCTCATCAGGATGCGAATTTAAGTTTGCAGATGGTAGAACCGACAGCACTCCGACCCCAGCTCACAGAAATACTTAAATCATGCATAATGGCCGAGGCAAACTGTTTTAATGAAATGTTTGAGCTTGGTTGCCTGTGGAGGTGCCGCAGAGATACAAATGACTGCACCAGGAAAGGACCCCGAGCTCTCTCGGGTCTTGGGCTTGCAGCTCTTCAATCTGCAATGTTTTTATACTGTATTGAAATTAATACAGTCAGCGAGAAGATGCAGCGGTGGACTCAGGATGTTTGAGGGGCAGGTGCAGAAAACCAAAAACGCTCCGCACATCAACTTGCGTACATCAAATGTGAGGGCTAATAAAGTCGTCCCGGAGCTTTAAATAAGAAAGCTATTTTTAGATCTGTCACAACTTAAGTCATGTGAGAAAGTTTGTAAGTTTCACACTCATGCAGGTTTTACAAACCACTGTTTGTGCCCGGCTTTTGTTTGCATTTCACCAACCAGTCAGCATAAAGGGAAGCAGAGAGAAGATTGGAGCCAAGAACAAATGAAACAAAAATTAACCCAACAAAAACAAAAATTAATGGCTCAGAAATCTTTCAAGTTCAGAAGACAGCAGTCGTTTAAAGAAATCAAAACCAGTCTGAAATGGCTTAGTGTTTTTGTGTTGCCATAAAAATAGTGTAAATAAATATTGTTGTTCGCATGCATTGGAGTAAGGCTTTACAACCTGGCTTGCACATTCCACTTGGGTTGAGGAAGTTATCTGTTCGTCTGAAGTGCAAAAAGGGAAAACTTCTTAAAGTATGTTAATTTTAAACGAGGATCCATTTATGAAAATGCTTATTCATGCAGTATCATTATTCTCCGTTCAAAGAGGATGAAAACAAGCCAGGAACAGAATTTGGAGTTCCAGGTCATATGGTGCAGTCTTTATCGTTTGCTCACTAAATCCATCCTTGAGGGTGAGACAGTCTCGAGTCTTTGAAAGTAATTGGATAACGAAACCTTTTTTTTTCCTCAAGACCTCGTCTTTTCTCCGAGAACGGCATGTGAGAGGGTTCCTCTGTGAGTTTCTCAAACTGTCTGTCGGCCTGTCTCTCCTGGCTTAGCTCTGTTCCACTGGATGAGTCAGTTTTTAATTGATGTGTTCTCTAAGGCATTGCTCGTACAATCTTTGCCCGTCCTTGTGCTCTTCAGGGAAATCACAAATTGCAGTGCAAATCCATCACAAAGCCGTCACTTGCAAGAACCTGTCGTCAGAACTGCTCCGAAGTACTTGGTGCGAAAAAATATAACAACTTTGACGACTGTAGTCAATTTTGACGTGCATAAAAACCACACTGTTGTCTCAAACATCAGATCCGATCCATTCTGATGTGTGCACTTTGGGCTTTTGGCTGTTGGGTAGAAATCAAAGAGTATAAGTGAAGGGGGGAGATGCTACTGTCACTACCTCCCATTCCTTAAATGTCTAGGTTGAAGGCCCGCATAAGAAGATCCAGATCACCAATATTTGCAGCCTGGAAGAGTTCGGGCTGGTCCAACATGGATAAAGCTATCCTCAGAGCCGCCCAGATGTTTCCAGACATCACCTGGTGCGACTGCTGGCGACTCCGGCTTTTCCTCTGAAGGCTCAGGGCTGTCAGGAAGTTACTGGCCGCCTCTCTGTGGAAAGAAAACAATAACAGGAATAGATACCAGTTTGGCTTACGGAAACTTGCATGAGTTGATCCAGCTCAAGCCTAACACACCCATGGTACACCCAAACTGATTTCAATTATTTGGACCGATTAGACATCCTCGGTGTAAACCCACCATGACGTCAGTTGTTGGTTTGAGCTACCATTCTGTAGCCTTGAGTCTGGCTTTATGGCCGTCGCCATCTTGGGTTTCTTGGAGCCAGAAATGACCATACAGCTGAGGAGGATGCTGATTGGATGTGACTGACACAGCCACAGCCTGAACTATTGTCTATTGTACTGTAAATGGGACCATCATTTACAAAATGAAGAACATGCTGTATTAAAGTCTCAAAACTAGCGATTAAGACCATAAAGTTTTTAATGAGGTAAAAGACAGAAGCACGTCCATTTTCTCATTAGCTTACATACAATCTGACCTGTTTTTGAAACCAGTAAAATTTCACCCTCCTTGCTATTAGAATTAATGCAGGTTTAGGTTTTTGCGTTGGCTTCACCTTCAAGGTGAATTTAAAAGGAAATTAAATTATTTTAAATGGAATCCCTGCATTCACACATGGTGGTCAGATAAGCCTGTGAGTGAAGAGAGTACCAGAATGATGGCAAGTTCCAAATCAGATGATTTATTATGGCTTTTTAGCAGCGCTGCACAATCTACTTCAAACAAATGTCCTTTGCAGTTACATAACAGTGAGGGAAAAGGGGCTTTGCCTCTAGATATGTTGGAGACGGAAAGATAAGATTTGTCTCGACTTTGAGATTTAAGTTAAGATGGGGCAAGCAGTTTGGACATTCTCTGTCAAATCAATATCAATTCTGCATCACATAAGTGTGAGAACTTTGTCCCCCCCACCCAGGTCACGCACCTGTGTGCCCCCAGGTTTATACAGCTGATGCCCAGGTTGTAGCGGGACCTGATAAAGCCTGGCTGCAGCTCCAGGGCTCGCGTGTAAGCCTCCACCGCCTCCTCACTCCGATCCCCGTTCGCCAGCGTGGCCCCCAGGCGGTTCCACAACAAGTAGTCCTGGATGAAGAGTTGGTTGGTTGAGGGATGAGTAATGTCAGAGGGTGAAAGTGAAAGATTTGTTATTGCTAAAGTTCACTGTGATTCTGCTTTTTCTGCAAATTCCCGACCATTCAACCTATAGTTTTATGCATTTTCGGCAGTAGGTTCAGCAGATTTCGCTTCAGCCTTTAGCACTCACACTGTATTTTCGCAGGAAATGCAATTTTTCTAGTTAGTAAAAGAGTTTCTTTTTAGCTTGAATTAAAAGCTCATCAGTGGCATCTCCTCAGCTATCTTTGTGTCTTAAACACCTTCCAGCCGATCACGTAGCTGACAGTGTCTTTAACAGAAAAGTGCAAGTGAAATAGAGCTGAATAATCTGGGCTGCTGCACAACACGCAGCCTCGTATCAGCAGTGACAGCATGACAATGCAGTGTTGGAGCTAGAATCCACTGTGTTTTTTCCCTTCGGTGCACAAATAACAAGTAAGTGTTTGGAGCCTTACACAGCTCCCTGCAACGAAGTAACCTAACAAGGGTAATTTAAGGAGAGCAGGGTTACATCACTCAGGATGTCCTTGCCGTTGTTTCCCACCTGCAGGTAGACAGGCACATACAGAGGTCATGGTCTGCTACAGTATAGGGGTCCTTCATCTTTGGCTAAGCCTGGCAGCGGGATATAATTATCTCCCTTTGTGTTCAGAGCTATTTTTCTAGCAGGGGAGCAGATATTACCAAGTCAAATGTGGGAGGTTGGATTTAACAGTGAGTAATATTCTCGCCGGCCTGGGACGGCGCTCGGAGGACAGCGACTGATTTGCATAAAGGAGATGCAGAGATGGAGAAAAAAGTTTGAGCTCAAAATCATGTGTGTATGTGTGTGTGTGTGTGTGTTTATTTTTGTTTGTTGTGTAAATGTGTGGATCCAGTGCATGAAATGTGCGTCAGAAGCTGATTTTAGTTTTCTGCGTCAATGTGAGCCTGCTCTACTCTTGTGTAATCATGTGCGAGAGCGTATGTGTGCCAGTCAGGAGTTCAGGAGGCCAGATTTGGCAGCTCCTGTGCTTCACATATTGCTGTGACAGTTTGGTGTGCTTCATCCAATCCGTTTGCGCGAGCTCTCCCTCGATAATTGCGGCTCCATGTCTCTGAGGAAGTGTACAAGCTTGAGGGCTTTGCGTCTGCTGTATGTGTTTGCATGAGAACACATGGTGTGCGACGGAACATGGTTTTCACGTTTGCACTGTGGTGTTGTGTGTTTTTTAGCAGATACACTCAATGAGTTTTCTTATTTTGCCCTCACTGAGAGTCCTGTATTTAACAAAAACATACAGTTATATAAGCATTCATTTGTGAACAGTGTATTAAGCTAAAGAATGCAATACAATGTAAATGTGAATTCATATTCACACTGTATGGAACTCTTACCGCCCCCCCCCCCCCCCCCTTGTCTTGCAGAGAACACCTTGAGGGAATTTCTTAAAATTTGGCACAAAAGTCCACTAGGAATCAGAGCTGAGCGGACCAGATTTTGGTGCTTAAAGGTCAAAAAGTCACTGTGACCCCACAGTGCATCCATCCCTGCTGGTGAGCCACAGCCACTCCCAATTTGGCATTGGGATTAAGTGTGTGTGTGTGTGTGTGTGTGTGTGTGTGTGTGTGTAGATGTGTTTATGCCAACAGATGAAAAAAGGCTGGTGTGACAGTGGGATTGTCCTATAAAAAAACTGTGCAAAAACTGAAAAAATGAATTGCATTTACAAATGACGTATCTCTCACTTTCTCGTCAGTGGCAACCTCTGAGTGTTGATCCGACCAGACCAGTGAGATTATTTGTGCCCGCAGAGCATCTCTGCTTCTGACAAGCGTTGGTACGACTACAGCTCTGATCTGTCTAATCTGTATTTTTCGATGTATGTGTGTGCGCTCGTATGTGGTTCACACCTCGGGCCGCACTGACAGAGCTGTATTGAAGGCCTCCACAGCTTTGTTGAACTCTCCACTGAGGTTGTAAAGCACCCCAAGGCCCGTCTGCAAATCCGGGTCGATGCTGTCAGAGTTGTTCTGAACTGCATCCAAGAAGAGCTCCTTGACCTCGGGTTGTAGGGAGCTGTGGAAACACACGCACACACACACGCACAGATTAGTGTGATTTAAGGCTGCTGAATGAGCGCTCTTAAGATTGCAGAGCTGTGATGTGCAGTATACTGCACGTCAACTTTATTCATAGTGGGGGGGAAAAAAAAAGAGAGAGAGAGGGAGAGTGACAGGAGGGAAGAGGAGAGATGAAAGCATATCTGAGTCAAAGTATAAGTAAACGTCCCGGTTTAAATAAATATAAAATTAATATTTAATTAAATTGTTGGCATTTTATATGAGCTGCTAGAGCTGCTAAAATATTTTTAGGGGGGATTTTTAAGTTGTTACTGGATGGCAAACAGCAGAGAGAGATAAAGAGCAGCATGGGTCCTGCACACATTAAGCGCTTCAACCCGAAAGGCTTCTTGGGCACCTCCTGGCTTAAAATTGCCCAAATTCAGAAACTGTGCATTTAAAGGAGCCCTAAGTTCTTCCATAAAATGGTGATGTCACAACAACACTCCACCCTCAGTCATGTGGCAGAGCTGATTAGAAACCATGGTGGGCGATGCCTTCTCAGCCCTGTGAAGGCTGACCGCTCAGAGCAGACCGAGCTCTCTGGCTTTAAAGAGAAAGGCGACAAAATGGAGCGTTCAGACAGAGCGTGAATAGAGGTACTGCAGCAGTATGAGAAAAACAATGTGTTTATCTAGAAGTTTTTTTTAATAACATTTTCTAGTTAAATAAAAATAAAAGCATAACCTGAAATTGAACAGAAAGATCTCTAAAAGTGGAAAAGTCCTTTAGTAGCTTCTATCCAAATCTTGAAGTTTACTTTCTCATCTAAACATTTCTGTCCCCTGTCATTCACAATCCCTTCTGTAATGGTTGTACGTCCATCCAGGTGGACTAGGTCCACGGCTTGAGAACCTATGCGCTTAAGTGAAGAATAAAAAAATGTCGGCTAGACAGCTATTCTGCTTCACTGGTCATTTGTTTCTTAGCTTTAGGTTAAGACAAGGATGAAAGGAGAGGGAGGGAGGGTTAAGAAAAATTAGAAGAGAACGAGGAAGGAAGGTGGCTGAGTGTCAAGACAGAGTGATGGAGTAAGCAGCAGAAATGAAAAGGATGATGTTTTGTGGATTAGAGTGGAGGCTGCAGTAATTGTGAAGTACCTGTATCTCTTCACATTGACTCACCGATTAATGATTTGATTAAGTGCTGCTTCACCTGGGGAGCAGAATTAGGCCTTTTTCAATCTGATACACCTAACAACCTAATTTTTCAGGCTTAAGATAACTTAGACGGCTGGCTTCTGCAGCAGGAACAGTGGTTTGACAAGCTGGATACACACAGCTCCATGTACGCCGTCTCGCCAGTGAACATACACTAATACCAGCTATGGTTGAATGAAGTTCTTGCTCAGTTACAGCAGTTTAAGTAAAACAAATGAGAGCCTGAAAACAGATGACAAAGATCCTGTTGTTGGGTGTGCAACCTGCAGCGCATGATATATTATATCTTTGTCAGTTAGTCAATGAGCTGCTAGACAGGGAGGAAATTCAGTTGCAGCATTTTCATGTCAGTTTGAAACTTTTAAAACGTAATCAACTTTGGGAGTACTACTGCAAACGTGAAAAATATAGCATAAAGCCTTTTTTTGCTCCAGAGAAAGCTGCATGTAATCTGATGAATTGCCTCTTGTGATGTCATTTGGTGGCTAAATTGCATTGTGGGTAATGCAGGCACCGGGTTTTGAAAAGGAAGAAGAATACGTGGCATAAAAAAGGTGATATTGCTTAAAAACTGCCCATAATGAGTCCAACAGTGTTCCAAGAGTCTAATGCTAGACCAGTGGACTGCTTTAAAAACCTGGTGCCTACATTACCCATAATGCAGCTTAGTCACTGAGTGACATCACTGGACGCAGTTGATCAGATTATACGCAGCTTCCTCTGGAGTCAAAAAAAGACCTTAAACTACGTAGGCAGCAGTACTCCCCAACACCTGTAAACACACTTTAATGTGTCAAATTGTGCAACCCTTTAATGGATAACACATCCAGACAAGATGGCTGATCCAGCCAATTAAGCAACTGACGAACCATCAAACTAATGATTTTCTGATAAGAAAATCAGACAATGCAGGCTTGCTCATTGATTTGTAACACTAGAGTTGAAACAATTAGTTAATTAATTGAATAGTCAATTGCCAGAAGATAATTGGCAACTATTTTGACATCGATTAATTGCCTCAGTCTTTTACTTTTCCGATGTGATGCTTATCTGCTTCTCTTTTTTATAACTTTGTTAAATGAGTATCTTTGGGTTTGTAACTATGTCTCTGACAATACATGGCATAAGAAAAAGTGTCATCTTGGGATTTAAGAAAGTTGAAATTGACATGTTTCTTAAATCTCTTTGCCAACAATACATAACATTCAGGTGTGACACTGGACATTGCAGTAAAAAATATCAGAAGCTATCCCAGATAAATGGAAGTCAAAATTTCCTTCTATCTGAGCAAAGTTACGGCTAAGTGAATTACTTAAATACAGCTAAATGCTTTCTGTTTTCATCAGTTCTGACTGCTGAGCTGTTTGTTTGGTCTAAATACTCCACCTTTCATGTCGGCCAATGTTGGGAGCCTGAGACATCCTACGTTGGGAGTTTGGGGATCCCATCAGGTGTGTCTTGCCCTTCAGCAGGTGCTTGTACTTTGGATTGTGTCGCAGCCAGCGGAGCAGGGCCTCACAGGCCTCGTTGCACATACCAGTGTTGGTCAGGCTCACTGCCAGAGCCATGAGGGCTGGGAGGTTGTTTGGGTGGAGCTCCAAACACCTGGATGGACACAGGACCCGGGCATGGGAGAGAAGAGACGGTGAAAGGTGTGCACTTCAAAGGGAAATCTAGATTTGACAGGCATTAATTGGGACAGGCCAAAGCGAGGGAACATCAGGTGGAGGCTAATGATTTCTGGGTCAGGATGGAGGAGCCTCACCTCTCCTGCTCTTCCTCTGCTGCAGAGGAGCATGTTTGCATGCTGCCCTCAGCGGCAGGGTTAGATGATTTGCATTTAGGAAAATAAAATGCCCTTGGTAAATTTTTCCAGAGCGAGAGATGGAAAGTGTGTTTGTCCTGCGTGCTCATGTTACATCACTGGTTATATCACTGGGAGCGCTGCCACTGAGATTTACACTAACCTTTGCAATTGAAAAGGGGAGAAGAGCAGCATTGTGTTGGATGGACAACTTGGATTAGTTAAGAGACTGGAGGAGAGCCCAAAACAAGCTTTAGCTTTCATCAAGATAATTTTCAAGCCAGATTTGCAACAGTTGATGTGCCAACTTCCTTAACTTCCTAATCTCAGTCAAACCAAATTATTTCAGTCCCCCACTTCAATGTGCTTAAGATGAAGATTATGTGAACTTTGGTCCACACACTTACGAGGCTGGGTTCTTTGCACGAGATGTTTAGCTGCCCATATGTGTATGGTGTAAACATGAAAGAATGATGGTACATGGTATGATAACAGTACATTTTCATACTGTGGAATACAGTGAAACAATCCAGAATTGAGCTGGTTACCTATTAATTGACAACAAAAAATACCCACAGTTCAGTTGCATTTATACCTTGCAGCACTGCAGAAAATGGGTGGTAAGTGAAAGTGAAGTCAACATAATGAGTACTTCTGTTCACATTCTGTGTGGCATTTTTCAATGAACTGCTAAAGAAACCCAGAATAGAGCAGGACCACATGGTGCTTACCAACTGAAGTGTTGCCAGTGTAGCAACAACAGGACTTATGCCAGGTAAACATCTAATCTCACTTCATACCCAAACACACCCCTCACAGATGGAGCTATTACATAATAAACAAACTAAAGTGTCCAGCACACAAACTACTGTGAGATGAGATCTGAATGGTGTGTGAGAATACGCATGAGTCTACTGGATTAAGTGAGATTCTAGCAGGAGCTGAAAAATTAATTCTTCACATCCTTTGTAATCCCATTTACGCCAAAGCAGAAATTTAAAAAAGTTTTCATTTTATTTCACAGAATGGACCGTCTATGTGGCGCGAGAAAAAGAAAGGTCGCTTTTTTTCCTTCTTCCTGAATGGCTGTCTCATGTGTTCTCAGTTGACTTGTCAGTGTTCACACTTCCAGATAGGTGCGATTTCTGGCTTCAGCGGTGTTCTGAATGAAAGTGGGCCACCTCCCATTGAGGACTCTGTTCACATCCCGGCTCTGTGCAATCACCACATGTTGGGTGTCTCTATTTTAAGGATAAAAATCGCAGGTCGCTTCTTTCCAGTCACTGGTTGGAAAATTGAAATGGTGATGCAGCTCTCTATGGGACGATGAATATAACAAGTCTTTACATCACAATTTTTTTGGCCTCTCGCCAAATAGACTGCTGCCAAAAAAGTTCACTGAAACCTCTCAGGCAAATTTCATACGCCGGGCTTCATCTTTTAACGTGACATTTCCACAGAGCTCCGCTTGTGCAAACATATGGTGTCCCCGAGCAGTAACAGCTGTCATCTCTGCCGGTTCTGAGAGCGACTTCTGATTTTTAAATAGGAATCCGATGCAGTTGTTTCTCCTTACCTCTGGAGGGAGACAATCGCAGCCTGCTCATTCTCATTTTCAGCCTGCGTGGTCCCCAACACCTGCCAAGCCTGCAGGGGAACAAAATACAGGTAACAGTAAACAGCATGGTGGAAACCTGGACTCCATAGCTGGGATTCTCCAGGGGCTGAAACGCAGTTGCAGCATCGTCTCTGAGTGGGAGTTAGCGCAGAGCGGAAGATGCCAGTGTTTCAGATACGTCCCTGCAGGAATGCATTTCAACATTCAGAACTCCAATGGATGTAAAACCTTCATGAGGTCAAAAGGGGCCACTTGCAATTATGATTCAAAATTGGCAGTGTTTAGCTTGGAGGGTTGTCCTTAGATACTCTCAGATACTCCATTAAATCATCCGAGCAGCAGGAGGCCATTTATTATTCAATAAAGCTCTGATATGACTTCCTGACTTTATCTCTTTTTAAAAGTGGAGAGATAATTCAGGTGAGGACTCCTCGTTCATTTAGATCTGAAGGACTAGTTGATTGCTTGGTTAACAGAAAATTAATCAGGGACTCTTTTGATGTTGGATTTATAGTTTGAGTCAGTCTCACACTGAAAATATTTGGGTTTTGGACTGCTGGTCCAACAAAACAGACTGACAAAATAATTAATCAGCAGATTTATTTATTGAAAATAAGCATTAGTTTGTTGACCTGCATTATATGATTAGATTAGATTGAATTAGATTGAATCTGACCAATCACGTTTTTGTAATGTCATAGCTTATTCTTCAGATGGGAGTAGATGACTAACTTTGAGTATTTTAGTTCCCTCAACCTAACACAGTTTTAAGTGGTGACATTCAAGAGTGGAATAGTTTGTTTTGACGACACAATTGTGTTGAGTTTTTAAAACTTGCAGTGCGGTTGATCTGTGCGACCCTGTTAGTCCACAGAAAGAAGTCTCAAGTAGAAAGTACCCTTGATCGGCACAAGAGGGCAGACAATGATACCACCAACCTCAAATCCAGAACGTGAGATTATGAGATTACTCCTCTGTATTTTGTGTCTGTAAGGGCACACTTAATAACCTGTTCTAAAGTTGATCTCTGCAGATGCTTTTTTTGTTCCACTCTTTGAAATGAGGGGCGAAATTATTTCTGAATGATTCGGAGGTCTTCACAGTGGGGCAATAAGCCACTAAGCGCCCTATGAGGAATTTTCGAATCGTATTAGTTCCATACACCGCGGGATAATCCCCTCCTCGGAATAACTGGCACATTTCTGTATATTCCAGGGGATTCAGAGAGCACTTTGTATGAAGGCTTTGCTCTTTCAGCCTGCAAAGAGGTCACTTCTTTTCAAAACGGGGAGAGTACAAGAAAAAGAGAGGGAAAAATTAGCTATTATTCACTGGGCAAATTGGAAGTGCTCATCAACAGTATGAACAAGTTGTTTTTTTTTTTTTACAGTAAACAACACTTTTGACAAGAAAAATATATTCTGCTTGTGACAGGCAATCAGCGTCTAGCCTGTGGGTGCTGCCTACTGAATCTGCTGCACACAGCCTGTGGTCAGCGAGGCACTCTTCCTCCCTCGCTTCTCTCAACACAAGCTGGACTTATTGGTGCTTTATTCAGCCTCAAGTTTGCGCTGAAACGCCAGCTACACCACTGAGGTTTCATTGGCCATTTGTGCTGTAAATGTGCCTTCATCCCTTTTGGAAATACGTCCACAGCTGTAAATACATGTGTCTCCACGGTTACCTCGATAAAAAATACAATGTGCGCGTCACCGTGTGTGTGTGTGGACAAAATGAATTCACCTCTGAATCATGAGGGTCCTGCAAGACTGCTGCTTCCAGCAAAAGCACAGCGTTTGGCAAGTCCCCCTCTCGAGACTTCTTTAGTCCCTCTTCAAATGCGTTAGGCAAGTCCTTATAGGGATTATCTGTGTGGAAGTAGTAACCCTGTCAGCGAAAAAAAAAAAAACAACAGAAAAAAAAGTAGGGACGGTGGCAATGTCAGTTTCTCTCTTTCATATTCAAATGCAAACCAAGGCAACTGTCCTGTGCAGATGTATATTTAAGCAAAGCTCCAGCAGCAGGAATTGATCTTTCCTGCATCACATCAAACCTGAGCAGAGCTCCCCGGGCTTTGTCTGTTCACTTTAAATGTTAAACTTTGCATTTTCAAAGTGTGATTACCCTGGTGTGTTGTTGACCGCTTCTGAGCGCCATGACTTTGAAACAGCTTTTTCTCGAAGAACTATCTCTGCGCTGGGATCAATCAGGAGGCCCACAAGTCTGATTTCCTTATATAAGAAGGTCAGCTGGCCAGTAAATTATACAGCTCAGCTACATGTTCTGTCCTCTTTATTACATATGTGGTGATGCTTTACACACAGGAAAGAATATGGGCCATATTGCACCCTGTTACGTTTGTATTAACAAGTAGAATGTTAATCAGTCAACTCATGTAAAATCAAAATGAACCAATTTGTGGAAGTGATTTTGTTTACCTACACATTTTAGGCTCTGAATGATGGCAAGCACCCATCAATCAAAAGATACCACTGCAGCCTCAGCTTTCAGCTTGTATTTTACTCTTAGGTTTGTCATTTTCATTTCCTGTGAATAGAGAAATGTCAACAGCCAACAACAGGGTAAGGAATAGTTTGAGTTTACTTTGGGTGATTCCTTTTTTCTGAATTTATTGTTATTAATTTTTTTATCTTAATTTCTCTGGAAGAGAATTCGATTAAAAGATCACTATCAACACTCAATCATCTGTAAATGTATTAAGCTTGAGCCTGATTCATTTAGCTCAACAAAAAGACTGGACACAAGAGGGAAATATAGCTAGCAACCTCTCTCTCCATCAAAACCACCAGCACCCACTAAAGCTCCTTTATTACCCCTCGTGTATGATTTAGCAGTAAATGCCAACTTTTATTTCCAGGCGATTATACACCAAGTTAAACTTAATTATCAATATTATATTCCATTTCTGCCAATAAAAGCCCATCAATCCCACAAAGTGGACTTTTAAGACATTACATCTCACTTGTTATCCCTTGTTTAACGACTTGGTATCAGCAAGTGGTATGAGTTATGGTGATCATCTAGAGAGTCTATACCCAGCTGGCCACCAACATTGTTAGACGTCGACAACAGGTTGACTGTAGGTTGTGGTGTCGCATGACCAAAATTCAATGTCAGGTTATCTAATCTAACCAAAATTCAACGTCTTAAGCTAACATCATCACATTAACTGTGAGGTATGGTGACCAAAACCCAACATTTGCAAAAAAGTTATAATATGTCCACACTAAGTGAAACTGCAACATCATTAGATTTTGACGTTTGGTTGTTTTTAAATCTTGGTGTTAAGAAAGCAGAATTTAACATCCATGCAATGTTGGAAGTTGATCTCAAGTCGACCTTGACGTCAACCGAATTTGCTTTTCCAACTAAAATTTTATGTCTGTCCAACGTTAGAGTCCGACGTCTTGGACATATTAAACTGACGCCTGCTGCCAGCTCAGTAATCTTTAATTCTATGAATTTATGTGTGGATAAACAAGATATTAATGTCTAAATAGGTCAGTGAAGAGGTGTTAGTAGACGCATATTTAAATGTTAGCGATAGCCAGGCTAGCTGTTTTTCCCCTCTTCCAGTCATTATGCTAAGTTAAGCTAATCACTTCCTAGCTCAGGCTTTACACGTAATGTCCAGGCATGAGAGTGGTATCGATCTTTTCATCCAAGTCTGAAAAAATCAAGAAGAAAGTACATTTACTCAACTGTCAAACCTTTCCTTTGATTTGGAGGAAAAGGACACATGTGTGAGCTTTTAGACTGGTGGTACGTGTGCTCTTTTCTACTGACACCAAACTTTGGGCGAAATGCGTGACTCAAGTGAATTTTTGTTGCACACATGCCTTATATTAAATTCTTCTCCAAACATTGGGTATCTCATTTTACAGAATAACACTAGACAGACATGCATTGTTTACTACTGGGTCGATATTGACTGTATATCTGTATATCTCCTCATCAGTGAAATCAAATAAACTTCTGCACATGCTGATTGGGACATTTTAACAATATTGACCTTCTCATGTGGGGAGACACTCTGGGGAATCTGCGCCTGCTCATTTTCCGTCAGCCAGTTCCGTCGAGCGAGCTCTTCCCACTCCGCCTGCATCTTATCCCAGAACTCGGTATCTGACTGCAGGCGTCAGAGAGAGAGAGGTAGAGAGAGAGAGAGAGAGAGAGAGAATGGGGCACAGTGGGAGGAAGGGAGGGTGGAGAGATGAGGGAAGGGGAGAGGAGGGAGTGAGTGATTAATGCACAGTAGAACAACAGCTCTTGTAATTTCCCATCAACCTACCGTTGGAAATGTCACGTCTGTCAGGCTCACTGGCTGGCTGTAATGTATGGACTTCACATCTCTGATGACTCACTACTATTGCAAGTCGAGGCAGAGTTTAAAGGAGCTATCCGTGTACTTTAAATGGAAACCAAGGCAACCGTCCTGTGCAGTTGTATGTTTAAGTGAAGCTCCAGCAGCAGGAATTGATCTTTTCTGCTTCACATCAAACCTTGTGAACCTCTGTCCATTGCTAAATTGATTCACAGGTCATTCAAAAATGCTAACACTTAACACTAACTAGAGGTTAAGTAGTTTTTTTTCTCATGATGTTAAAGATGTCAAATTTCAAGTATAATCAGTATCAGTATAATCATAAGCCAAGCCAACATAAAGGATTTATAGAAATGTTTGCAATACTAGCTGGGAAAAGACCTGTATTTTCATATATGATCAATTAAAAGATGCATTAAATGTTTATAACAAGCAAATCATCCTGCATTTAAAATGACACATTTTTGTGGTCAAACCTCTCTGTTAGCCCTGACATTTGAACTGTTACACGATGACATTTCAATTTGCTGCAGAAATTGGTTAAACATGCTCATTCATCTCCTGGGATAGCTATCCAACAGAAAAACTAAAGCCTATAGAGTGAACGAATTAGATGTAAGTTTATACTGGACTCACACCTTTCTTTAAACACAACATTTCTTTCCTTGCAATTTACACAACAACCCAATATAAAATCTTACTGTAATGACATGTAACAACAGCCCCCCAGTGATTATCAAATAGCCAAAATTAACTGCTGCCACTTAAAAGCTTCAAGCGCTTGCAAAGAAGCAACATTTATACTTGTTTTTAAAAAAAAAATGTATTTCATAAATGAAATGCTTGCGGCGAGTTCAACAACATGGAGAAAAGGTCAGCAAGTCAGTCGAGATTCAGAAGAAAAGAAAAAGGTTTTCACACAACTCCTACGATAAACTGCAGACAAAAAATTGTTGGACACTTCAGAAATCAATGGTGCCGGAAGGGCCTGAAAAGCCTCAGCTGTGCAACTAACTGTCATAATCATAGTATTGTTTGGGTGTTGATTTACCTCATTTCATAATTCAAGAACATTGGGAAAAATGTTAATCTGTACTTTGCTTCAAACCCAGCTTCAAATGAGTCAGGGTTTTGTGCGTCATTTGTTTGACTTATCAGGTTAGCTCGACAAAAGATGAAGCTCTGAAATGCAGCTCAGACCAGATGAGTAGTTTGAAAAAGATGCAGTCAGAAGGAAACACAGTGTGAAGAGGAACTTGAGGAAACACAACCATGAGTCAGACTTACAAATTTTACACAAAAGTTAGATTGTTTATGGTGATGGCACAGGGTGAGTGTTGAAGAAAGACCTTGAAAACTTTAATTTTCATATTTAAGGCCAAGTTGCTTCCATGCAGATACAGACTTGATAAAGTAAAAGGTCTGATGGTTATTCCCCAATTTGAACTTGTTCACACTCAGTGTGTTAAAGAAGAAAATCATTGTATAGGTTGGTAAATTTGTTTTGCGGATGAGACACCGCTTATCTTCTCATTCAATTCTAATGATTTTATCAATGTTAACCATTGCATATTAAACAGACTATATTCATTTCTGCTGCGATGGATCTCTTTCAAAACAAAATAAAAGTCTGGTCTAGCTCTGGAGGGGAGAGTTGGGTGCAGAGCTGCTTTGCTCATGGTGAACAAACCATTAAAACAACAGCAATCACCAGATCTGACGTGATTCAGACACCAAGGTCATTAGATTAAATAGGCTTGATTTATTCAACAATGGGGAAATTAATTTGTTACAACAGCTCAAGATGCAACATGGACGAGGTTATGTTGTAAAGTTTTATTAACTTCCTTCCTCGGTCTCTCCAGGAAGTTATAGCCACAGGCAATCAAATTAAATGTGCTGTTACCTTGTGTACACTTGTGTAATTTGTCTGGGTATAAAACATTTAGAATAATGTAAGAACCCAACTCAGCAAATTACTTCAGAATGGTCTAGTTGTTTTTAGACATTTTTGTGCAAAAATCTTGGCTATTAAGTCCTTAAGTGTAAATCTAAATATCAATTCTAATTTTTAAGTTAAGATGTTACTGTTCATGCTGTTTAGTAAACACATATTCAGTCTGCCTCCAAAAACTGAGGAGTCTGATGAGACTCAAGCTGTAGTTTTTAACGAGCTGCTTAAATCCTGTCAGTCATAGTTTTCTGCATCTCAGGGGTGTTGCTAAAATTAGAAAACCGCATCATGAATTTTAGTGATAGAGAGAACATTATAAGTGCCTTTATCTCTTCTCACTTTGACCAGTGCAACAGTCTGTTTATCTGCTTTTGCCAAGAGGAGTTGAAACTGCTTCAGCGTGTTCAAAAAGCTGCACCGAGGGATTTAACTAAAACCACTTAGCAGGGCCGCACAATATCTCTCCTGTTTTACCTTCTCCTCATGCGTGTTATTAATGCACTGGACACCGACACTGTAGTGCATGTGAGGTAATGTGTCCTTTAGTCATGCTAGTGTCGTAGCTCACACTGAAATATGTCAATGGTTATTTAATAGGATTCCATAAAGTTTTGTACATGAATTCATGGTACCCAGAGGATACATCCTCCTGACTTTAGAGAACATCTGACTTTTTCTTCACTGCCAGCAGCAGGTTGGCATTTTTGGCTTTTAATGAAACGTCTCAATAAGTATTGGATGGATTGCCATAAAATGTGACACACACGTTCTTCATTTTCATTATGACATCCAGTTAATAACCAGCTCCGTAATCCACAACACTTTGTTGCCCATACTGATGGACTTTTTACTCTGGTGAGACTCTTTGCAGCCATCTGAAGGCAGCACACATTTCTCTCATCTGCAGTCTCTAATTGGAGTGCGCGCTGAGAAGCCACAATTATCATGGTTTACACAAATGCAGAGGTTGAAAACAAAAAGCGAGCTTTAATGTCCAATGTGAAATCCAAAATCCAATGAAAAAACTAAAGGCAATTACAAGACTGAGGACGAACCAGAAAACAGCAAAGAACAAATTAGGAACACAGGGACCACAGGAGGATCAAGGAGTGAGCACATGGATGGAAACAGACAAACCAACAAAGAGCGAGGGAACGACACAGGCTTAAATACAAACTAATGAGGGGGTGAGGTGCAGGTGGGTGGGGGGGGATTCAGACTGGGGAGGAGCACAGGAACACTGGAGGGAAACAGAACAATGGCAACACAAGTGAGCAGGAACTAGAGAGACAGCAGGACAACCCATAACAACAATTTGCATGGTGGATGGTCAAATTTCCCCAAACCCCTAATCGAGGTGTGTCAGGCAAGCACCAAAATATAGGGCACAGGGCAGGTTTCACCTGACTGCAAACCATCACCATGCTGCTGTCTTGTTGCATTAAGATGAACAAAAACTATATTAAAAAAAATGCATGCATTTTAGTTCACCTTGATTTTCAACCGCCAGACAGCAGATGCTGTTTGATTGTCTGATCATGTCATAAAAATTACAGCAGCCTCGGCTTGCAAATTCTGACCTCGATGGTGCTGCTTTTGTTCCATGTTTTTCGCATAAAATTTTTACTGAATGCTTATAATTTACAGCCCTAAAAAGTGCTCAAAGGAACGGGTATTATTATTTATCGTTCTACTGACTTGTGCAAAACACTGCAGTGATATTTAAAATTCGCTGAGTTATCTTTAGATGGGAGTTTGAAGTCTTAGATGCACAGCTACATGACGTGTTGACAGACACCGCGCTTCTTTTTCTGTCCTCTTCATTTCTACCTATTGTCATAAAAATGTACGCACATCTCTTCTTGAGCTGTGCCTTTGCTCCAGCACACAGCACCGCTGCAACCGCTGCAAGTTAACATCATGTTTATCTTTTTTGCGTAAAACTCGTATCCATCCACTGCGGAGGTTTTTTCTCCAGCTGGCTGAGTCAATGATTCATGGCTGTCTTCCTGTCAGAGGCAGAACAAACAGAGAATAAAGCCAAACAGAGCAGAACTGCCTCATGTGACTTAGTGGGTCCTCTACAGCCAGAAACTCATCGGTACATGACAGCAACATATACGGTAAGTGTGTGTATAGTGCCACTGTATAGGGTAGCATCTACTTTAAGAATTTGTGTGTCAAAGGCCTTCTCATCTCCACATCGTGGAGTCTTGTGATTGACATGGAGGCCACAGTGTGACCCTGATGGTGAGGGATGGCAGGTAATTGCATGCGGCTGACTCTCAGACAAATTGCTTGAAGGCGAGTCTCACAGAGCCAACAGAGGAAGTTGTCTATCAGAGCTCCAGAGGAGGAGAAAACACATGGAAGGGGGCGGTGGTGGGGCTGGAAAAGTCACGTTTTCAGAACACAGATTTAGAGTAAGTGTCACTGAAGTTTATATTGTACTTATTGATTAGATACATTATCGTGATGTCATAATGTGGCTTTATTTGGTTTAGATGATACAGTTTTATTTATGTTTCATTTATTTACTTGCAAGCAATATTTGCCAATACCCACACACATGAATGTCATGAAAATGATTCCCTAGGAAGACATAATTGGCTTTTGATTATGCATTGGATCTCCTAATTACCCTCGCAAGGAGGTTATGTTTTTCAATCATGTTGATTTCTTGGTTGGTTTATCAGCAGGATTAGACAAAAACTAATGGGCAAGTTTCCAGGAAACTTGGAGGGAGGAAGGGCCTTGGCCCAGAATAGACCCCATTAACTTTTGGTGCAGACCCAGATAAAGGGACGGATCCAGGAATTTTCTCTCACTTTGGTTAACCTTGCTCTTTCAACATTTTTGTTAATTTTTTGGGAAATACTTAGTGGATCTTGTTGAATAAAAATCAGGCATATTTAGGTGGCTGATATCTATGAGTGAGTACAAAGGGGGGCTGCTGGGCCTTGGTGGAAATATGCGCTCTACGGACATTCTATTGTAGGCAGCAAATTGCTTATAGGCCAGCCCCACCTACATAAGAATATAAACAATAAACTTTAACATCTAGGAGGGAAATGCCCAATGTCCGCCACTTGGACAGTTAATAACAAACAAATGCCTCCTATAAGCCCCATAAAATGTCAAACTGAAAGTGCATAGGGGCTTGGATTTTAAAGGGGTTCCCAAATAAACACAGTTTCCTCACTAGAAAGATGTGGGGAGCCAAAAAATACATATGTAATACTGGATAGATCTTTTGCAGTGGTGAGCAATGTAAAAATTCTCCTTTAAAAGTAAAAGACTTGCATCAACAAATTTACTAGACAAGGTAAAAGTATTATTAGCTAAATGTAACAAAAGTATCCAAATAAAAGCACTCCATAAGAAGAATTTTATCGTTTTTTAGATTACTTGAAACAAAAATGATGTTCTCCATAATTTATTGATGTGTTCTCAGATTAGAGGATGTGCCTCTTTAATATTCAAATGGGTTGCTACGCTACATTAAGATTAAAAAAAGTAAAATCAATACAGTGCATCATCTGAGTATGTTTTTTGTTTGTTTTCCCTGCTGCCCTTTATACTGTGATAAAAAAAAAAAGAAATAAAAAAATGTATGAATGATAAAAGATAAGAGTTTCTGGATGTGAAAGTCTCACATTGTGTGGAATGGTTAAAAAAGAAACTCTCATATTAACAACTTACTGAGTGAATGCATAGAAATTCAAGATGAAAACTTCATATCAGAAAATGGAAAATAACATTGCAAACTTCCAAATAAATGGTGGCTTTTCCACCACTGTTCCTTTTGCAAAATAAGCAGTCACATGATCAACAGTTCCAGCCCTGCAGCGTTGCTCCTGGCCTTGTGTGTGTGTGAATGGTTCTCATCCTACGGCCATTATGCTAATTTACATAATCTAGTCGAATATCTTTTTAATTGTTTCTCATTGTGTTGTGGGTCTGTATTTGCACTGTGACCTGGCCCATCATGTCGTTATTTGTGTCTCACAGACAGTCAATTGATTACGCTGTGTCATCCCATCTGGCGTGTAACTTCTCCGCCCCCTAATTGCAACAACAAATTGCTCACAGAATTGAAACGGAGTGAAAATATGGACTTGTTTTTAATTTAAAATGAAATGTAGTGATATTTCTTTGTAATGCCGTGAAGGGCGTTTTTTACTCTAGCATTGGCAGTCTAATTATGTGGAACATGGCGAAGATACAGAGAGGTAATTTATATCCTGTGTATCACTGGAGCGAACCCATAGCGGTGACTCTAATTTCAGCAGCTCTGATGAAGTGTTACGAGAAAATGGATTGAATCCAGAGCGCTTCCTGCCGCCAAATGTGTCACCACTGTTTGGAAATGATTGGGGGTTTGAGGTGGGTCGGGGATTCATTAGTTGCTCCATGAATACATTCTTGACAACACAGATAATCATGGCAACACCTACAGAGGTTACACATACCCTCTGCTGTTGGTGTCTGCCACTTTCAGGAGAGGTTTATTTATATTGTGCCTCCAGAATCCAATTAGTGCTTCTAAGTCAGCTGTACTGAGGTAATATATACGGCGAAAATGAATGTACACAACCAGAAAGGTAATTCATAGTGCAATAATTCATGCCAGGTCAGCCAAAATATTAGAAATTGCTCTTGTGAAAATAGACTGGTACAAAGCAAAGTCCCTCAGACTTAGAATAGTAAATTGTACTCTGACTGGGAAAACCACATCATGTCACACTGCTGTAACTTTTGTTCGAAGAATAGACATAAATATCAGTTGCAATTGAGAAATAATGGTTATAATTAACTCAGTCTGTTTGGTGTCAGTTCACAACAGCAGCATTATGCTTTATCCTGGGTTTTCGTGAGTACAAATACAGATCACAACCATCTCTCCATTATACAAATACGTCAGCCCTATGACACTCTGAATTTCCCTGGACCACTTTGCACATGAATGAAAGCATAAAGGGAAATGTAAGGCCCATAGGCTTTGAAGCTTTGGGCATCTGTCAACCAAGCTATTTTAGACAAGTAAAGTGAATTTTTTTTCCATGATCCACTTACTCACAGTTTGTACAGCTGAAATTAACATTCGTATGACAACATAAATTAAAGCTGCTCGTTTTTTGTTGAATTGGTAAGTTGGTTCCATCAATTAGTGGATTTTAGTAAAGAGACAGGAGCTAAGAGCCTCATACAGAGGTTGAATATAGTGCTGCTGTATAGAAAACCAATGTGATTTTTGACTATTAAAGCATGTAAAGTTATGAGTGCTGTCTTTTCCTGGTTTTAAAGACTGCATTATAGGAAAGTTGTGTAATGTATATTTTCTGGATTTAGCAAACTGTTCAACTTGTTCTAAAACTGGATTATTATTATCTAGAAATGTCATTGTGTTAATATTTTGTGTAAGTACCAATAGTCATCCCAACAATAATGTCAGAAATATCAATATCAGGTATTTGCTAAATAAAAAAAAAAGCAATATTCTGCCTTGCCTATGTGTGTGAGATAGTCTCTGACCTCATCTGTTTATTTCAGCTTGAGCTTTCTTAACTTCAGACTCAACCTTTGAATGAAACGAAGCACATGATTAGGATTTACTCATCCACTTTGCCCCGGGGGGCTTGCATTACAAAAAGTCTCATCATTTACCAGTGACACAGAGCAACCTCCGAAAAAAAAAGCTCTCCTCATCTGCAGAGCACGGCTGGTCTGGCCTTTTAATGTTAATGAGCCACCCGCTGCAGCCGGGCCAAGTCCTTGGTCAGCGAGACAAAAATAGGAGGCTGGAGTCCCGATAATGTCACTCAGACAAAAATAAAATACATTTTAGTGGACAAAGTGCTACAAATGCAGTTTGGCAGACAATGCGATTACCCGCTATATGTATGTCTGTGATAAGAACACTCTTGAGAGCAGCTCTTATACGCCTTAGAGCCACAAAAGTTCAATCAACTGTGAATTTATGACATATGAACAGTGTTCTGGTGTGTGCTGTTGCGTGGTAATCCTGGGCTGCATTAAGGATAGTCTCATATTGGTTTATACAGTTTGGTTTGTTTTGTTTGTACTAAGGACACAACCTTGCTCTTTGGACAGTTTTTGTGACAGAGTAGACAGAGTTCCAAGCCATGCTGCACTTTACTGCTTCTTAAATGCACATTTTTGTTTTCTCAAGTCACAAAAATCTTCAGAAGAATTAACTGATTAGGAGCATGATGAGTTGGGAATGCAACTCGACTTCATTTTTATGAATAGTGACGAGCATGCACAGAAAGGATGAATATGAGTCTTTTGCAGGGACACAACTGAGCACAGCACAACTCTGTTTTAATTCCTTTTCACTTTCTGATGGATCAGGGAAAATCCTCGCTCTCCAGTGGTAAATGTGTTACCACGGTTACCAAATCTTTTGCATAAGAGATTTTAATCTCAGAAATCAAATCTAAACTCCATTATCCACTGTTCAGACGTCCTGTTGTTAGTCTCTTCTGTACTTAAAACATAGCACAACGCGTGGAAGCGGACTGCAAGTGTTTTTACACCTTTGTTGTTGCAGATGCTTTCAGTTTGTAATTGTAGCATCCATAATCTGACTAATTATTGATGAAAAAAAGCTTAAACATCACGTAACACTGGGCACAACAACAACTGTGGCAAGATTTGTTGCTGGCAGATGAGGAGGAGGAGTCTGAGGAGGAAACAAGCTCTGACCCAAGGAGTATGAAGTATGCTGCCTTCTTGATATTTGGGAAGACAAGACCTTCGTCAAGACCTCCCATTCTCATTCAGCTTTCTGTGCTGTATTCACTGCCGACCGAATTGGTTTCCTTGTTGGAACAACAATGTAAAATTTTAATATACACTTGGACTATGTGCTTGTGCACCTAATGTTGGAAATTTATCAGCTTGAAAGGTTTGCAGTCTTGTGGTCTGCTTGAGGGCACACTGATGGAAGCTGTTAGTCGAGGTGAAAGCGCTACTCATTTACTTTCCCCAGCCGCATGTTCCCAGCAGTTCTGGTGATTAAAACCACTGACCTTTTGATCACAAGCCTGTATCTCTAACTTCTAGGCAACTGCACTGCCTTCGCAATCTCTCACTAAACCCAGGCGGCCTCAGACCAAAATTCTGCAAGATAAAAGATAACCTGTCCTGCTGATGTTTTAATCAAACAAGCCGCCACACAGTTACCTTCATCTTGTCTTTTTCGGCCCTGAGGGGGCGCTTTCTCATGCCCCTCCACAAAAAACACCCAGAAGTCACAGTTTGCCTTGCAGCTGTTCCAGTGGTTCTCTATCTAATAAGAATATTGTCATCAGCTTGAATCCTCCTGTTTATGTGAACAGGAATAAAATCTAGACACTTTCTCATCGGTGCCAGCTTTCTGAAATGGATAATATTTGGGACCCTAATTCCTTGTCTACTCCCTCTGCGGGTCCTAATTTTCATACATTTGGCTGCTTCATCTGATTGAATGAATTGGCAGAAAGGCAGTGTGCTGATTTAATGTTCTCTCCTCCGTCTGAGCCGTCCCTGCCTACGTGTCTTCATAAGTATGAAATAGCATGCATATGCACAGCTACTTAAATGGAAATTATCTGATTGTGGGCTCTGACATTGGCAGCTGAAGCCAAAATGGCTGACCACTTGCATGAGAGCTCCTCTATAGTGGGGGCCAGCACTTCGGCTGCTCGATCGAAGTTGCAGGATACTGTTACCAATCGATGTTCAACGCTCAGACGCTTGTCCAGGAGCATCTGAGAATCTCATCACATACCTGCCCTCTGGCTGATGCACAAATTCAAACTGTGCAATTATTTGGGGAGGACGCAACTCATGGCTTATACAAGATGTGACAACATCGCTAACTTTGGGAAAGGATCCCCAAGCGGGCGGTCCACTCCTTGACTTCTCCTCTCACATTCTCACCATCTTCCCGTTCCTCAATTATTTATTGACCATTACACATAGCTCAGCGTGCAACCGTCTTCTGTAGCCCTCAGTAAACTGGAGTAACATAACAGTGCAGAGTTCATTTTCATTTTCTCGGAAGGGTAACATCCATCCATTGAGTGGTAAAATGGTTTTCATGCAAGTTAAAAACAAAACTTCCTCTTTTGCAACACTCTACTTTAGTCACTCAGGTAGTTGTTGTTGGGCCAATGTGATGTAACCTTTGTAAAAACATATTCAGCTAAAGGAAAACCCAAAAAAGTATCCAAATCTATTGTATAATAAAAAAAATGAGATCTGGGAATTGTTGTCTTCATTGTAAACAACCACAAATGCAGATGAAAATCTCTCAGATTTGAAAAAGCTTTTTGAGATTTTCACCTCATTTTCCATTTTGTCTTTGTAGCAGACCCTATCAGCTCCCTGATCCCACAACCACATCAACCATATTTCACAACTATGAAGTTACGTGGGTAATGATGGACAGAAGAGTTAAGGGAAGTGGCTGTATGCAGCTCTTTATTGGTCCCCACCAATCACGTTACCAAATGTGCCAAATTAACCAGTAAGTTCTCTCATTCTTGAAGCTTTTTTCACTATAAATCAGAAACAGACGATTTGAAAACCCCAGAATGTGCTCCTTACTGCCCCTTCTGGCCGATGAGGAAAATAACAGCAACTGAGACAAGGTCATGGGCACTTTTTAAGCTCAGCGCACCAGAAAGACGCAAAGAGACCAGATAATGATGAGATTCATGCTTTTTGAAAGTGTTTTCAGACCTTGCGTTTTGAGTTTAATAGAGAAAACGGTTTCATAGAGGGTGACTCAAGGGTTAGGTTAACAAATATTAGGTGTGGTTATCTTAAGGAACAGTGCACAACTGATTCCTAAAGCAAATATGGCTTAGGCCAGAGGGTACATCTCATGTCTCTTAAATAGACCCTTATTTTATCATTAATAAAATCACTGATTGTTATTTGTGGTCACACATGGGCTTTTTCCTGCTCTCACAAGTCAAACTGTCTGCCATGAAAAGGTTCTACTGCATTTATGTTTCACTCACTTGCTTCTTTTCCATGGAGAGATGCAAGGAAACCATGCCCGTTTGAAGAGTAACAAGACATCTTTTCCTCTGAAGCATTTTGTGAAGCGACGTACACCATCGTGTTAAAATGTTTAGATTCAGGGTTAGCTTATTTATACTTCATGGTGTTCAGAGAGGCTGCTCTCATGTATCCTTGCGCATGACTCCTCAGAGATCCCACCTCACACCTCATTCCATGCATCAGCAATAAGAGCCTACAGGGATGAGGAAGCTGATCAACAACTCGGATTCAAGCGAGGATCAAGGAGCAAGGAAATATCAAAGACTTTGGATGCACCCATAGTAATCTAAAGAACAGGGGTGACCAACATTAACCTCAAGGAGAGAGTAATGTGGAGGGCTACCTGCGACCGATTGTGGATGGTGTTGTTCTCTCAGACTGATGCTGATACTTTAAAATTATACATGTTAGAAACCCTGCCATACATTTAATATGTTACATGTGTTTAGAGACAGTCAAGGTTTAAGGTTTCCTGTGAGCAACTCATATAATCACTGTTGGCGACCAAGTGCTCGTGATCAGTATTCTGCTAAAAAAAAGTAAAAAAAAAAACAAGACAAAGTAGACAAGGACCAGGACTGAAGAGACAAAATTCTGCTGTTGAATAATGAAAAACAAACTTGGTCTTCCCTGTTAAATCTCATTAAAAGTCAGCGGTGGAGATGCTTTCAGCTGACAGGTGACAGATGTGAGGTGTACTAAGCAGCACTCTGCTTACCTCAACAGCAGCCTTGGCTCGCTCAAACTCCTCCTCCAGGGACTGATGTCTGGACAGGAGGGCGCTGCCCCACCGCTGCTCCTTGCTTAGGCGAGCCTGTCACACACACACACACACCCACCCACACACACACACACACACACACACACACACACACACACACACACACACACACACATTTTATAACGTATACATATATGCACAAACAGAAATCTATTAAACATATGCACAGTCATATTTTCACAACGCATTGCAAACACACACGCACAGGCACGCACACACGCACGCACACACACACACACACACACACACACACACACACACACACACACAGAATCAGCCAGAGGGAGAGACAGGCAGGGAGAGTGTGCAGGGTCAGCCGTCTCTGCTTTCTCAGGGACGTGTAAATATCCCTGCCTCGACAAAGCCTCTCACATGCTTAGGAAGGCCAGCAGAATCACTACTGTCAGCATCTCGCCCCACCCCTCATCTGAATGCCATGCTTCTCATTGAGCCTCTCTCAGTTTCACCTCCTTTCTCTCCTGTGCTCCTGCACATGCAAAATCATGATCTGAAATATGCTGAGAGCCTCTCAGTTACAAACTTGCATACTGTACAAAGCCTCGTCCTGGTGAACAAAAAAAGAAAAAGAAAAGAAAAAAACGAACATCACGTGGCCTTGCATCATGACAGTGTGGTGTGGTTTACATGACTCATCGCTACACTTACACATTTAACTGTGCAGACCGAATGATTTTGAGATACCCTTTCATGCTCAGATTTGATATGGCACAAGATTTACTGGAAATAGCAGTGAATGTCTGTTTCACAGGGCTAAAAAATCCATTACAGACACAGAGAAATGTGTGTGGAGTCAGTGACTTCACCCAAGAAAGGGCTGTTTAGCAGTCAAGCCAGCCATTACCTATATAAATCTCCATCGCTACAAACTGCCATTATGCAGGATTAACTGAGGTTACTTAATCTTTGTATTAACGAAGAATTGCCTCATCCATTTATTGTATGTGGTATGTATTGTAGATACCATATTTTTTATTTACAAGACCTAAATGCATGCAGTGTTAAAACAAAATTGCACTATATTTCCAAAAGTCTTTATGTATGGGGAAACTGCTGTAGTAGGCTTGTTAAAGGAAAAATCCACCCCAAAGCAGTCTTAGACTATTTACGAAACAAGTGTCAGCCATTTTGTTTTGTTCTGACTGCTTTTTTAAAATTCCCCCGAAAGTGATTTTCAGTCCAGTTATGGTATTATATCAGAAAGACAATCAGCAGTTGATAAATAAAGAGGGCTTCTTTCCAGACTCGTAGTTTTTAAACTTAAATACAAGAGGAAAGTCAAACTAGAAGAGGCAGCGTCACAACACCAATTTGACTGCCAACACAAAACTCAACAGACCAGAATGCAAGGCAGTCTGGTGTGTATTGAATTTGAGTTCCTCGAATGTGTTCAAACTTGATGTCCATATTTCCATCTTTGATCCACAGCCCCAATGCGAAGGCAGGTACTGAATTTGTGAAAAAGCATCATGGGAAATCCTACTAGCAATAGATGAGGCACATTGAAAGAAAGAAAATCGTATCGTATCGTATCGTATCGTATCGTATAGTATTGTTTGGTACTATATTGTATTCTATACAGAAAACTATAGCCATCTAACTAATGTAAGCAAAATTAAATGGTTGAAAATATTTTCTCTGGCTGACATGTTCATTTTCCTAGCTGGAATCCTGTTAAAGTTTTTTTTTTTGCCACGTAGCATTCAGTCTTCACTAATTTCCATTTGTTGATGATGGATGAAGTATGATTACATCAAATCAAATCACTTTTATTCCTACAGCCAAAAATCTAAATCAAACTGCCTCAGTAGGCTTTACAATCTGTACAGTGAGCCACATCCTCTGTGCTTAGACCCTCGAACGGAGTGAGGAAAAACTTGCCATGTTGAAAAAGAAACCCCTTTAAAAAGGAAGAAAAAGCCCAGAAAAGTTACTGGACCTTTAGTTAAGATTATTTCGTCATAGATATTGATCTCAAGGACTAGAATAAATATCTTGCTCAACTAATATACAGCGTTTAGTCAGTCCCATCTAAGAGTGGATTTTTCCTTAAGCCTTGATTATTTGGGCCTCGGTTAGGGTTAATGTGTTTCAGTGAAAGTAAGTTTCATGCAACACGCCCTTCTTTGCATGCATTTCCTGTGTGTGTGTGTGTGTGTGTGTACAGTGGAACCTGCCAAGAAGGAAACTACTGTAAAACCACTCTTTAGAGTATCTCTATTAGCTATTATGTAACTCCTGAGAAAAACAAATATAGTGTTTGTTTGCCAATAACTTCCCTCCATTTCAAACAGTTATCTTTAATCTCAAATCTATTATTCATCAGAGTGCTGAAAAGGTGATGTATGTTTAGCCAGCTTGGTGAGATCAGCACTAATGGGCTCAGAGTAAGGTGGCTGAATTATTCATAGGCTATTAATCTAATAATGGCATCTAGAAACAAGACCCCTTATGCAGACCTACACAAAGACATCAAATCAGGAGGAAAGCGCTTGACATTTGGACCTCGTAGCACCACAAAGGAACAATCTCAAGGCCAACAGTATATCTGGATTTCCTCATAGGTGCATTTTGGCTTCAATGCAATCTCCACTTTTTGGGCCTTTTTAAGTCAAATTTACGAGATGGTGTGATGCTTTTTTTTCCCGGTGCAAATGTAGAAGTCTTTCAATGTTATATGAAAGGATGCAGAGGGAGGCTTACATGTCTTCCACTAATATACTGCCTGTTGAGCTGTAATGGAAGAATTGTAGGTGTTAGGAAAAATGACGGTTTAACAATTACAAAACAGGGTGTTCTGATTAGAAATGTAATATTAAGGCGACATTATCATGCATTTACATGCAGTTGCTAGATAAACAGGTTAAATTCCTAAATTCATGAAGTTCTTATGAAGGCTTTTAACCATCTGAAGAGATGTGTGAAGCAGTCTCACTTCAAAAGAATGTTGATTTCAAGTACAGACAGTGCATACAATAATGATGATTACTGCCTGCTCCTGTCACGCTGAGCACTTACTTGAGATGCTAGGGCAGACTCTGGCTCGACTTTGGTATTTACTTCCAAGGAGTTCTTATTCGCTGGCTCTAATTGGGTTTTACAGTCTATGGACCTAAAGCAGAAGAGAGACAGGTGGTGTACATCAAACCAGACTTGACTTGATATGAACAAAACATTTCTGTTACTTTTCATAATCCAGGGGGTACAGTATCTTGAGTATATGCAAATGAGATTTCTCCACTTCTCCAGTAAAAAAGGGGCACTTAAATTTTTGAGGCTATTTCTGACTTTAAACCCATCAGCTTCCACGAGAACACAAACAATCAGATTGCCCATACAACTGGCCACTATGTATAGGCAAGTGTACCCCCACTGTGATAATGACCCTGATTGGATCTGCCTGAGAACCCAAAGACATGCCCTAAAGCATACCTTTGCTTTGCTTTATCACCAATTTTTTCATCATGCTGTGTTGAAGAAGAATTGAAACTAGTGATTGAGACCATAAACTCATCAGGAAACAGTTTGCAGAGGTAATGTATTGAGTTAGTAGTAGGGTCATTTTCTTATAAGCTTACATATTATCTGACTTCTTTTTGAAACCAGTTGAATCACCCCCTGCTGGCCCGTAGGAAGAATGCACGTTTAAGGCTTTTCTGCATTGACTTCACTTTTCAGATCTGGAAGATCCGCCCATTATTATATGGCCAATTGTTTTAGTTGTAATTGTTGGGAAAGAATGTTTTTTTCTGGCACATTAACTAACCGCCAAGGAGGCTACGTCCTTACCCATGCCCATCTATTAGTTGGTTGGTTGACTGTCAGCAGAATTACACAAAGACTATGGAACTTTCTCAAAACTTGGATGGAGGATGTGTCTCGACCCAGAACTTTTAGGGCGAACCCAGGGACAGATCCAGGATATGTTTTCATAACATGAGGGCGTTGATTGAATTGATGGGGACTATTGGGTTTTGGTGGAGGTATGCACTCTACTGAGTGCCAATCCTAATTTAGTATGGTTAAGGATAACCAACACTAACACAGTTGTTTAAGCCTGCAGTATTTTTTGGCCGCTTGGGGGCAGCATAGCAACCTGTTAACAGGATCTTTATGTAATCAATAAACATAACATATTGGAAAACTGTTTTTAAGTCACACATCTGGCAGACGTGGAGCAGCGTTAGCATCATTCAGAGGTGTGTTTCTGGGCACCGTGTTAGTCCAATATTCGCTCTCCTTTAAACTCCACTTACCCATGAGGGATATATGTGAATTTTAAGCTGCTAAATTCTCCACCATGTTCGTCAGCTTGTCGCTTACTTTTGTCTTTATCAAACACCCCAACCTCCTTGGGTTCAATCTTACGCTAGGCGTAAATTGGCGCACAGCACAGCGCAGGTGTAATTGCTAGTTTCAGACTGACGCAGTCGTCATTTTCACGCCCAATGCCCACGTTGTGTAAATAGCAAATGAACTCGCGCCCACCTACATGAAGAGAGCATTAGATGAGCCTACACAGGCAGGTTCACATTGTTCATACATCTGATCTGATTCTATAATTTGAGAGGCTGCTTCCAGTTGTTTCAAACATTTCCATGAATGCAGCTATAGCTGTAACTATAAACTCTCCAAAGGAAACGAGTCATCAGTTTTAAACAATCAATGAAGTTTATCAGCTGTTCCTTGTGTGCCAATGTACTTGTAAATTTAGAGATACACATATCGTTTCCCCTGGAGGATTGCTGCAGTTAATGTCTTTAATATTTTCCTCATTACACAGGTATTTCTCCCCTCTAATACCACCCATTATTGATTAGGATGATTTTTTTTTATGACCCGTCCCGCCAGATCTGTTAAGAATTACACACACACACACAGAGGGACGCACAGCAGCCTCAGTTTAAAATCAGTGTATTGTTTTGTACGAAGTCAAACAGAATTGTTGATGGGACAGATGATTGCGACATGGCAGGGCAGAGGGTCCGGCAGCCGTGGTTCACATCACTTTCCCTCAGCAAAGGGAGTGCCACTGTTTAATATGTATTATGTCAATTATGTCACACCCAAAACACACCCATGGGCCCAGATAACTTTGCACCCAGATTATCTGCTGTTTAACTCGCAGAATGGGCTTGGACACGCCCTGAACGCACTAGCGCACTTTGCTTTAGGCCATGCACTATAGACAGTCTGAGAAGGGCCCTTGACTTCAATGTCTACTTTGTTACATGAAGGAAACAATTCTTCATCTACTGTCCAATATGGCTACAATTTCTATGGAAACTTGATTGATGAAAACTGTTGCTATCCCATCATTGCGGGTCAGGACAATACCTACCACAGAAACTCATTGGAGGAATTTTTTGAAGAACGCCTTCTCTCCATCTTCCATTTTCGGTTGCCATTCCTCTCAGGGTTCAGCTCTTCCCATTTATCCAAAGGTGAACCAATAGTAACTGGGGACAATGATAAAATAATCAACAATAAAATAAATAAAAACACAACATCCTGAAACATACTCAATTAACAAAGGAACACACCACCCTCACATTTAATCAAATGAATCTAAAATGTTCCTCCTGTCTATTATCATTTAATTTAGACTAATGCAGAAAAAAACAAAACACACAAACAAAATTCAATTTTGCACTAATTAACAATAACACTAATTAAAAAAGTGGTTATGTTTTCCGTGAGTTGAAAAACAAACAGATTAAAACATCTAATGGAGTCTCTCTGACAGGAGCTAAAAACAGACTGATGATTAGTGCTGTGGGTTTCCTAACTGGAAAAAAAAGGACACAAAGTTTTGCTGGAAAACAACGCTGGAGTCATAATCAATCTTACCACCATGAATAATTCACCACACTGTAGTTTGACTCACTCTGTATAATTAGTTCTCAGTGAAGACTTTAACCTTTTCAACTGGCAAATACGAAAGTAATTGGCCGTTCCCCTTTTAATGTCTTTTAAGATGATCCCTTTCATTAAAGTAAATTGGCTTGATCCTGCTTCGGCCCATCTCGAACATGTGTGAGGTCAGCTCCACTGGGGATGATGGGAGTACAAGCTCTTGGAGTATGCAGGGGGTAGACGGTTGATGGGAGTTTTCACGGCTTTGGAGAAACTGAGTGAGGTGGTTGATGGCAAGATAAAGGACGGTGAGGTTCATTTTTAAGTATTACACAAATATTCAATACCAGTTCTCTATTGTTGGTGGTACAGACACATGTCATACTCAGCCCTGAGACAGGCTATCATCTCTGGGGTGTGGGATTTTAAGTGCAGCTTTACTGTGTACTGTGCGTTTCTGTGTACCTAATAACTGATGGTTGTTCTGCATGATTGTCCCTGCAAAGAACAGCCATTTCCCCATAAATTACATGTTAGGAATGCTGTGTCTCTACTTGTGGCTCTTTACAAGGGGTCCCCACCTGAATCTAGTGACGCCCTCTCTGGGGTTCTCATGCTTGGTCTTGTATGTTCAACTTCCACCTGGATCAGCTCCGTCTCATCCGTCTTCTTCCTGTGATGGTTGTTCTTCTGGCTGTTGCCCCGGGACGACAGGGGACTCTTCCTGTCTTTGCTGTTCCTCCTATCACCAGGTTCACTGAGATCCAGCAGGTCCAGTGTTGAAGACAGAACTGTAAGGGACGTGACACGAGTTTAGCTTCCGAGCTTTTACACAGAGTCATCGCATACATGTGCAGTCAACAGGCTCACATCTTAGACATGAAGGAGGGACATCAACGCCAAATGTACTGCAGACTGAACCAGCGACATGACTTCTGTCTGTATTGTTGGTTCACAAAAATTCTTCAACCTCATCTGGGATTTTATAAATGTGGGGAAGTGTTGCTTTAGACATGCTCAGAAGCAGGAAAGGTACACATGAATATATGCAGACACAGATACTTTCTTGAAGTTTGCCATCAGTGGCAACAATTTAGATGTAAGGTTGATATAAAAAAAAGACACACACATCACCCAATGGGATGGAGGCTTGAACACAAAAATACCTGCAGAGCTGATAAGGAGAGAGATCCATAAACCAAAGGGCTCTCTCTCAAAGGACAAGATTCTTTAGCAGACCTCACTGTGAGCCTCTTCATCAAAAAGTTTTATATTTCTTTTGTAAGAGCTTTCTGGGGTGCAGATCTCAATCCTTTTCAACAATAATGATAAAAACAGGTTATATCAAATGCAAATTAATTATTAGTAATTTGGCCAATAACAATTTTTATTGCTCAGACATGTTATTTTCCTTCCGAATGATGCAGTCAAATGCTTTAAATCTTCTACTGGTGCCATGGTTATCAATGTCCAAATCAGTATGTGAATGCGTTGAATCCATTGAATATAAATGTGGGTAATTCTCACACAAACTTAGACGCTGCAAAAAATGATTAAGGACAGCAATCCATGATATTGTGTGCTGGTATAAATGGACCCTTTTATGCTATAAAACACTATTTCAATCT
Source organism: Sparus aurata (assembly GCF_900880675.1). Classification (NCBI taxonomy): domain Eukaryota; kingdom Metazoa; phylum Chordata; class Actinopteri; order Spariformes; family Sparidae; genus Sparus; species Sparus aurata. The sequence goes on along the minus strand of NC_044197.1, from coordinate 16,873,112 downwards.
CTTCTTTGCTGTTCTTTTGCTGCCTTACAGCTCTTTGAAATTTAGTTTGGTTTAATATCACCTCAACTTGCCAACAATGGTCATTTGAGTGATTTATTCATACTTAAGTCTCAATAGTTTGGCTTTCTTTTTCACAGTTATGTCAAGGTTGTTCACGCTATTAAGTGGTGTAATTTTGAAAACCTTCCTTTCTCTTTGTGATATGACAGCACGAAAGGTTTCAGTTATTGTTCTGCACCAAGCCTTGATTTTGATCTACACATTTTCCGACATGGCGAGTAGAGCTGTCAAAGGTACTTAAGCTGTAACAGCGTTGCCTCCTGGGTGGACATCTAAAACATTTGCTGCTGCTCTTTTCAGAGGATCTAAATATACGACAGGCCACTGCACAGTTTGATAAGGATAAGACATGCAGCCCCTTGAGGAGCTCCAGTTTGGTCAATTAAGTAATTCAATCGCAGGTTGGTAGAGCGGCAAAGAAGGACGGAGCCTTCTGTCAAGGGTCCCAACTTTTGTCTGCGCTGACGTCTTGCTTCATGACTTCAGACTCTCTGACGGTGTATAAATTCTGCACTGATAGCTGCTCAGAGGAGGATGTTTTGATTTGAGTATTGTGAATAATTTTCCAAGCTTTTTGTGTCTACTGAATGTCCTTCATTGTAAATCAAACCCACATTTGACCCAAATAGTTTCTTCCCACTGCTGATGTATTTTCTCTATTTACAGCCACTTTAGTCTCTGGTCTTGTTTATTGCATTTTTTCTGTGTCAGTAATTTGATTTGCTGTGCTTTGAGTCAAATCATCATTATGCCTTGCTGCTGGCTGTTGTGTTGCTGATGAAAATGGATAAATAAAGCGAAATCATACTCTGTGAAATGCATTCAAAGGATCCTAATTCTGGCTGCCATTTTTCCTCTTAAGATAATAGTAATTGCCATTTTGACACTAACGGTTGTGATTAATTTCGTGCTTCCAAGGTGAACATTATCCTACCTCATAAATCCTTGTAGGGTCACATTACATTGTCAGTATGCACATATTATATATGAGGCACATCTGTTTTTTGGAGTGGAGTTGTTATCCATGTCTTCATCCAATAACTTGGGACTTTGTAATGATCTTCTTTATTGCTGCAAGATTTTTATAAACATATGTTTGAAAAAAACATGGTAAAATAAGAGATCCCTATCTCCAGTAAAAAAAAAATTGAAAAAAAAAATTAGAGGTACCTCCAAAGTTTTCTACCTCATTTCCAAGGATCCTCGCTGTCTTTTGCGAATATGCAAACTCAAAACTACAGACACATGACTGCATAATTGGCGTGCTGCTGTTTCATGACAACCAACTGAGAGCACTTTTTGACTGAAATCTCTGCGTAATTAGAGAGTGTGCTTGTCTTCCATGCCTTGTGCTCTTTAGACGACAAGTACAATTACAAATCAAGGGAGACACACTCGTGGGGAAGGTTGCCTGAAGAGTTTTCAGCATCAAAAATAAACGCAAGCTGTTCATGAAAAGGCAATGATGTCAGAAATGTTTTGGCACCCTCAAGTCTACTTGAAATGATGAGACGGGAAGACAATTGCACAGACAAGAAGTTCTCCTCATCAACTGGATATTTGAACTGGATGCTTGTAGACTGTAGTTATCTAATGGCTCATGATTTGCTCTGTGGTGGCCAATGGACTGGTGGTGAGCAAATCAATGTAGCCTTTAAGAATTTTACGGGTTGAGCTTTTCAGCTTGACAGCATACTAGGTTAAGTCATCCTTAATGATTCTTGAAGGGAAATTTGTCCACTGCATTGAACCTATCTTAAGTAATAGACGTAGAGGCGCCCAGGGGACCAACTCCAGTCAAGAGCACTGACAGGAGAAATAACATAACATACACTGTTGGACGGCCTTTACCTTTCACTTCGGCATGCAATTGCGGTGGCGTCGTTTTGATGAGCTAATGCAATGTCACAACATTTACTTTTGTCCGATGAATCATGACATTGTGATCTTGGAATATGTCTGTGCCACCATCAGGGAAGAAAAAATTCATTCATCATCCAGTCATTCAGTATATCCAGGTAGGCAGCTGACCTCATTTTTGGGGCACATAACGTTGCTAGACCTAGACCTGACCAACTGAAGCAACCCCAGATCCTAACGCTGCCCCCACAGGCTTGTACGTTTGGTACGAGGCACAATGGGTGCATCACTTCATCCGCCTCTCTTCTTGCCTTGATGCGCCATCACTCTGGAGCAGGGTAAATCTGGACTCATCAGACCACATGACCTTTCAGAGTCAGAGTCCAATCTTTATGCTCCCTAGCAAACTGAAGCCGTTTTTTTTTTTTTTTTGCCAGTTAGCCTCACTGATAAGTGGTTTTCTAATGGCTGTTTAGTCCCAATCCCTTGAGTTCTCTTTGCATGGTGCGAACGACCTAGACTACTTATACAACCTGTACGACAAAGGTCTGGTAGGTGCGTCACTGCAATGGTTATTTTGGGAATGGTGACTTAAGTTGTTTTGACAAAAGGATGTTGGCTAATGGAGTTGTTTTGCAATTTTTAATGTAACCCTTACTCCAACAAAATGATGTACTCTGCTTCTTCTCTTTTGGAGTAAGTCTAGAAAACCACTGTAGATAGTAAGTTGGTAAGGAATGCTAACATTTGCTGTTTGTGGTAAAGCAGACAAACACACTGTTAAACAACATTTGGATTTACAGTCAAACGTTTAGCAATTGTACAAGTGTGAGGAGAGAAGAGATTGGTTTTAAATTGATGACTGAAATCTCAAGCAATCATTTGAGAAGAGTTGAAAAAGAGTTCAACTGTTGTGTCTTTAGAGAATTCCTGTGACTACTGATCTAGCATGTTAGAGCAAGTGCTGACAAAAGGAAAATAAGGATATTTTTTTGCAAGTATTGTAGTGAGGAGATTTTATCCTGCGAGGAGGTGGTGATGAGAGGCTCTTCTTGAATAAATGAGTTTCAGCCTTCATCTGGAAATTAGCAGTGATGGATCGCAGGGTAGTGGGAAGGACACTGTGCTGAACAGGGGCAACCAGCTGATGAGGTTAGTTTACAGCTGCAGGCTTCTTCTCATCTTCTTACTTAAATTCAAAATTTAAACAGACATTTATTTGACGGGTGTGTTTCCAAACCCCAGATACCCATGTAGGCATTTTATAATTTATGACAGAGTTTTTAAAATTACATCAATGGGCAAAAAAAATAGTCATCAACCTCAAAATCAGCCCTGAAAAGTGGAAGCTGCACGCAAGAGAGAGCACAACATGATGTAGGTCTCATGTGGATTAGCATATTTGAGCTGGTAATTATCATTAATCATTGATTTCCTTTGCCTGCTAATTCCTGCTCAGGTTTATTCAGCGCTGGAATGTTTGGCAGTCCATCACAGTGTGAAAACAGATTGACAGACAATCACACCTAATATCCATTTCACCTGCATGTCTTACACTGTGGGAGGAAATGATAGCAGCTGGAGGAAACCCAAGTGAACATGTGGAGCAGATAAAAAAAACAAACAGTTCCTCTTTCATAACCAGTCGGCACCGATGATTTCATGTGTGCAATCCAAACCCTTTTTAATGGCACACAACTTTATAACATTGCACACGACTAAATTCTAGACACAATCGGACCGTTTGAAACACAATCGGCCTACATCACTGTCAATGGGAGCAGCAGGAGGAACTGGGTAGACAGAAGGAGAGTTTCCCACAACAGTCCCCAACACGTCACTGGCCAGTTTGGAGATCACACGTGTCAGCTGTGCAATCTGGTTCTGAAAATCATCATTTAAAAGATGGTGCAGCTCAGTGATTAAGGTCCCATCCATGTGGAAACGAAGATGGCACTCTGCATCTGTTAAAGTCGATACACTTAACTTCTCGGCACCTTCTTTGACCAGTTGATTTTCAGTGTGTTTACTTCACAAATATATACTGTTTAAGACACATATATGTGAAGAAAGACCCTTGAACATAAAATCCACATGCGCTCTGCAGATGTCAAGATGTTGGGTTTCTGTTTGTGGTCAAATTGGTTGAGCTATTGACTGTTACTGAGCTGTAATGATCCCAGACTCCAATTTCACATTTGACCAGGAAAGCTGCACGTTTTAGTGCAGTCACCTGGATCTGACATAATTACTGTCCGTTATGTTAAAAAACTCCAGATCTCAAAATGAAGTGTCACCCATCCCCAGATTTTTTTACAATCTGCACAAAAAAAATGCAGATTAGAAATGACAGATATTCATAATTGCACACAATACATAAATCTTAAAACTTGTTATCTGCAGATCTGAGTGGAGAAGACTGCAACTTTCCTAAAATGTATAGAATTGTCCATGAAGTTTTCTATATTGAATCCCACTGTTGGAAGTTTAGTACTTATGTCCCCATTGCAAAATGGTTTAATGGCTCCTTACCTGAAATTCAACACGACTGTCCGCCTTACAATGCATAGGGAGAATTTTCACTGGGAATGCTGGGGATATGTCCCTGCCACTTTTTGAAATGTACAATTTTGTGTCCACTTTACCAAAGCATTATTTGGAAAAAAAATTCTGAAAAATTGTTTGCACCAAGAAATGTTTCGTAACAAATAAGAGCATTTTGCTCACCAACCTAACCCAGGACCTAATATGTAAAGTATATAATAGACTGAAGCCTAAAAGGCTAAATAATGGCCTGAAACATGTGGAGGCAAACTTTACTGTTCATTAGATAATAGATCTTATCAGCATTTACTGTAAAATCAGAATGTAATACTTTAGGTAGGCTGATTAGCTAGCTAGGTAGAATATTCTAATGTTTGTAAACATAAATCATTGCATCTTACTTGCCAAATTTAAGGTACATAATAACATAGTGATTTAAAATGCTGCATGCTAATAAACCCATCCTCACATTTCACTGCCTAAATCTTAAAGTGTTGGACAACATTTAAAAGTGTTTCTTCATCTGAGTGCTTATGTCCCCAACACTTATAACAAGAGCGGATGGGATGCACAGAATGATTTGCGAGTTCTTTTGCAGATTTCCTGAAAGTTCGGTTCAAATTAATGCTACATCTTGTTGAGAACCTAACAGCCATCAAAACAACTTTAAATGTGTTTAGTGTCAAAACAGATGATATTAAATAGAGAGAGAGAGGATTTTCATATCAAACTGAAGTTGTTACTTGAGATGTTGGTCTGCAAGTAGAACCTCAGATAACAGGCTCTTTGCATTGGTAGTAAAAGTGTGCAAGGCTCTGGTGTGATTCATTAGACACGTGGGCACAGCCCGGCTGCTGTGGTTGATAAAAACATCTGTTGTCTCACACGAGTGCCTCAAGTGTTAAGAATCACATGTGGTGTACTCTATGTTATTCTGTTGACATGGTCTTAACAATAAAGGGCATCTTAAAACAGCAAGTTAAAAATGACTTGAAATGTTACTGTACTTGTAGTGTCCTGCGTACATTTGCACGTCAATAACTGTACTGTACCAGCTGTGTTGGAAGTCACTGGGCGGGAAAGCCCATCACACTTGGTCTCGCAGAGGAAGTCGTCGATGGAAGGGCTCAGAAGCGGGCGGCTCTCTTGTTGCTCACTCACCAGCTGTAAGGGCAAACAGACGAGACAGTTCAGGCTCTCACTGAATGTCTGTAAGACTCCCTGGCATGTTAATACTGAGATAAGTTGAGCCCTATTAACCCAGAGTCCATATGCTAAGACATCCTTGCATCACAAAAGGGTTTTTAAATCGTCTGTATCTCACAGATAGATAGATGGATGAATAGTTTGTTAATGAGGTGGAGTGGGAGTATGAGGATGTGCAAGAACAAAGTTATTAAAGGATCAGAACAGAGTGAAGTTTGGTTAAGATTCATCATTTATTCACAGCATCTTGACACAGATACACTGAAGTGAGTCCGATGCAGCGTTTCTGACAGCAAAACACAGCTGAGGTTTGGTCACTGGTTGCTGGAGAATCATCCTAATCACACAATCACACTGCTGTTTTTGCATGCACACACAAAAATCTGTTTGTTTTTACATGCACTGTAGTTACCTTGTTACAGTAAAAACCTGTCTTTGCACGGAGCTAATTTTGAATGAGGTGTCTCCCAAACCGACACCCATATCTTCAAGTATTTGAACTGACGGCACAGTGAAAGGACAGGGGCTGTAGCGAGAGAGAATACATTTTTCCTCTGGGTGTTTTTGTGTCCAAATTTTATTGTTGAGCCACTGGAAATCAATTTCAGTTGAAGTTTCAGTCTCATAAAGACCCTGCTCATCCACATTGTGTTTTTACTTTCTGGCTCATTGGAGCTTTTCTTAGCTTGAGGTTGGGCGTAGCTCGGCTGAAATTGAGGTCACCAAAATGGGAAAAGCCAAAGGATAACGACAACTGCAACTCTGCCAGCGTAGAGAGGCGGCCGAACCAGAATTCCTCAAGGCAAAGTTTTTTGTGTGATTTGGCGAAAAAGCAGCAAGGACAGGGAACAGCAAACACTTTATTGTCATTAACCTTGTGCTTACTACAGCCAAGCAGCATCCATCTTTGCCAACCATTGAAGGTGTCATTTATAGCCAGAATTTGAAGGTAGCTCCAAAAACATAGAGTGACCGACAACTGCTGCTTGCTGTTAGCTATCCTTGGCTGTAGCTAGATACCAGTAGCTAATTAGCTAAAAGTTAAGCTGAAATATTGTACAATATTGTATTGTGCTCCTTCAGTATAAACAACAATATAAACTATCATTGTTTCCTGAATGAGAATTCAATACCACCCAATCTTTCTAGCTGGCTGAACATTGGAGAGCAATTTTCATCTGACTGTGTTTGAGTGGGTTTAGTTTGTGACTATAAGTAGATACTGGGAAGTGAAATCTGGCGTGACCGCATCTTCAGCAGAGGTCTGATCAGAAATGAAAAATGATAATAACCGCACTGAAGTTGTGCAGGATCTCAGCTGTTTAAGATTACATTTTTGTTCATACACAGGAAAACAACCACTGCCGTTACTCTCACTGAGTCCTGTAGTCACCGCTGCGAGAACCACTCGGACAAGCTGGGCTGAGAGAAACCCGATGGATGTGTCCCAAAAAATAATTGCTTAACCATTATTGCCTATCTCACCTTCCAAACCATGAAAATGTTAATCAACATGCCTGTGATGCACCAATTTGTGGGTCTGCAATTGCAGCTGCAGAATAGGTTGCATCCAAATTGGTACCCTGAAGCCTCGTTACTCCAGGTGCAGCTGGCAGCAATTTGCCAACCAATGCTTCATGATTTGGAGGTGAAAACCAGTTTGGCGAGCCACCACCGCTGCCGTTGTCAGCCTGTGCAGCGTGTCTATAATGCTGGCAGCAGGGGAACATGACATTTGCTATTGTTGCTCTTCAGGCCGTGCTTGCAAGCAGAATTTTAATGAAGGTGCTGAAAGTTTAATTACCAGGCGGGAATGGACTGCACACATCCCTCCATATGCTTGATATGAAAGATGCTGAGTGGATACATGGCACATACTGTATGTGCCCTTATAATTATACGTGTATAGAACACCCATCTTCTATTATTACAGGGCCATTATAGTAGCCATTTAACAATGAGATGAAGAAGGATAAAAGTAGACACCCTCTCTTTGCCACAAGCTTGGATGCAGGTTTGATGCCGAAATGACCATTAAACAAGTAAGGGAATATTTCACATTTTAAATGCTATCCGGACTATGCATGAAAATGTTGTGTCAGTTGATGTGTGTTTCTGTTATCTAGCATACCCTCATTAAAAGGACTGGGGTGGACACAATAACAGAAAAATCTTCCAAAAGCTTAACAAACCACAGCATCTAAAATAACCATAAAGTTCAATGAACCCCTCTCTCAAACAGCTTTTTTTTCATGTCTCATTGCAGGACTGTGGTTATAGGCTGCAATCACTTAAGCTAGGTGTACCTAATAAAATAGCCACTGGATGTACATGTTACTTTAGTCATGAAGAATACATGTAGAACATGCTATGAGACATTGTTAAGTTACTTACTGTATGTTTGAGGGCTGATTTCATGCTAAATAAGTGTCTTTAAATCCAGTTTGTGGAGACCCCCCGCCCTGCATGTTTTAGATGTTTCCCTGCCCGAGCACACCAGATTCCATTGATCAGCTCATCATCAAGCTCTGCTGAAGTCTGATACTGACCCTTTCATTTGAATCTGGAATCAGCTACAGAAAATTCTATGAATAAGGCACGGAGACGTGACTGCTCCTCACACAGGCTTCCTGGAAAAATGCTACTTTATCAGCAAAACATTGTAAGAAGCCATTTTCTCTCTCTTTTCCATCATTGTATTATCAATGTCTGTTTGTGTCTTTCTAAATATAACGTTAACAATCCAAACAGTCATATCACCACCTTACACACTACAATACTTGAATATCACAACACACACTCTGAGTTCCATGAACCAATGATGCTACACACACTTGTAAACATGGGTGTCTGTGTCATTGTTTCCAAAAATCTCAAGTTTATGCCTATTCAGACGTAAACACTGATGATGGAGTCTGTGAACATCACGTGTACATGTACATATAGGCTGAACACTACTTGGTTATGTTCAGGAAGAGATCAGGGTTTGGCTTTGAATAAATAACTGATGTTACGTACTTAAGCAAGTTACTTAGTAGGTAATTTATTATCATTATTATTATTATTACTATTTTTTTTTTTTTTTTACATATTTCAAAATTATTAATGGTTTTGGTTTCACACAGTTCAGGAACAACATTCTCCCAGGTAAAAGTCTGGGTGTTTGAACCAGTCAACCACCACAGATGCCTCCATATGTAGACATTGTTGGTCTTTAGACTACATCACCTGAATTCCTCCTTTGCTACTGGCTCTTTACATCCACTAGAGGGAGCCGTCGAGCCATAATGGTAAATATCGGTTGTAATATGCTTGCTGGAAAAATGACTAAAACAGTTGTTTTTCTGATGAGCCTGGGCTAAAACCTAAAATAAAAAGTGATTATAATGCACAATGAGCTTGATATCATGCATTTTGCTTCATGCATACATATATGTCTGATGTCAAATAGAGTGATGTGCAAAATGAAAGAAATGTGGAAGATCTTAACAACCAGTTTAGAATAAGCTTTAATACTTTCTTGCAAACTCTTGCAGCAGAAACCAAGACCTTTGAAAAAAGTACATAAATAATATCCAAAGGAAGGAAGGGGTCATTACTGTGCGCAGTGAGAGTTTGCGCTGTGCTGCAAGAATGCTGACCCAGCACAGGTAATTAGTTTGTTCGGTTCTGGTGTCAGAATAAAGCTTCGGTACAAGGGAAGTCTCACAGTGTGAAGTAACCTGATTTCAACCTCTGCTGCTGCCAGCCCATGCATTCCCCCCAATTTTGGACCGCAGCAACAAATCATAGGATGAGAATACACAGGGGGGAGACTTGTTTCAAAGGTCGAATTTATTCAGTGAATTTACATTATGTTTAGGAAAAGTGTAGCTGGGTCCAAGCAAAGTCAGAGCGCCAGCTGATTCAGTTACATCTGTTAGTGTTGTGAAACCACTCGACTGTTGGCCTTTAATGGAAGAAATTAATTATCTCAAGTGTCTCTTGCTGCTTTAATTAGTAATTTTTTAACCATATTCAGCTCAAGCCTTACCTGATTAAAATGCCACCTTAACATAGCTGGGAATTATAAAACTGACTGACTCAAGCCTGGCAGGGAGAGAAACCGTGTTCGTTTCTCAGAGAAAACAACAAAACCAGCATGCTTTTATTGCTTACCACATCAAAACACTTTTTCCCTTTTGAGCCTGTGTTTGTTGTTTGGTGAGCAGGGATATGGTGGTCCAGCTCACTGTGTGGGCACTTTGTATCTATTTGAGAAAATTGGCTTATTTTTATTTATTATTATTATTATTATTATTATTATTATTATTATTATTATTATTGTTGTTGTTAATTAATTAATTAATTAATTAATTATTTTCACAAAATAACCTTTTAGAATAATTTAACCATTATCTCTCACAATGTAGAACTGGTTCACTCACACATGCAAACATTTTAACAATTGAAACTACATTATATGATTTAAAATCTATTCTAATCATTTTTTAATTTTTAATTTTTTATGCCATATGCCTGATAGATAGGCGATCCAGGAGATACTTAGCTGTTAGATTAGATGGCCAATTGATTTGGACAGCAAAATTAAACTGATTTGACCCCAAATTCTAACCCAAATCTATCTTTCTCCAGAATTGCCTTCCCTTCCTTTAATTGTTTAAGTCAATTTTAGAGCAAAAGTTTGCAAAATTATCTGTTTTGAGCTTCCTCAATATGACAGTTTGCTGGCCTTCTCTGTTTCATATCACGTAAAAAACTAATATCTTTTTAGATCAAAGTAACCAGGATGTAATGTTAGCAGTTAACGTTTCTGCAAACCACAGATACATCCAAAGTTGACATTTGTACCAAAGGTGGCATATCATGTTCAAACTACATGATTGTTAGCTGACTGTCACATCGGGAGGGGGATGGGATGGTTTTGGCAATATTACAGCCAACAAGGCTGACAAATGGCCAGCTGCAATTGAAGTCACACCACTAGATATTTTAAGGACACCTGGGGACATCTCCAGCCATTTCTTTGGCAATAAAAAAGTTCATTTTCCATCTGTGATCGTGGCCAAAACAGGTATTTTATGCCGAACCATGATGATCTCCTTACCCTGACCAAGTGGTTTTAGTGCCTAAACCTTAACAGAGTACAGGCACAGCATTATAACAAGGGAGAAATAGAAAATTTTACATAAATAAACGTAAAGTTGCAACATAAAGAAATGCTGATTTTGAATCTATCAGATGTTTTGCATAAACTTACTTAACTATCTATTCTACTATCTACATTATAGATCATAATAAAAAACATAAAAGTTTCTTCTGTATGAAAGTCACTGCTGAAACTGTTGTAGCTTCATCCAAACAGCCTCTCAGCTGACCAGTCCACGCAACATGAATGCAAGCTGTGCTGTATAAATATAGTGAAGTCTTTAAACACCCAGTGGAGGCATGGAACCAGCGGCCTGGATGAGGAGAATCTCTTAACAATGTAAATGACATTCATAAATGCACATGCTTGCAGTGGCTGAGTGAATGATAACCAGAGAAACATCCGTCAGTGAATAACAATGTTTGTGATGCCTGCAGATCATCTATTAGGAGTTAATGTCTGCTTTAGATAGAGGTGCACTGATAAATCCTCTGTAGTCTGTGTGAAAACTCCCCTAACGATAGATGACCTTGGATTTCTCCACTCTGTATTTTATCGACCAATAAAAATGTCCTCTGGACGCAGGCTGGAGTCTTCCCTGCAGAGTCACTGTTTTTGATGTTGTGACTGATTGACTGAAGGTCAGCGCTGTCAAAGGAGCAGCAGGCTGGATATTTTACCATAATCTTCAAGTGATACATTCAATTCATTAAAGTATCTTGAGGTTTTAAGAGAATAATGAGAGATGTTGACAGAGAGCTCTGCTGAGTCATGTTGACGACTGAAAGTCAGCAGTGTAGCTCTGAAAATATGACATGGTGTGAAGTTGTTAAACAAGAACATTATTGTGATAAACTGCAACCAGCTTGGCCCTTATGCGACTCGGTAAGGAGGATTATAAAATACTGCTTTACTGAGTGATGCATTCTGGTCGAATTGTCAGCTCAGTACTTTGGGTCTGAACGAAATAGGTCAGCAACTATAGGATAATTTGCAGTGAAATGTTAGCCATCCCCCGACTTTTCCTCTAATGCCAGGTTTGTGTTTTTTATTGAAATGCGTCTGGATTTACCTTCTGGTCACCTATCTGTCATCTGCTCTGTTCTCCTCTGTTCTGCTCTGTGTGTATGTTTGGAGGTGCTAAGCCCCGCCCTTGGTGAATCACACAGAGCAGAGGAGAAGAGAGAAACGACCATGATCTGAATAAAAGCAAAATGCAGTAAAGACTCAACATTAAGTTTGAATGAACAAAATGCACATAAATTGGGTAAATACCCATTTTTCTTTCTTTCTCTTCTTTCTTTCAACCGCCCCAGGGCAATAGTAGGAGAAACATTGTGTAATGATATAGGGTTCAGGTTGGGTACATTTAAAAAAACAAAGCTATTTAAAATGTTTTGAGTCAAAAACATCTGTTCACCTTTGGTTTTAATTGGATAAAGTACTCCTGTTGAGAATCTTTTATTGCACTTACAGTACTGTGATGCATTGTTGTCAGTGATCTTGTATCATCTGCTCTGCTCTCTGTGTGTGGAGTGGCTCAGCCCCACCCTCGATACTTCACACAGAACAGAGGAGAGGTGAGAAACACAAATGACAGCAAAACACAGCTGACTCTCACACTGAGCTGAAATTTAACAAATGCACATACATTTGGTAAATAAAGAAATTAAATATTTTGTTTTTGTTCCACTGGCCCAAGGCAATGGTAGAGGAAACACTGTGTAGGGATATTGGATATGGCTGTGTTGTTGGAAGTCTCCTAATGGAGGAAATTGTGCTAACTGCACTGCAGACAACATGATTGTTGTAGATGTTCTTCAAAGAACTTCCTGTGATTGCCACTGGGGCCAATTTTAAATAATGGCTTTGAGATGATGAGACCTCTGCATTTTCCTCCTCTAATCATCCAGAAAATGGGGACAGAAGATCTGCCGCATTCATCTAGGGAGATGCGTCAGGCACTTTGGTAGCAGGCTGCATGCAAACGCCAATGATATGTTTACTCTTAACCCAGGAGAGCAGCTTTCTGAACTGCATACCCATTACTCTCACCACGAGGAAGTTACCATTTTCCCTTACTGCCTTTTTACCTCCTTTACTCCCGTTGTGTTATACCTATTTGCTCCTCTCCCATGCAAAGCACTTTGGCACGTTGTTTACAAGTGCTTTAAGGAGTAATCTTGAAGATTATGTAATGGAAATCTTCAGCTAATTGTGCCACTTGGGCTTGACTCCAAGAGATCTCTTAGATCTTGCTGTTAGGGGAGCTGTGTACCAGTTAGACTTGTCAGAGCTTTGAAGGCGGAGAGGTTTGGGTGAGGACAGGAGGAGGTTGAGACGATGGAAAACACTACATAAAGAGAGAGGTGTATTAAAAATATCAAAGCAGAAAACTTACAACAATTATTAGACCAAGCTAGAGGTTTTGTCAGGGATGGCTATGGAGAAAATAATTACGGCCAACATTTTTCAGTATGTACGGTTCCAATGTGGAGTTGCGATCAATAGTTATATCACATTTAACCCTTCAGCATTCTTTAAAGCTCAGCTGTGCTTTTTAGATTGTTCTATATCTTGTAGATCTTGTTGTTCACTCATTACTGTCGAAACTGTTATTGTGGGTGGCAGTGAACTGTTCCATGTACTCCCACGGGCCACCACACTTGAGTTCAGCTAGTTGACTCATCATAATGGTTTTACATGATTCGTCCTTAGGCTGCAAGACTGGAAATTAAAGTCTAGTTAGGACATGATGTTCTTCTATCTATTTTTGACGGATAAGACTGGCATTATTCTCTATTATCTAATATTCTTGAAAAACACCATGAAAAGACCAAACTGACCAAGCAATAGTTCTCTCATCTCTGTCTTCAATCAGCCCTAAGCCCATTAATTCCTTCTGAAGATGCAAGTCTTTAAAAACAGGTCTCAAATATCTTTTTTCTTTTTTTTCATTTAGTTGTTTTTTGCAAACCCAACTCAAACAGGTGTAAATAGTGCATTTGTTGAGTACTGTCTTTTGGCTCTGGATTAATACACATGTGGCATTATTGTAAGAACAAGAACAATGTGGTGTTGAGTCAAAAGAAACTACTGTGCCCATGTTTATTCTAATGAAAGAAGATGTCATTTAGTGTAAAGTTTTTGGACAACAACTGTGGATTATAGCTGACATTAATAAATGGTATCACGCTTTGGCTACACAACATTACTGGTATAATGAACTCATTGTTAGTTTAAGTATTTTCATGGGATTTGATGACAATAAGATAAATATAGAATACGACCAGCCTTATCCTTCGTGTAAATTAATTTATTCGGTTCCCAATAAAGTGTGGTTTCAATCTCATACCTGACCTGTAAACTGTCAATCTGTCAATCTGTGCCCTGCTGTTGACCAGTCAACCGGACCATGACTGCTTGGAATGGTGGGTCTCGGTCACCTTCAGAGTGGACTGTGGTGTGGTTTGTTTCTGTTGTAAAGCCAAGTAGACCAGCCACAGGATATTTAAATATAAATATGTGAATTTGGCACAATTTAAAAAGCTTTGTTACTAATAAATCTATCTGCTGATTGTGAACTGTTCAGGAAGCAATCTTATAATTGATCTGCAGCCTATAAAAGCATGTCAGCGCAGGTATTTTCACTGATTAATAGGTCAAAAGGTGCTCAGACTGCTGCGCTGTGTCCTACTTCAAGCACTTCGTCAGTTCATTAAAGTCCGTTGTAAACGGTGTGAGAGTGATCCCACATGGATAGGCCCTGAATCTTGACTCTAGTATGAACTCATTAGTCATTAATCATAACATGCAGCCTATCTGCACTTTAATTAGTTACTTCTCCTTAAGATATTTGTGATACCAAAGAATATAAATACACAACAAAAGCATTAAAATGCTACATAAACTGCTGAGTGGAACAGTTGCCCAAACTGTCCGATTTGCAAGTTACCTGTCAGTCTGTATGACTTCATTTTTAATTTTCTTGATTTGTTTTGTAAAAAGTCAGTGTGAACAGGAACTGGAACAGAACTTAAATGCAGTGATGTTCAATTTATATTCCCCTTGGCTTGGACCAAATTAATCCCGATTTATTAGCAGCACATTCACTCTTTGGATTGATGGATACTGGAGCTGCAAATTAAGGGTCATATTCAAATGCTGTTTTATCTTTCCATGAGAAGACCTCCTCCTCCTCCTCCTCAGTGGCACGAAGCAATTACAACTGTTAAACTAATAATTGCAGGTTTTCACCTTGTTGCTATGGACAGATAGTGAGACAGCGATCTTTTAAAAAAAAATTATACTTCTCTCATCTTCTCAGAGAAACAAGACCCCTGAGTCCCTGAAGCCTGTTGGGACATTGCATGTGATATTGGGCTTTACAAACAAACATGACTTGACAAGACATGGGGTGTAAGGAGCCATAGCCTGTCACTTAGCCTCTGTCACTTGCTAAGTGACATCAAGCTGGGACATGATGCCCCTCAAACTG
This sequence comes from Sparus aurata, assembly GCF_900880675.1. Classification (NCBI taxonomy): domain Eukaryota; kingdom Metazoa; phylum Chordata; class Actinopteri; order Spariformes; family Sparidae; genus Sparus; species Sparus aurata. The sequence continues at coordinate 16,857,795 of NC_044197.1, read as the reverse complement.
CAGCCTCAGCCACAGCAATCATGACTCGGGTCTTGTCACCAAGATCCACTTGACACTACAGTCGTTTCAATGTTGTGTGTATTTCACCCCCAAAAATGGGGTTTGCCGTCGTTTTCTGATGCTTGCTTTACTCTGTCTAGGCATAAAATATTTAACAGCTGCTCTTAGCAAAACAATGCTGACTTGCAACAGCTGCTTACTCCACTGTCTGTGCTTCCATGTGAGAGAGTTAGTGTAGTGTCTACAACAAGCAGGTCTGAGCAGCAGGGCAGTTGCTAGGAATTCTGGGCCCCTCTACCCCATTCGTTGCCACCTTCAATTTTCTTGTTTTTCAGTATTCTTGACGGTGCCTGGTGTAATACAGCCAATTTGTTTCCTTTTTTTTTTAAGATTAACGACTTAACAAGTCAGAGTGTTATTATGTAAATTATGTATAATTAGTTGTCTTATTCTCATTTCACTGATTTGCAACACGTTATTACACCTCTGATTGCAAATACATTTTCAATTAACCACTCAACAAATAGGTAGTGGGTCACTAATAAACTAAAACAGCCAACCAGTGTCTACATCACTCACTCACCATCAAAGGCATCATTGGACTGCTGGGCTGAGCGACTGCTGTGGGGTCAAACTCAGATGAAGCAGCCACTGCTGATTCTAGTGCAGCAGAGCATAAAGGTTTATTGTTCCATTATATATATTGTAAACATTATATGTTATGTTTCATGGAGAAACTGATGCAGAACTAACCTATTCTTGGACAAAATCTAAATGGGCTTCTTAGTACCATAGCTCTAGGTGGACAGCTTCACTTTCCCAGGCAAAAAATATTTTTAAACCATTCAAAAGTCAGTGTAAACTGTCCACAACTCTAAATAGTCTTTTTTACTTTGTTGTTGTCAGCTATTATGGTGTCTTTTATTTTATACTGCTATGAAAACAAACAAATCTTTGAACATTTAACTTTTTTGTATTTAGGCTATTCAAATGTCCCACTAATAACACATTTTACAAGACCACATTGAACACATCATGATAACGTAACTGACCTTAGTCAGATGCTCATAATTACTGAGTAGAACTTGAATGCGTCATAATACAATTCAATGCAGCCTCTGAATGGGCGCATACTGGAACACTGTCCGACAGCGATATGTGTGAAACACACAGTCACTGTAGTAGCCCCTAGTCACGCTCAGTTATAGCTACTCTAGGAACCGTTGCTCTACAATGAACTGGCGACTTGTCCAGAGTGTAGCGCGGCCAGATGACAGCTAACGTAGGCTCCAGCCTGCGCCCCGTCAAGGGTAATATTACAGACATTAAATTAATGAACAAGTAGGCTAATTGTTTCAGCCGCCCTCGGTAGTTTTACTCTCACCATTCTTAGAAACTACGTTTTTGATGTCCTGGGCCCCTGCTCTGCTGCTCCTACTCCTGGCCTCCTTCTCAACTCTCTTCTGGTGTCCGGACTTGTGCTTTTTGGTGGGCATCCAACCCTGCTGGAGTTCGCTCGCGCTCACTTAATTCCGATGAGGAAGAACTCTGGGAAGAACGAACCGCGATGTGGACCAAACCATTTTTTAAGAAGGGACCAAGGGGGTTATTGAAATAATTAAAATTAGAATATTATATGACTGTTTCTTTGTTTAAATTCATATTCATTCGTATGAATATATTTTAGTTCAGTGTATGCATAACCATTTTGTCATAGAGGCTACTGGGGGCTGTGTGTGGGCCCTATAGCGGGCTGTGGGCCCTTAGAATTGTCATCACCTTTCCCCCCTATACGACGGCGCTGCTGAGCAGTGATCAATATCAAGATTTTAAGTTTAGGAGGCATCCCTAGTTTGTTCCTCCATTGTTTTGTGCAGTTCTGAGCAGTCACTTGACAGCAACAGTTAAGTGTCACATTTTCAGGTATGCTTAAATTCCCACTCCAGTGTATCTGGATATTTTTTTAAATCATATTTCTATTTTCTGCGTCCTTTCCTGACGATGTTGATGGTGATATGCTCAACGTTAAAAAATTTAAGCTGTTGCTAAAATAGAACAATGATGTATGACTATAGTTAAATATGGGAGCGCTATCCTCTGACCTCGGTTATACCGGTTAAAAGAGCATTGGGCTCCTTTAAAAAGAGGGCAGTGTGTGGTGTGTGTGGTGTTGAGTTTGGGACAGAGAGGGAGACAGAGGCTGCCCTCAGAGCAGACAGGTGTTATCGACCGAAGCGGAGGGAAAAGTCAATCAGCAAAGTTGTCTAGGGGCAGTAATTGTACAGTACAAGTTACATTAAGGCCTTGAACAAACTCTGTAGCTCCTCAATACCCAAGAATATGACCACCCTTGCTAATATCCACGCTGTTTCGTATCAATGCTAATATCAGTGCAACTGCTAATCGATGCTAATTAAGTTGATCTTGCTAGAATGGCAGTGTGATGGTAATGGGCTGCATATGACTATTAATCGCACTCCCATTATTTGTGTAAAAAATTAGGGTGTACAGGGATTGTACAGCCTCTTAGGATAATAAACTCCTGTTAGGCATTTTAATCAATGCCAAAAATGTATCATCATAAAACAAAGTAAGAATGTTAAAGAATTCAAAGTACTCAAGCTGAAAGTAAAACAAATCAACATCAGATTTTCACCCCCTGTCTGCACTGATATTAGTGCTACTACAAATGTGCTGGTATGTGTTTTGTGCACCTAGCCATGATACCAGAAGAGGTATCCAGTGTCGTTTTTTATACTAGTTTTGTGTTGAAGTTCACTGATTTTAATACCAAATGTCACAGTTAGGGCCTGGCATCGCAATTCTATTTATACAGCTGTGTATATATATATTTCCCTTGATCACATTGAATGTTTAATTCCAGTTCGGTTGGACTGTTGGCTTTTTGTTTTTATTGTTCGATGTCAGTGGTTGTTGTTGCTATTGTCACTTTTTAGATAACTTGCGAAAAATGCAAAATCAGTAGAAGGTTGGTGAGAAATCCATTACAGTCAATTAGTTCATAATTTGTTAGATGTGATATTTGACAGCCGTAGCCATGGTAATATCTACGGGAAATAAATATAAACATGCCTCATGAAACAATTAAATGTTCAGTGGCTCTATCATTAAGTCTGTGACTTGGCTAATAGATGGCAGAAAAAGTCTTGACTTTGAAGTTAATTTCTGCATGAGCAGGTCTTCATGTGTTTTTTTAGCATGATAAATGGAAAACGTGGAACTCATTACTGTAATTTCACGGGAAAATGCCTTGCAGACACTTGCTGAAAACCCCCATGACCCTGATAATGGTTCAACTGCTACAGTGCTGTAAGATCGGGGTACAGTTTACTAAAGTGGACATGTTTACTACATGTACACGATTATGTTGTTCTCAAGAGATCTTGTCACTGAGTCAGCCCAACCACCACCACCATGCGCCACCGCCAGGGGAGAAAAATTGTATACGTTGTTAATCGGCGTAATGACACTAATGACAGACGAGGCTGTGTAATAACGATGTCTGAACTTTACTTCAGTCATAGTGCATTACGTTACATTATAGTGTAAACCACTGCATTAAATTTTGCATTATAAATAGATTAACAACAGCTGTCTACAGCTGGACCAGTTTCCTTAGAAATAGACCACATTAGATAATTCACCACTCTCTATGACTGCATGTGGAAATATGCAGCCAGGCAACATCACATTAAAAAAGTTAATAATTACACATTTTATATTTTGTGTAAAAACAAATTTACATTTGAATTATATTACAGTGTTATAGCCTATGTTGAGGTCTCACCTGTAACTCCACCTGGCCTCTCCCTGAACTAGGCCTACAACCAAGCAAGATTGCTGTAGCATCCTAATGAAATAAGACATGATGCCAGGCTGACATTAACTTTGTACGATGCATTACCTACTGTACATAACTGTACACTAGGTACTGAATCTGTAGCCCTGAATCTTCCCTTTATGAGCTACAACTTGGCCAGGGTTCCTCTGTCACCTGTTAACTAAAATACTGATGCTATGAGCAGTCTCACAGCATGACTCAAATCTCAAAGAAAATTAGTATCATTCACTAGGTCTACTTTTAATATTACAACTAGCTATCCACCATGTCCTTAATCAAGTTCACCTGCTGCTGTGACCCTGCCACTCCACCGCTTTCTGATATAGGGAATGGCTGTGTTGCTTCTTCTGTCACCTGACAAAGTAACAAATCAATCGCCATTAAGGTGAGAAAATGGTTGGAAACAATGTTTTGGATTCATTAACGGTAGCCTATGAGGGGGGACTTCCTCAGGTGACTTACACTTTGTTCGGTGAAATAGCTTTGAATATCTTCCACCTTTCATTTCTTGCCCGACATCCTCAGACATGTGTTGCACGAGAACAGTGACGACCTCCTCTCGTCAACACTGGCAAAGCCTGCAAGTGAAACAATTTCGACAGCCGACAGGCAGCTAAGCCAAAAAACAGACCTGTCTCAAAGACGTATTTGGAAGGAGGTGCCGAAGTGGAAAAGTATTTAACCATCTGTGTGCCGCTTGAGACACATTTTTTCCCCCTTCAACCTTAATACTGGTGTGGACATTTCAGCCATTGTTTGAGATTGGTATGGTATACAGTCCAAACGCAATTCTGCGCCAATGTTCTGAGTTCACTGAAGAATAAAAGTTATGATATTTGCAGGCATAAAATGTAATAAATAGGGAATTATTGGACCTATTGTCTCCATAATATTGAGTTTGGCAAAACTGCTGCAAACCTAAGGGAAAACAATCTAATGCATCTGTTCAATAGATGCACAGGAGGAAAAAGCATCAGCTATAAGCCTAGTACAGTAAACAGTTCTACTGACATAGACATACGCCAAGGAATTAACAAATAGGGAAGTTTGTCTTAACTGACTTTTTCTGGCAGTTTTGTAAAATAATTAATATTATTACTTATGACAACAAATATACAAGTCTTATCTTGTTAGTGTGAAGTCACCAGTTTCCGTCCGTCAGCAAAAATGCTGAGGCACAATTAAATCCCTTCCACTCGAGTGGAAGCATTATCTTGGTTGCATGATAGCTTATCAGACCAGACATTGTATTAGGACGCCAAACAAGTATAAAGCAGCATGCTACAGGTTATTAAAACATAGACAAATACACGAGAAGGACACACACGGCAGCGACATACTGTACAAAAAAGCAATCAAGCATAGAGCGAGAAAACTCATATTGGCATCTGGAGCATCGACTCCATCGAGCTATAATAACACTTAAAAAAAATAATAATAAAAAAAATAAAAAAGCAAAAGAGAAGTGAAAAGCTCAGCAGCGGGTAAACAGTAATTTGCTGCAGTATTTTGTACACAGAGAGCTCAATCAATAGCTCACTGCCATGCTGTGTGGCATAGCATCTTGGAAATGCAGTCATACGTTGCTGGTGCGGAGGATTAGCTGCTTATGAGGTGTAAAAAGTTAATGAGGAGGTTTTTCTGACCTGATTAGGAGTCGGGAATTTGTGTGACCTTGTGGTTAATCCCCCCTTACGTAGTGTGTGCACAATAAGTCTTTCAGAGGCTAATTTGAAGAGATAAAAAAAGTGTAACGTGTAATAGCAGCAATTTGAGGCTGTCTCTATAGATCGTATGATCATTACACACTGTTTGTGTAAATGTAGTGATGAAGTAGGAGGGTTTTATACCCCATAGAGCAGCTGGAAATGATTTGTTGTTGCTTCTATGTCAGACACAACAGTCATGAGGCTTCAGTGATGAGTTAGTGGACAGTGGAGGTCAGTTATAGGACACTCAAAGCTTTGCTATTGTTCAGTATGACCAACACAGGAGGACGCTCCACTTGGAGGCAGGAGGGGGGGGAGGGAAGCTGGGGGGGGAGGGGGAGGGTTCTGAAATGGTTCTGCCCACCTTGGTAGTCACTGTGAGGAGGGGCTTCCCTTCTGGTGACGCCTTACTTGGTATCTCCTTCAGGACCATGGCAACAGTCTTATCTGCAGCCCTAGAGTCTTTCCCCTACAACAGTGAGATCAACAATGACTTGTGTCAGGACAGTTGGACAACTCAGTGCTTTTTGCCCCTGTCCAGGGCATCTTACAGAACAGACTTTACTTTATGATGATGGGGCTGTCTACGGTAACACAACATCGACTGAAGACATTTCCACAAGACTATGGCAATGAAAAGAGGGTCACTGCACAATGTGGAGGGTTGACTGTGGACAGTGATGAGCATGGCTGTCCACAGCAATATTTATCCAGTACTAATGAAGACAGAATATCATACAGAGCTCATTACATAGACCACGCTATTACACTAAGAATCATGTACAGTGTATGGCAAGTGAACGTTCATGTCTGCTGGGCAGATGATGATAATGTACATCCTGTTGTGATGACTGTAAAGCTACATTAGGTGTTAGCTGATCTGTTGAGCTTTTCACAGAACTTGTAAACGTATAGAAGAGGAAAAAAGGCTGTTTAAGATACGTTGTGAAGTTTTTAGCCCATTTTCCATAGAGTTTGTGCAAAATACCATTACAACGAAGACCCTTCGTTATGCGTTTTGTCTATTTATGCTAAACAAGACAAGAGCATAATGTCACCCCAGTATGTGAAAAAAAAGAGGTGTGACATATAACATAACAGTGTCGGCACTGAATGTGACATTTGCATCCAGCAGCTGTTTCTAAATGTTGGCATAACATGGCAGCAATCATTTACCATCTACCTTATGTGACAGTTGATCTCGACCTCTGCTCGGGGGTAAGGCGTTAGCTGCTCACTGTTGCTAGCTGCCTTTTCAATCTCCAGCTTGTGCGTCGCAAACATAACTCAACATCTAAAATGTCACACACCTGTCCCATATGGACATTGGGCGCTATTGCTACGTCTGATAGCTCCTTAGAGGCAGAACAACAATGCCGCGCCTTCTGCTGAGGAGTAATAAAGGCACAACTTGTGTGGCTCAAACTGGCTCTGTAAAAGTGGGTCCCTATCCTGTTTAACTGCCTGCTTACCTGTACTTGCATTCAAGCATATGAGTGTGTCCATACATGTTCCTGATCCACAGGTGGTGTTAACTAGTAAGGGAATATAGTAATGCTTTAACAAAAGGCGTGGAGGAAGACTGCCAGTAGACAAGAATATAAAGCAATGGCAGTTTTGTAAAGGCTGATGTGCGTTCCACAAGTTTTAAACTGTTACTTCTGGGGGAATAGCAGAACATTACATACGCAAATTAGCATAACTGATGCTAAAATGTAATTGTCAGGTGAATTACTGACTATAATATAATATAATATAATATAACATTCAATTTCTGAAAAAATAGCTGCCAATCAATCTTCTATTTTTATTCATTCTCACTTTCTCGTAAAATACACTTTTAAATCAATATTGGCCATTAACTGTAACTTTAACAAACAAAAAAAAAGCAAGAGTGAGTTTTATTAATTATTAAGTTGCGCTTTCTGCTTAGTTGTCCTCAGACTATTGTTCGGTGTTCATGCAAGTTTGCTGGTCAAACGAAGAAGAACAAACCAAATAGTCAGTTACTTCATTGCTACATCACAAGCAGTGATAAGATCACAGTCTAAACTTGGACCCAGTCTGTGAAGTGACGCCTCACTGTACCCAAACGTAACCTCCAAGCATGTACACATCCACTCTCCGTCTACCACTCACACCCCCTCACGAAGGAAGAAAGCTGTGCAGCGCTCGTACAATAATTGCTAGGTCGACATTACATAACAGTAAAAATTGATTACATAATGGGTCAAATTGATTCTGCCGGGTCATTGTCATCCTTTTCACCTTGAGACCCGACAGCAGAAAACCACCGGCTTTCACCTCAGACATTCACTCACTTCACAATCATTTTAAGGAACACAGATGTTGCAGAATCTGAATTGTCACACATTTCTCGTCCTACTCCTGATACTAAAATTGCTGAACAGAGAGAAGATCCTGCCGTTCATCATCGTCAGTGAAACTGCCTGTTCAGACTTAGCATGAAACCCATGCTGGAGGCCTTTAAGCTGGATCTTATTAAGGCTTTTAACATTTCCACTTGCCAGAAAAATGAATTAGGCCATTTCCTTCACTGATTTCCTCAACTGATCATGTCACAAAATGCATGTGCCGGGCCCTGGGGGAGGCTTCCTTTGAAAGCCTAATGCTCCTAATAAAGTCCCAAAAGCCACCTGCGCCCACTCTCTACTCTCAATCAGTATAAATGAGCAACACCCATCGCCAAGACAATGCCAGGAGCAAAAGCAGCATTAACACAGCCAGAGATGATTCCGAAAAGCTCTTAACATTTGTTTTTTAGTTTGTTTTTCTTTCTCTCTATGGAAGATGACACAGTTTGAAAAGTGCTAAATGCTCCTTCTGTGCCGTATGTGCAGGTATCGTGCGAGCCAACAGTGTCGAGGATATCTTCCACCAGGCACGCAGGCAGCTTGTGTTGGTTTACAGTCTTGGCTGGCCTGCTGTGTTGTTTTGTGTCAACTTTTGCTCAAGTGGCTCTCACTTTTTCGAGGTCTAAATACAGATATGTTTGGCAGAAAACTGCCATAAATAGCTAGCGAGAAACTTGATAGTCTTGAAAAGAAGATAATTATGCACTAAAAATAAGAGAGAGAGATAATAAGAGAGAATTAGAGGCTTCTTTTCATGCTGCCAAAGACAGAAATATGAATTATTGTTTTCCTGTATGAATATCTGATTTCAATGTTCTGAGATTAATGAAACAACTGTAGCACATTTTCATTAAATGGTTTTCCTCCGTCATCCAGCAGCCTCTGACTAAGGATCCCGTCACCTTGGGGCTGTTTTGCGAGATAGAATGAATTAAAAAAAACAAATTATCCACAGTAGATGAGATTGACCACAGCATCATGCTAACAGTTTAATCATATCATTAGGTGCTGCTGGTGGCAGAGGAAATAAATGCTGCTGTTTATCTCAAGGCTCACAAAATTCATTTACATACTCTCAGCCGCCACAGCACGTTCATCACTCCCAACTGATGCATTTGCTGGAAAAATGTCGTTCTACATAGCAACTCTCGTCTGGAGGATTCACAATCTTTATGAGATTTTCACAGGAAAGTTACAACCAGAGAATTCAGCTGTCGTGACTTAAGTCTGGAGAGAGTTTGAGCCACATCTATTTGTGGGGAGAGCATCATTACTTGAAAATCAACAGCAACTTTTCTTACATGCTATAGCAAAAATAAATAATTTAAAAAAAATAAAAAGAGAGAGAAACTTCTGACTTAGCAGAACCTTAAAGCCTTAACCCTTAAAATGGCAGCTTCTAAGTCTTGAGTTTGGTTTGTAGTTGCCACATACAGCAAGTCTGACAAATTGTTACAGACCTTTGTATTTACGACAGTGGTGTTGCCCTCAGAAACTGTGGGGGGCGACAAATTGCACAAAAATCCAATTTCTACATAATGCTGCTTTAAGTCTTTAATACAGTTTTTTTTAAATACTCTGCTGTCATTCATTCCTCTCACCCTTATTCTCACCTGCAGTCATTATCTGGGGCTGTCAGTCGCTTCCACCACAGGTATCCAAAAGCACAATGACACATCTTCACTGTCAGCCTATCATCTCGCTGCCGTATTTTTAAATATGATTCACCATCACAGAGTCTATGCAGATTCACCAGCTCCATCAGCTCCATCAGTCTACCAGTCTCAGCAGAGTCATCAGTCACCACCTCTACCTCCATGGGGGTATTTTTCTTGCCCCCTTCAATCAAAATGATGACATCATCTGCTGTAATAAACTTGTTTGAGTTATTCGTCCTGCTTGAAATTAGGGGGTTTATCTACTTGATAAATAGAGGTTGAGGCGAAACCCTGATGACTCTTGTTTTAACTTTTTTACAGCCCTTTACAGACGTGGAACAAAGTAACATTGCTGTCTTTATCTGCTTCATCTGTTCATTCATAGGCGTCATATCTGACCGAGATCACAGCTCTGCTCATGACCTGGCTTCAGGGCTGCCAGGTTTCAGAAAATGACAAGAGTGAGACTTTAGCCACATTATGCGTTCGGCTGTGGCTGGCGGCGAAAAAAAATTGTCCTTTTTTAACATCGATTTGGCCTGTTTTAACGTTGATTTATTCCTTAAGACTGATGTCCTCACCTCCATGCCAGCGGCTCTCCCTGCACTGTGGCCTCCTAATGCTAGTCTTAATTAACCAGAAATTAGAAATGAAAATTGTAACAAGAATTTTGAGAAAATACATTTATCAAGGTTGTTGCAGGTTTCAGTAAGTCAAATTTCAGACCTTTTTAAGACATTTTACGACCATAAAAATGTAAATTTAAGACCTTCATGACGCATTACCCAAAAACATTTAAAATCAAATAAATTCTGAAAGAATCATTTTATTACAATGAGTTCAGGCATTAACAGATAAACAGGCAAAAAACAAACTTGCCTTCAAATAGAGTATATTTATTTTATATTAATTAAAAAGCGCACTGCAACTTACAAATGCAAGAAAAAGAAGCACACACTCACACTCTCTCTCACACACACACTCACCCGCGCTCTCTTTCTCTCACACACAGGAGAACGTCGAGTGGGTTTTAAATGTCGGCGCTGTTGTGTGTGAAAGATAGTTAGAGACGCCAAGCCCCGCCTTACGTTGCTTCTGATTGGTTTATATTGCGTGGTGATTCCGTGGTTGGTTAGATTTAGGCACAAGGGACTGATGGATTGGTCTGGGATTGGTTATCTCGGTCAGTCAGTTACTCGAACTATGGCAATCCACGAGGACCAAAGTTTATTATCATGAAAAAAATAAATATAGAGTATTGAATGGGGAAATATAAGCATGAGAAATGTCAAGTGTGGCGTGTGGTGTGAGAATGGGTCAAATTGTGTGACTGTCACACTCAAAGCGTGACGCTTGGCAGCCCTGTGGCTTAAAAGACTGAGTTGATAAGATTTGAGAAATTGCAGAGAGCAAGCTCAATTTTGAGCGTCAACTGAAGAGTATCTCATGCCCTCCCCTTCATTCCGCCCCACAGCAACTTCTTCCAAACACATGACTGTACACTAACTGACAACACTGACACTGACTGACCTGCAACTCTCCCTGACCGACCAGGAGATACATGTGTATGTCCAGTCTAGCAGGCCTGGGCTCATCTGTTTGCCACCAGATTTAAAATCAAATCTGGGGCAAAATGAAATGTTTAGATGGGTTTATTACAAGCCCACGACAGGCAAAGACAATTTTCCAGACACTTTTACAAACAAAACAAAAGATACCTCTAAAATCGGATTACCAACTGTTTGTTTTAATGCGTGAACTCGGTATGAGACCATCTGAGACCAAATCTGATGACCTGTGATACCACCACCCAACAGTTTACACATGATGAACGTTAGCTAGTACCTTCCACAATTAGTTACAAGTTTAAGTTTTTGTGTTACCTCGTATTACACCCCACTTTGGCTCTTGCACTGTTAATATTTTTTCTTATGTACATTATTCATTTCAGCTTTTGTCAACAGTATTAATAAACTGAACAGGCGTTCAAATCTCTCCTGTGCTGCATTGCATCAGAACAAACGTGTCTCTGAGTAATGAGGTGTAAAATTACATTTTTAATGCTGACTCACTATAATGTACAATCTTTTGTGGCATTCACAAGACAGTAATGAAATAGTCTATATTGAATTTAACGTGTCATTGCTTCAACACATAGAAATCAAGTGTGTCACCAAACACTTTGGACTTGAAATGCTGAGAGACGAGATTTTCAGAGGTTGGAGGGTCGAGTCTGGACACGGGATACATAACAGGAGTGTAACAGTAACCTTCTCTGCTATGAAAGGGTGAACACAGGTTCCTGTTCCTGTATCGTGGCTTATTATAGTGACACTCCATAATCTGCTCTTCTCAGAAGACTACTCCCCTCTCCATTAATTCTCCATTAAACTTTCATTCTATCGATCTCAAACATGGTTTGCTAAGTAAAGAAAATGAGTAATTTTAGGGTTAGGATTGTCTGAACAAGAACAAGTTTGTCATGACTGTCTGCTTTGATGTTTCCACAAAGGAAACCTGAGGAAAAGAAAAAAATCATTATTTTAAGTTGTCCTGTCAATGTCTGTAAAATAAAAGTAGTGGTTCAAGTGGATTGAGGTTTTTTTGTGGGAGTAAAAAGCACTTATCTAATGAATCTTGGACTGCACACTTGCCTCATTCTTCATAGTTGATGTAAAAGATGAATGTCACGAGGGATTACTGCTCAAAGTCAGGGCACCTTACTGTTGATCTGTTTTATGAAGTTAAACTGGTGACATTTAAGTCCTGCAGTATACAACAGGAGATTCTTCCCTACAAGATCTATTTTAGAGCCAGAGGGAGATAACAGCCTTCGATACAGTATAAAACTCTTGTTCCAGACAGGTAAAAGAGTGTGTGATAAAAAGACATCTGATAAAAAAAAAAATAAAAAAAATTCACAGGAGCAGATATTTGTTTATATTGTCTCACATACATTATCGGAGGTCAGGTATGAATGTTGAATAAGGAGAGCACATTGGTTCCCCTGCTGTATTGCACTGAGGACAATCTGTTCTCCAGGTTGGCCACATGCTCCTGTATCAGCTGGCTGTGATGCTGGCTCTGACCTCGTGCGTGATTCACTCGTGGCTTCAGAGAGACACCACAAACAATAGCTGTGATGTCTCTCTGCACATGGGAAATGTGTCACAGTCGGGGATGAGCACACACTACAGTGAGCTGACGTACAATGGTTATTATCATTATGAAAAGACGTAATGTATCACACTTAGGCCAATAAATTATTTTAAATGTAATGACAATAACTTATTTTAAACAAAATAAGAGACTGATTTGGATATTTGAAATGGAATGCTCATTTTGATTGATTTTTTATTTGGAATTTAAAGCCATGACAACCTTAACAATCACTTAAAAAAAGGGCACAAGCACAATCACAAGTGCAAAAGCAGCCAAGTTGCAACTCACAGTAGAAACTGAAGTTGAGGAGTAGCTTTAAACTGCCGCTGACTCTCACCCTCTCTCTGCTCTGGTCCCTTCAACAGGCTCACCACGTTCCTGGTTTTGGTGATATTGTACTGACGAGTCTACCTTTTGCTTTATTTTGCATTTGTGAACATCTGCACACATATTCTTCACCCATGCACATCATACACAACTGACTGATTTCCACATCCCATGCTGTAAATATTAATGTGCTCATTTAATTTGGTCTAATTTGGTGTGATTTGAGTTAATAAAGCATTCAACCACAATGCTGTCTCCCTATTTGTGGTGGCAAAGCTGTTATTTTAAAGCAAATAAGTCATATAATGTTGCTTTAATCTAAAAAGATATATCAATTTAATGATAATGCATTATTTGACAGCACTGCCATTAAACAGAAATGATAAAATAACATTTTTGGACTTGGACAAAATATATGTGCTTGTTGCTACAGTGTAAGTTTAGAGCAGAGGGTCCCCAGGTGGAAGACAGCAAGGTTAGAAATCAGGAAAAAGAGACATTGTGCTACACAGGCTTTTCTCCAGTCTGTGCCTTTTTTTTTTTGTAAATGACTCTCTCTGCTCGGTCACAACTGGTCATACATATGCAAGCAGGCAGTGCTGTGTTTTACGGGGTTACAAGCCAAGAAACTTCAGAAACAACTGGGAAAGAGCAGCTTTATACCAAAAGCAAGTAACAGTGTGCCACCAGATCTAGAACTTTAGCTGTGCCACTCTGTTCACTGTGAGGGACGCAGATTTGTTTTTCAGCAACAAACAGGCTGATAATTGTGTTTCTGCTGGCTCTGCTGGTAGGACATATCAGGAATAACCCTCACAAATACACATGTGCACTTACATGGAAACTTATGCAGAGTCAGGCACATTTAATCACAACAGACACACACACACACACACACACACACTGTGAGTGACTCAGTCTGGTGTTAAGGCTCAGTGCGTTATAGGATCCTTGACACTCCAGATATTAAAGCCAATAACCCAATCCCAATAGTGGTAATATTCCAGCTAAGCTATGCTGATACCTATAAATGTTACCGAGGGTCTTCAATTTTATTGCTTCCATTTCAACTGAAGTGGCTCATGAGGAGGTTTTCTATCAGCGTGACATTTCCTGCCACTGTTTATTGGCTCTCACACACTTGATGGGGATTGCTTCTTATAATGAATGGATGGCAGCACACATAATGTGTCACAGAAAACTGCAACCCGATGTGGTCTCGAAAAATAATTTATTCTTATCGTGCTTACAGCTGCTCATACATCACTGTCCACATCTATTGGCCTGTACAGGGATAGACCTGGCCGCTGTGTCACGTCAAAGACTTTTTGTCGATGACAGCTGATACAAATTTACGTTCTAGTACAAATAAGTGCCCTCTACGCCACGTCTGGTGTCCTGAGGGCATATTTAGTACCCACTCATGTTCCCATAGTGGTTTATAAAGACTTGAAAAATGTGACATGAAGTCATTGCCGACCAATAAATATGCCTGAGCACTAGATATGATCCGATCATCAAAGCCCAAGGCAGCTTAAAGGCACATTCAGGATCACAGCAAGCCACGTTTTTGTTTGTGAAGTAATGTTCTTTTGTGCCCTCCGCAAAATTAGCTTATTTAATTGCATCCATTCTAATGCGAATATAATTATAACCCTGAAAAACAGCATGGTGGATTTATTACTCATCTCTAATCAGTTTTTTTGATTCCTTGGCTACCTTTTTTCTCCATAACAAAAGTGCAATTAAGGCCACAGAACTAATTAGAGGGAGGCTGCAGCAAAGTTGTTGGTTTTTAATTGTCTCTTGTGTGCAAATAATGTCCTCAAATGCAGCACAAAGTTGCATAGGAAAATATTTACCACGGTGCTAAAGGCAGCCGAAGTTGGTAAATAACTTTCCTTGGGGTTATTTTCTAGAAACAAACAAGTTGTGCATTAAAGAAACATTTCGACATTTGGGGATATAAACTCGATTGTGTTCTTGCCGAAAGTTAGGAGACACAACTGATACCACTCACATATCTGTGTGGTAAATATGAAGATGGAGCCAGCAGCTGGTTAGCTTAGCTGAGCACAAAGAATGGAAACAGGAAACAATTACCCTCGCCTTGGTAATAAAATCATTCCACAAGCACCTCTAAAGCTCACTGTTTAACACATTATATCAAATGTATTTATTAAATTTGTTTAATGGGGGCAGGCACGTCGTTAGACCTGGGCATTCGGGGCTATTGACCCGAATGTTTTGGGAATAGCCCCGATCTCTGTGCCTTAAAAAAAACAAAAAAAAAAACAAATCAAATATAATTGCCTAATGATGAAAATACAACCAAAGGTTTTTATGTGGTTGCATATCGAGCAGCCAGCAGCCACAAATGCAACATTGTCACCAGCGCAAATTGCGCAGAAGCTCACCTGGCTTTCCTTATGGCATATGCCCATACACAGGTCTTACACAGGCTATAATATCTTCATCATCACTGCCTCCAGAAAAATATTATTTTTGCTTTTTTTTTGCGTCTCAGGGAGTGATGTCTCGTGTGCGACAAGTCACGTTTTTCAGCATGAAGACAACTCACGTCTAACACCACGCAGCAACACAAACACAAACAACAATGGAGGAAGGAGAGAGATGCGCGTTTTCTAGCTGGAAATACACTCATTATTTTGAGTTCATGTCAGCTAAAGATGAGAATATTAAGGTTCGTTGTACACTCTGTGCTGGCGACAAAGTACTATCAAGCTTCAAAAGCAAAAAACATTTGGAGTTGCAGCACAGTTAAGTTTACACAGCATGTCCCACCAGGTGGTGTGAAGCCACGGCCTCGACTTCTAAAGGAGGTCCGCCACCACACAATCAACAAAAGCTGGACTTCGGTGCAAAACAAGTAAGTGGGGGAAAGTTGAAGAAGTTGGTAAGGTGGTATGTTGAAGAGGAAATGTTGCCCTTTAGCACGGTTGACTCGCCCTCGTTTCGCGCCATAACAAACAAGATCCCTACTACTATCAATGCCATGCTTGGCGTTACTGTTAAAAATGCACTTTCAATAAAGTGAGTATTGGCAAAACCGGTTGTCATCTTTATGTTGAGGTAGCGGGGATGTTGTCGGCAGCTGCTGAATTAAACTAATAAAGTAACTTGTTATTTAACTTAGTTACTTTTAAAAACAAGTCATCAGTAAAGTAACTAAGTTACTTTTTAAAGGAGTAATCAGTAATCAGATTACTTTTTCAAGTTACCTGAGGCAACACTGTCTGCGGGGCTAAAGCCCTGGATGTTTTGCACTCTCAGCGATGCCCCTGAATGAGGGGCAGAATAACTGCTAACTGCTGCTCACTAAACTTTTTGTTTGTCGCTGTCTTTGGCTGTAGCGTGTCAACTGCTGTTAGCAAAAAGCTCAGTTAGCCTTGGAGCTAAATGTTTTTGTTAGCTGACCGGAGTTCTTTAAAAGAGAGCAGCTTGAATTCACAAGGTGTACGATTGAATTTTTCTGTTCAGTAAAGAAAACAGGTGTAATATCTCTTCTCTTGCCATTTAGTGACTTTATTTTGTTTTCTCTAAGTAGCAGATTCTCTAGTTTTATTACTCTCTAAAACTTACAAGCTTACATCTTGCGGTACGAAGTTGTGTGATGACACAGGAGTGGCACAATACAGAAAAATCTTCAACATCAACAAATTAATTCATTTTTAAAAAATGTTTTAAACAACAATTCTGGCTATGCATCACCAATTGCCCTTTTAAGAAGACAATTTTTGAACCAAACTAGGCGAGCTGTTTCCAATTGTGTTCATTCTTTGTGCAAAGCTAAGCTGACCAACTGCTGCCAGTGTGTTTCAGGTTTACTGTACAGTCATGGCAGTGGTAGCAATCTTGTCATCTAACTTTCAGCAGGAAATTGAATAAGCATAGTTTAAGTGTTGCTATTTAAACATCAGGCTTTATTTGTTTGCTTTGTTCAACATGAGCCAACCAAAATTCTTGAAGATAGGAGAATAGCAGAATAAAAGGATAACCATCAAATAAAAGATTCTGTCACACTGTGTTTGATGTTCTATATACTCAAATAGCATAAAATGGCTCATCTACTTAAGAGTGAGATTACATTATGTGCCTGCAGCTTTGATTAAAATGAAGTCATTAAGAAATACAATGAAATACATGAAACATATTTGACTAAAAACGTTCCAATCACTTCTGATTCAGCTTATTTAATTTGCACACATTGAGAGAAGCTGGACAGCAGCATTTAGTTGGTGATCTGTGTTAAAAGTGTTTGCCTATCGGGAATTTCTCCCACAGTACTGTGACAGACAAGTCTGTATGGATTTAAGCTTTGGTGACGCTTTAAATCTCTCAGTCAACAAAAGAGGTTTGAGGCAATTTGCTGAAAGCCACCCTGTGGCTGCATTACTGCACCTGCAGCATTTAACTACTGGAGGCCATGTCAGGCCTCTGCTGTGAATCAGACCCAAGACAAATACTAGTAAGTTTGCTTCAACTTACTCAGGTGTCATGTCGGTCAGATTGCCTTTGTAGAATTGATGAGACAAAAAAGTTGAACATCTGTTTTTTTTAACAGTTTATTTTATGATTTACAGCAGCAATTAATTTGAAATTAGGCAATGAAACTTTTATGCTTGTTTTGATTGAGCTCAATGTCCATTGTGTCACATTCTGAATACAACCCACAGATTATATACCAACAATGATGGACATCTCATTTAATCTTCATCTCATGAGAGGCTTGGCAACACATTGATTGTCAATATGTGTTTATTGTGATTTATCAGCTGTGTTTACATTTTGTTGACTCTGTACAATGAACAGAATACAGAATAGTAAGTACTGTCTTAAGAACTTCATTTGAAAGACTTGCGTTAGTGGTGTTTCTGGTCTACTGACCACTCAAAGCACTTAACAGCAGTTGTCACATTCAACCATTCACACACACAGACATACTCTGACGGCAGAGGTTGCCATGCAAGGTGCCCACTAGCTCATTAGGAGCAATTTGGGGTTTAGTATCTTGCCCGAGGATACTTCAACATGCAGCTGGGGGATCCAGAGATTGAACCACAGACCTTCTGATTAGTGAATGACCTGCTCAACCTCCTGAACCACAGTGACCTTATCTGACTGATGATTATGTGGGTAGTCTTCACAGTCTTAACAACAAACAAGTATAATCTTTTAATTATGTGGCAGAATCTAAATCATTCACACACATCTCCTATTGATACAGAAGAGTCGTGTATTCTAACCAGCTGTGTTTCATGTAAGTACACCAGTACTGGTTTGTAAGATTAAAAGGGACAGTTCATCCCATAATTAAAAAATACATAATTTTCTATCACTCAAAAAAATCCACAGACATCATTGTGTGTGCCTCAGAATGTAGGAACTAACCTGTATGATAACTCCGACCGTATAGCTGTGCAGAAGGAAGAGGGCATCTACTCTTCAGCATGGTGATACGGTGTAGTTTGGTGCAAAGAAAATAGTAGCTACATGCAACTGCTCACAACAACATTATCTTGAGGAGTTTTAATATGGGGTAACTGTCCCTTTAAGGAAGGGTGTGACTTTTGTATACACTTTTTTGTAACACCAACTTCCTGGTATCTCATACAGCAGCTTAAAACAAACAGGAAGGATTATGTCGAAATACTGTTCAACCTTGCTCCGTTGTGAATGTCAGCAGGATGCACACTAAATTTAATAGAGCCCATAGGACCAACTATAAAACCAAAATCCACTGACAAGCTGTTATGGTTACACATGGCTGAAAAAACTATTATCTGCAGCAAATAACTTGTTAATTTATGGCAAATCTGACAATGCTTATCTTACAAACAGCCGCGGATTTATTAGCCAATACTTAATTAACTACAAGATCCACAGTAACTGTCCACTCCTAGATTTATGTGCAGGGAAATAATTATTCCAGTGATTCTCTGTAAACCTAATTTCTGCGCAGCACAACTGAATATATTTCATTATATAGAGGATCTGCCACGACAGAGGTTTCACAAAAAATTAAGTGACACTCTGGGAAAGGCAGAGGACTGTAATGCTATATAATGGGGATAGATGGTGGAAAACCGTCCCTGTGGGTTTACAGGCTGCCGCTCCCGAGGACAGCTGAGCAAATATGGCTTAAACAGAAATCAGTGCAAAGGCATCAGGCCGTCTAGTGTGTGCCAGACTATTATGGCCCAAACACCCACAAACACACGTCTGAGTTCACACCATTAAGAATCACTGCAGTGAGCTACTGGTTGCTATGGTTGATGTGCCACTGGCCGCTGCTGTTTTCACACTGACAAACCTGGAAAGGTGCCACGGTCAACAATTGACTTTTTTTATTAGGGATGTTGACAGATGCAGATCACATATAAGCCTCTTTGGAGATCAGCACTGACTCCACAAATGTATTTAAATGCACAAGATTTCGATCGCAATCGTATCTCTGTCAGGCCAAAGGTTTAAACATCATCCCAACAGCAATACAATTCATAAAAGAATAGGCTAATTATGACAGGTGTGGGGAACCATTCAATTTCAACCAAAAAATAGGCAATACAGAGACGAGTATATGATATATAAGTATATCAAGTTTATAAAAATACTTGTAAATTGAATGAAAGGTATGACTAAACGCAGCTAGACCATCAACAAGAAGCTATAACTGAAATATCAACAATTCCACAATCTTTCTTGATTAATAAAACAGTAACTAGCAATTTAACTTATAAATCTATATTGGCTAATCCAGTGTTCAATTCAGAGAGAAACATTTACAGCTAAAATAGGTTTAATTCACCCCAGGGCTACAGGCATGAGAGAGTTTCTAGTTCACCCAAAATATGGCCAAACTAGAATGGCACTTAGTAAATTGTATACCTCTGTCAAGAGGCACAACAGTCCTCTTTAAATTAATTAAGCTGATCCAATATTGATTAAAACATATTCAAACCCACTAGTTCCAGAGGTACCAACCAACCAACCAAAGAAACAACTCAACAACTCAACAACCAACCGAACAACCAACCAAACAATGCAAAACAACATTTCCAGTATATGCAACCTTAAATGCAAGATAAGGCTGATGTGCAAATGTCTTATAATGCATACAAAACATTTACTTATGGGAAAACTGTGTTACATCAGATGATATGTAAGGATGTGTGGTTGTAGCACACAGAAGATGCGGTAGCCTTGAGCTTAAGCATGCTGGTGTTACTTTACATGGATGCCAGTTTAAACCCTGGGCCGTCAGAAGAAAGTTTAGAACAGGAAACTTTCTTACATACAATTAAACAACCTGTTTATAAGTGTTAAATATCTGTTTTCATAAAAACAACAACAAATAGCTGTCTGATAGGCCATTAACTTCTAAAAATAATTGGTTGGTTACAAAAGAGAACAAAGACGAAGAGAAAAACACTATCAACTGATCTTCAGAGCAAAAAAACAGTGCGTGACTTGTACATGCCATTCTGACCTTTTAAAAGGCAGTTAGGTTTTAAAAGTGTAAGTCTCCCCAGTAGAGCTGACATCACATTCTGTAAAGCAGTGAGTGCAGTGTGCTGTGCAGTCCATCATTGGTGTGGTGCGCACAAACATCTTGACACCTGCCATCACCACTCTTTAATCTGGTCACACACTGTTGGCTGGTGTTGAAAACCTCATACGTTTTTTTATTAGAACCAAAAAATATTAATCAATACTCTGCATATTCATTAAAAAAGGCGACAAGGGATTATAAGACCCATTGTATGAAAATAAATAATTTACTGTCGGTATGAAATGGTTGTTTTGGATCCACACATTAGCTGAAAATGGGGCCTTACACGGTACACATGTAGGGTACAAGGGACAGCAGTTTAACATTTGTGACAACAGACAAACAATTTTATTGAATTCAGAACAGGAACAAAATTAACAGATAAAAATATCCACTTTAACTGGATGTCTGGCATTATATAAGACCCCTTATTATGGATATTGTTGTTCTGCAATTAAGATTTAAAACACTTAAAAACGTCACCAAGTGAGCTTATAATACACAGATTGTTGTTTGCTTGAGAAGTGCAAGGCAGACTTGAACTTGACTTGATTAGGGTAATCAAGAATGATTCACATGAATTAACAATAAAGCTCAGGCAATCAAATTTGGCACCACTTTGTATTTTCCTTTTTTTGGTCGAACACGAATTTAGTCTGCCAAGTAATTCAACAGCAGGCCCAGTAAAACAGTAGAAAAAACGTAAATCAAGATGATTCGAGCCATTTTCTAACCCTGAAAAATGCCTGATTGAGCGCTGAACAGCTGAACTAAAACAATAATCACTGGAATGCAAAATAAAACTTCTTACGCCATCACTGTTTGTGCCCTATAATCTCTCCATAGATCACTTGTCACTATTATATTACTCTCTATTGATTATTCTCCATCAGTAGTATGACGTGTAGCTCTAACATCATAATCTGATATTGTAGATTTATGAGCCAAACTCTCATGTGTATATCTGTTGTAGACAGTATATATTCAAGACAATTATGATTCTATTCTCTTGTTTTTGCACACGGTTGTGTAAGCCAGCATCACACGAACATATACATAAACACTGCGAGAGAGTGTTTGAATTACTTCGAACTCCGCTTTTAAACAGGGGGACACAACACAGGCCTGAATTTGAGAGCGATAAGCAACTAGACATAAATGATAAGACAGGTTAAAGTTGGTCTAATAATATGACAGAAATTCAATAGATAAACACTAATATATGGTTGAAATCTTATTATGTTAATGGTACAAAGTAATGCATTATGCGCACATAAAATAATGAAGCTGTTGTTTAAATGGGGTGACAACGCAATGAAAATGTTGTTATTTGTTTTGGAGCTTTTGATGCGTCACATGGTCGTCATCAGGAGCATTTAAACTTTAAATGGAAAGCTAGAACATCGACAATTCCACGACCAAGTGATCCAACTGATGAAGATCGTGAGATCCGGCCAAAAGCTCCAGAAACAAATGAGTAAACGGAGACTGTTTTGTCAAATCAATATTGGTGTTTTAAACATGGTTCGGCCCGAGTCACACAATATACTTTAAAGCCGATGCTCCAGTGTCCACTGTCCAGGGGTTAACATTTCAAAGGTACAGTCACGTGTGGTCAGACAGAAAGAGTCCAGAGAGTTTGGAAGTTCAAACAAAGTGTGATGAAGGTGCTCTTTGGTAGGGGAACGCAAAAGTTCAAAAACAGAAAGATCCAAGGCAAAGAGTTTAAAGTTTAAAGCTGTTTGAGCTGCCTTTGGTCTTTGGTCTACATATGACTGCAGGTCAAAGGTCAGGGGGTCAGGAGGACACTGCGAGAAGATCACCTGTCTTATGCAAGCGTGAACTGAAACAGGGGTGCACATTATTAGAATACCAGCCGGCTGGCGAACCTCAACATGATACGTATTAACCCACCAGGTAGCGACGTGAGTGTATAATCCCAGTGGATACTGTCGGCTCATGCTGAAACATGAACATGAGACATAGGCTGCTGCTCATAAAACATTAACACTGGATCACAGAGCATGTAAAAAGCATGTCAATTTCAACTGAGGCCGTACAAGGATCCGACTCTCGGGGCATCCTACACAAGAGGATGTATGTTTGAATCATTAATATGTATGCACACTGGACACTGTATCCACTTGACTAAAGGCACTTGTGACAGAAACGGCTCAGGAAGCGCCGGCATTGGTGTAAAAAGTGGCCGGTGGCATTCATTAAAGACAGCTTCGGGCTCCTCCCGGTCGGAGTACTCACATGAGATGTTTTTTGGCGCTTGAGCATTTCATTAGCTGGAGTCCGATTTGGCAAGAAAAAAACACAAGGATTTTGCTGAGGCTTCAAGTGTGCTTGGTTGGGCACTCTGAGTAGTGGATAATGCATTCCTATTTCTCATTAGAACTGCATATATTAACATGTTTTATATTGTGTAACTCAGGCTACCAATATACGCCGGGCAGCACTTATGCAGATCTGACTGTAGGTACAATACATGTAGTCTAAGAATGGAAAATATAATGGTATTTACAATAAATTAAACTATCAATCATGTATGATAATATTTCCAAAGAAGCATTCCTGGTGTCCGTATAGCGTCACTGCTGTGTTTTAGTTTGCATAAGTGTCACTTGCATAAGTGTCAAGCTTGTGTTCACACCTTCTCAGATGGTCTGCTGTGCTTTCTGTTCTCCCAACATGCTCTTCTTTCCTCTCACGCCCCTGAAGGTGTATGGGTTCTCTAGAGACGACTTTACCAGCAGGCACCATGGCAGCAGCTTTGTTTTGACTTCCACTCCTCTTCTGAGCAGGAGAAGATCGATTCTTTCTTTGGACTCTTTAAAGTACTCCTCATGTCCACTGTTGCAGATTGAATGATTAAGTCTGTCAACAGCTTGCAGCACTGATCCTGTTTTGGGAGTGATGCTTCTTTATGGTCATGTCAGCCGCAGGGACAGGGAACAAGGTTTCATGTGAGTGGCCATGACAGTCAAAACATATCTGCCTTGTAAGTCCTGCGGTCATCTGTTTATCATTAAACTTTTTGAATATAGCACTCACTACTTCCCTGTGTCACCTTGCCATCAGCTCCACACATTAAGAGCGCCTCAGCGTGTCCCTGCTGTTCTTTTACCTATTTTGAATAGCTGCAAATGACACATCAGAAACAGCTTTGAGATAGGGAGCACACCTCTTTTTGATTGACAAGTTTATTAAGTTTGACCTGGGAGAATGGCTCCCTGTCAATGCAGCTGTAATGACAAGAGAGATATTACACAAGACGCATGTTATCCAGCTAAATAAATTCCAAACAGCTTGCTACAACGAAGAAATCACACATCCCAAGGTGGTTGTCCTTTGATTAGCCTCAGATCAGGTCTTGAGAGGTGCTCCCTCCTTACAGCTGCACATAATGCAACAGCATTAACTGTTTGTTCCTCACAAAACAAAGCTTATTTACCCTCTGCTCTTTCCCCTTTGACATCTGGACGCCTCACTCTAATGTTAGACACTGTGACCTTTCTCTGCCACGATACTGCTGCAGCTAATTGTGCATCAGGTCATCAATTGTGTTTGTGGTTACGGTCAAGGTTAGAGACTCCCTCGTTACCTCATTTGTTTCATCATTGTTGGTTGGTTTGTCAGCCAGATAACAGAAAAAATACTAAACAGATTCACACAAATCTATGATGGAGAATTGATCTCGGCCCAGAACAGACTCCATTAACTTTTGATGTAGATCCACAGAAAGACTCATTTTTCATTAATTTCTCAGGGAGTTATTTATGGATGCTGATGAAATACATCTGGCCTATTTAGGAGCCTGGTATCTATCGGCGAATGGGATCAAAATCGAAATTTTTAAATGTTTGAAATTATATTGAATTAGGCTTGATTGAATTAAAGGGTTCTGTTGGGCCTTGGTGATGGTATGCGCTCTACTTAGTGCCATTTTAGTTTTTATTATGTGGAAGAGACACCAATATCAGAAAAATCTAATGATTTGCAGTCAGCAGGAGAATAAAAGGAATGAACTAATTTAAAAAAAAGTTATCAATAAAGACAACAGAGAAAATATGGAGAAAATCAACTCTTGATGCTCAGCAGGAAGACTTGCTGATAGTTTTTAGAAACAGAAAAAAAATATGAGCGCCACAAACTTACTATGAAATGGAATAATAGTATGAGTGGTGGGGGAGACACAATGTCCCTTTATAGTCTACACCAGACAAACAAGCAGTCCAGGCTGGTTTTGGTGACTAGATAGAATTAACTTTTCAAAAGAACACAAGTAAGCTCAAGCAAGGCTAATTCCAGCAGGTCTGCACCTAAACTGAACTTACTTCCAAACTATTTCCTGAAACAATGAGAAACCCTCATCAACACCGTATTCAACATGCTACAACCTGAGTTTGCTCAACTGTAAAGGCCATTGGGTGCTCTCACATCCTATTTGCCAATTTGGACCCATGCTGAACTAGCAGCTAATATAGACGGGAACTCATGTAAAGAAACATTTTGGCAATTAAAGTTGAATACCAGCAATAAATTATTACTTTATGCATACATCTTTAATTTAATTTGTTTTTTGATTAACAATGTGAATGATGACAGTCTGAATACTGATATGCCCACCCCTTGTTTACATAACTGGCCAGTGTGCAGCCTACTCTGAAAAGGCATGGCATCTTTTAAAAAGGCTGATTTTCTCCCCTGCATTATGGCCATACTTAATGAAAGTCTTCTAAAGGGTGCACCGGCTTATACAGCGTTATTATATTGAGTTTATTGTTCATTTCCCAGAAGGCCAAATGACCCAGCAGCACAGCCTGACATAAGCAGAGTCTCCATTTCAGCTGTGAAGCAAACATCAGTGAGTCAGTCCTCCCCTTAATCATTCTTCGTACAGTAGCTACAGACCACAAACACACCAGCCATCTGTGGGTTTCTGAGGGAAGTGGCGATCTTGTGAAAGAATAACAATTCAGCAATTCCTCATGTGAATTTGCTTCTCGCTGCACTCTGTCGGCCAAGACTAATGATATGCAGTGTGGGCATGTTTTATTTTAAACAACGCACCTGCTCTGAATGTCTCAAAGAGCAGGTGTGTTGTTTTCATGTAGCCTATTTATGAAGCAGTAATTTATACACGGTTGATGGTTTTAGGACGCTGCTTATTTTCTGTTGGTTTTTATCAATGAGTTAACTGTTGAGAGTCTCACTATTCCTACTTTTAAATATTAGTGTACTTTGAGATGGGTCAACGACGATCTTCAAAACGCTCTAAACGACCCAGTTTTACTAGCCGATCTGCAAATTTGAACAGTCAAATTTCAGAAGCTCGTGCTTCCCTGGCGTTATATTTGCTTTACTTTTCAGTCCAGAATGAAATATCTCAATTATTACATGGATTTACACGTGAACTATTTTTAAAATCGATTAGTACAGACTTCCATGATCCTCGAAGGATTACGTCTACTGAGGTTGGGGTTGATCTGACTTTTCCTCTAGTGTCACTGTGAGGCTCAGATTTTCACTTTTCTACGGGACACATCTTAACAACTATCAGATGGACGTCTTGACATATGATTAATCTTATGGTTTTGAGAAATTTTCCTGGTTTTTACTCTGGCAGCCTAGTGGAAAAGTCAGGAAGAGATGGTGCTAAAAACTAGCGCCATATTCAGGTTGAAATGTGTAAGTTGTTTCAGAGATGCTATAACTGACCCCATACAGTCCAAAAGAGGACTTCTCAAGCAAAATGAAAATGTAGGGAAATTATGGTGTGGAAAATCAAAGTTGTTCTTTAAAGTTGTCATTTAAAATCATTCATCGTGACGTGTCGGCTGTTCACATGTATAAATGCAGAAAAAGTTTTGTCAAGATTAAAAAAAAAGAGAGAAGTTCAAACGCTTGCTCCTGCTCACAGCTGGCCAATCACAGTGTGAAGTATTCGACCATCAGACGAGCACCTCTGAAGGAGTATACTGGCCCCATCAGTCAGGTAATGAGGCTGGCACTATAGGCCCCCATGGTGCAACATCCTATCAATGTAGTCCACAAGGTCCTTGTTGACTTCAGAAACTTGTTGGGAAGTATGATATGGTAAAATAAGACTTTGTATTTCAACTCGGATTATTTAATCACCTAATCAATTAGCTTTAATTATTTTGTGAGGACAACACTGTCTGTCTTGAGTTGAGAACCTGGCTTGACTCAATCATTTCTAAAAAATCAAAGAAACTCATCGGTCTGTTTGACTCCACTGAAGGCAGACAGGTTTGGATCAAGTAGAATCAAGTCCGATGCAGATCTCTGAGGCCAAACAAAAAAAAAGTAATCTTTCTGATTTCATATAGAGGAGCCTGATGGACAGAAATAACCTGGGAGGACTAAAAGAAACTAATGAATAAATGATTTCATCCTGACAATATCCGTGCTGCTGTGATCAAAGAGGAGCATTTTTAATCACAAAGCCTCACACAGTCTCCCCTATTCACTTCATCTATTTCAAGCAAAGGTGCTTGACCTCAGCTACCATTAACTGACCCAACTCGTCCATTCCCCTCATCAGCGCTCGTGAAGACCTGCGGGGCCTCTGTCAGTGCTGAACTTGGAGTTGTAATTCGTGCAGCAGCAGCAGCACAGCCACCAGCTGGAGGGGTAATAAAAGAAGCTGAGATTATAGTTCTGTAAGAGTGCTTTGTCTTCTCTGCTGCTGAAATGCTGCCGCAAATCTCTCACTATAATTAACCTATAAGGGAGAAGAATGAGGGGAGGGCAGAGCCAGATCAAATTTCAGCCGACTTTCTTCACTTTTCCACCTTTGTTTTATCAAAGTTTTGAAAGTTGAAAACGATCTAAATTTAATTACCCTTTTTCCATTTTCATTTAGAATTATTTCAAACCTGTTCTCCAGAAAATTACTTCGAGAGACTACTGTCTTTTGCCAAATACATTTTGCCAGAAATGTAATTTCACAGCATTGGTTGGTCTGATGGTACACCACTTTCGTCCTAAAATATCTCAACACCTCTTAGATGGATTCTGTATTGGACTCTGTACTTCTGACATACATTCATGCTCCCCTGAGGATGAAATGTAATTATTTTGTTGAACCCAGTTTTCCCACAGATCCTTGAAATCTTTGTGAATTTGAGTGTAAAATCAAGGATGTTAAAGCTTTTGGAAATTGACATAAACAGACATGGGTTACTGAAAGTGCCAGAATTCATATATTTTGTGCAACTACTAGAAATTAAAGTTATTTTTTACCTTTTGACTTAACAGACTGTATGTAATTTCTGCTGTAGTGTGGGGTCATGGGAGATGTTGTCTTCATTGTTAAACATGCACCATTGCAGATGAATATCTCTCTCCAGGACACATGCAGAAATGATCACAGACAAGGAAATGTTTAAAAGTTTTACCATGTTTACAGTAACAGGCAATAAAATAAAGTGCATTGCAAGGAAAATAACGGTTTTCTGTGGATTTGAGCTCAAGACTGCTTATCAGTATTTGTAAATGTGAAACCACTGGATCCCCAAAACATGATCTTTTCCTAACCCTGACCAAGTGTTTTTTGTGCATAAACCTAACCAGACCATAAGCACAGTATCACAACATAAAATAGAAAATTGAAGAGAGAGAGCATGACTGAAGGATGAAGGCAGGTGATGGAGGATGGGTGGTGACAGTGACCCTCAGGCTGAACTCACCCTGTGTCTCTACTTTAACTCTCTCCACCTTTGATCACTCCTCATATCCTGAAAGAACAAAAGCCCTCTCCAGACCCTAGTGGCCCATTTCCTCTTCCCCCATTACATTTCCATTAAGAAAAACTGTGGAGAAAGAGGGCACTGAGCCCCTATGCAGAGCCAGCACAAGTCATTACTTACACTATAGCTAGTGTCGCTACTTGCAGCTTGGCCTGCAGCTGCTAATGATGAGGGATGGCAGTAAAAGGAGGAGGATCCCCTCTGTGCATTGAGCAGGAGGGTACAGTAACCTGATTACTACTGGCTGCCTGGAAAATGGCATTACATTCTTGCCGCAAACCCGACTCTTACGTTGAGCCTCTGACTGTCCTAGATCCGAGCGGCTGCACCACCATGCTCTCTGTCGATGAGTTTATCATTGTGCTTCGTAAGGAGCTGTCGTACAATCCGCCACTGGGCAGCTGCCCCTGAGTGCTTCGATTGCAAAATGTGGCTTTCTGTCTTCCTTATGCATTATTGTCCCAGTCCATCAGAATGTGGTTTGATTTAATTACGTGCCTAGAATAAGGGGATGGAGGTCCAGCTCCATGACTTAAGACGTTGTTGAGAACAGTACGCCACTGGGAGTTGTAGCTGAGACGTGGACAGCAGGAAAAAGAATAGGCCATACTGTTCACAAGGCGACCGCTTAATGGACGGACTTAACCCTGGAAAAACCCTGGCTTTTATCATTTAGATACCTAATATTCAATCCAGGCCCACTTATTTGTCTGCTCTGTCTCAAAGTGAGTGAGTGATAGACTGTATGGTTTTTTAAGAGCAGGCAAACCCTCTAAAAATAGGTGACAGACTCGTTTCCCATTGCCAGTACATGAGTCTGTTTTTTTCCTGATGCTTCATGTTCATGTTCCCGTCACAAATGCGATGGAAAACAGGGAACAGAGGAGAGCGGCACATCATATATCTCATCAGACCACATCCAGAAAATATTAAAACTGGCTTTAAAAAATGCTAATTGATTTCATTCTGAAATGGACTGATAATGGGAGTAGCTTAAGAGAATCTGATTGTATTTAGCCTAAGGGCCAGGCGAGTAATTCTTATTGGACTTATTGGATTTTGCAGGTAATTGTTCAGAAACCGAGCACGTTTACTGACTGCTAAACATTTTTGGATTCACTGTGTTGATAAATTGGGATCCCCAAATTACTGTTCATCCTGAGTGTGCCACGATTGAGTGAACCAAAAAAAATGGCAATCCATAGGGGCATAGAGAGAGCAGGCCCACCAACAATGTGTTGGATGGAAATGGGCCCTTGAGAGACATTCAGATTGCTACCCCAAAAATATGCCTGTGTTCAAGGAAGAACTCACAACATGTAACAGTAGTTGGTGGCAATGACTGTATATTCATTCTTGAAAAGGCTAGTCTCTGTCATAATTTCATCTTTTTTGGTAGAATAATCAATCTATGACAAAATTATTTAGGGCAATTATATGCTTTTCCCAATACACTGTAAAAACCAACACTTTGTAGGTATAATGTTTCTATGCCCAATGGTGCGCGATGGTGTGTTTCTTATTGAGTGTAAATAATATTTTGCTTGCTTTCAAAACAAACACACAAGCTAGCCAGATCAATATCCAGGGTGCTCATACCATCACAGGGGCTGCTGGAATCAACAAAATTGGAAATTTCTTTGCTGCCTTTAAAACATAAATTTGACCCTCATGGTGCCGCTAGAAAGCTAGTCAGGAGATTGTACATATCAGCACCTTGAATATGTATGAAGTTTGATGACAATCCATCCAATAGTTGCTGAGATAGTTTGAACCAAAGTAGTGACGGAGGGACACTGCCATCCACTGAGCCGTATCAATGCCCATTGTTTTTCTACTGTTGGTCATCCAAGGATAATGCTAATGTGAGGCTTCTCCTGTACTATTAAAAATGCATGCATTGGATTTTTTGCGGGTTCTGGCAACAATTTTACCAAACAGCACCAGGACTATGGCAGCGAAACTAGAGAGGGTTTAGTCAAATCAAAGCGTCGGCTTATTTCAGTCATTTTACCATCATGGCAATTACATGCCACCCTTGTTGACTTCAGTGCCCCAGTGGTGGTACTGTTACCCAACCAGTGCACACACAAACACACACAATAATCAGGTTGCCCAGACACAAGCCCATGAGGGCCTTGTTACCTTGAGTGACTTTGGCCAATTAAAGCTTTGAAAACAGCAGCTGCAGGAATAGAGAGTTTTTGGGAGGAGGAGGAGGAGGAGGAGGAGGAGGAGGAGGCGGGAATGGTTGAGAATGTGCAAGCATCAGCACCACATCATCCTCCCAGTATGCTGATCGTGACCATTTTTTAACCCGATCCTCCTTTTTTTTCATATTTCTTACATACCAGTCAGCTCTGATCAAACTCCTGTTGATAAACCTATCACTGAGTTACTTATTTCCGTCTTGCAAGGTAGTGTGGCTCGCTGATTACAGTCCCTCGAGGCCAACAGACTATCCAAAAATCTACCTCCAAGGATCTTAATTATAGCCGTAAAAGTCTGATAAAGATGTATTGCATCATCACCCCGCAGATCGTTGTATTTGCCATACGACGGAGGGTAAATGTTAAAATAAACAAACAAGAGGAGCCAGTGATTATACATTAACAAGCAACCCTAGGTCAAGTGTAGGTCCCCTGAAATGATGTTACACCTGCCCCACCCCCACCCTGATGATTAGTACGGTGTAACACAGCCTCTCTGAAGACACCCAGCCCCACCTCCCTGCTGTCACCGAGCCTGCCTCTCTTTCACCGGTCCTTCGCTGGAATGGATCGAGGTCCTGCTGCGCAAACAAGATAGGCTGCCAGTAATGGCTTATTGTTTTGAGGATGCTCACCCATGCTGTGAGAGGAAATTAAGACTCTTTAGGAGCAGCCATTTACATATCATAAAAAAGATCTGACTGCTCGTTGATACCACAGTAATCATTCATCAGTCATTCATGGAGGGTTTCTCTCATCATGATGTGATTCTTGTGATTATTTTTTGTTGCATATATTGCAGAATTTCTGGAATTCCTCGAAAAATGTTGCAGCTCCAAAAATTCCTCTTTAATTTTAAGCAGTGGGATCTCTTTGCATTGTAATCATTACTCTCATTACACATTACAAGTGAACCGACAGTGTGTTCCAGTCAGGCATTTGTCTAAAGAACACTATCTGGACCAGTGCCTACTTGGGACGATACTGTTATCAGCAAAACTGAGCCAGGAAGCTTTTTGGACTTCCACTGCACAGACAGATCCAAGTGATTAAGCAAACATTTTTAAAAGCCATTAGGTAAACCACACACAGACACCGCAGAATTATACCTCAGACTGCCAGCATCAGCATCCACATCTCTTATTTAAGTTATTTTTCTGTCTTGCTTGCATTTTTCTCCATAACACACATTCTCTTCACAGGCAAACACATTATCCTTTTTGAAATACATGTCCTCGATATTTATAGTACTAATTTCCACCAGAGGAGGGAATAAAAAGCAGCCCTTTTAACTTCAATAAAGTGATGAATTACAGGTTACAAGGTTTCTGTTTTCAGCAGTGCTTTATGGCTGAGCAACAAAATGAGTTATGTGACTGGCGGTGACTGTGGCCACATTTGAATATACAGTAATGCACTCATCCTCATGGATTCGAACTGAGCCGAATGTGCCGAATATGGAAGACCATCATGGAAGATCTTTACAGTCAGATATCTCCCTAGTTTAGAGAGGAACAACACAGCGGAGGACGTTTCTCAATGCTGCACCTTCATGTCTGTTTACACTGAATTTTCTATTTCTCTCTTGTCATAATGCTGTGCTTATGTTCTGCCTAGGCACAAAAAAAACATACTAAAATGTTTAATCTCTATGATCGCGGATGGAGATGGTCTGAGTTTTCTTGTGTACAATTTTTTATCATAATCATCTTGTGAATTTTTGAGTTGTGGCCCAAAATGTGTTTTGACCTTTTGCCATCAAATTCCATTAACTTCATCTTGGAGTCGTAGCGTATATTTTTACTAAATTTGAAGAAATTTGCTCAAATTGTTCTTGAGATGTCTCGCTCACGAGAATGTGGCTCCATGAGGTCTGAATGATCTTGATCTTTGACTGTTAGCCATCAAATTCTGATTAGTTCATCCTTGACTTCGAGTTAACAATTCTACCAAATCTAAAGAATTTCCTTCAGGGCCTTCTTGAGTTATTGCATTCACTCAAACATAATGACTGGCCCCAGTAATCAATGGCGCTGTGGCATAAAAACATCCACTTTTGGTGCACCCAAAACAGCCTCAAATGGCCCATATATCCTTGAAAATATCCAGTGGTGTGACTCGAACTGCTGTAATAATGTCAGCTCCACCGCCTGATGTAAAAGGTGGCTAATAAGCATTTGGGCTGGGCTGAGCAACACTGCTGATCATCATCGTTGACATTTTGAAGAATTATGATTAAATTTCGAATTATTCAAGAAGACGCAAAAGCCTCCAACGTTGTGCAAACCTAATGTGAAGTGTCAATTTTCAGCAAGTCCCATCATAGTTTTCGAGGTGTTCAACCGAGTAAAGTGGATGAGCGCACGTCCTCTTTAAAGTGGAACATTTCAGAGGTTTGTATGAAGAGCTGCTTGTTTCTCTGGACACGATGAACTAAACGAATTTGGAGGACTTCCTTAGAATGACACTGTACCCTGCAAGGCATGCAAAGTCATTTCATTTTAAGAAAGGGTGCAGTCAACCTCCTAATGGCCCTATTGTGATCATCACATTGTAATAGTACGAATCTATCAAACTGAAGTATGAACCATAGAGAGGAGCGTGCCTTAAAGGGGAGCTGCCAGCCATTATGGATGATTCCTTACTGGGGAAATGCTTTACAATGAGCATGAATTTCTTCTCTTTCATACGTCTGAGAGATATACACTGTATTTCGTGAGAGAGGGGTTGCACAGATTAGTGTTGGTTCACCTGCATGTGTGCTGGAGAGAAATTGTGACAAAGACAGAAAGTGAGCGAGACGCCCAAAGGCAGCTCATTAACTGTCCTCCTCGACCACAAGGAAATCTGTCAGAAGAGAAATGCCCTCTCACTGTGCCATTGATCTCAATGGAAGCAGGATGCCATCTAACTCAACATGGCGAGACATCACGGACTGAAGCGCAGGGTCACCGCACTCGCAGCCACGTATCTGTCACGCAGCCAAACTGTAGAGGTGATGTGTCACTGTTCCTGCTTGTTATCTCCCTTTTCGGATTAAAGCATTTTGAGGATTTTTTGCTTAAAATCAGCAGTAATCGCTTTTGAAATCTGCGACAGTACATTAAGCTCTGATCAAGGGCCACTGTGGCCTGATGCCATTTATTGGAAGTAAAGACGGCATCAAGAGCAGTGCCAGTGTTACGTCTTCAAACTTTGGCAAAACTCAGACCAGGCTGGATTTTCCCCCCTGAGCCCTTTATCAGAGGAAGACTGATGTCCTGATATGACTGCTAGCACTAAGCCGAATGTCACAAAAACAGATTTGACCAAGGCCATTCATGCAGAGTAGCTGTGCAAGGTGAGATACTGACGGCAGCTTTACTTTTATTTCCTTCTAATTCTCCACACGCTGGCTTGCTGGGTTTAATTTGCTGTTGTCCTGATGGCTTTTGAGGCAGATTTAGACACTGTGTGCCTTTTTCGCTTTTCCCTCGAGACGTGCCTCTTTATCACTTAACTCCTTTAAAAAAACAACAAAAAAAACAAAACAGCAGAGACTGGCACCAGCAAGCCAAGATAGCACTGGTTTCATTCATCATCAAACAATGAATCAGCACAAGGCGGCCCATTAGCATCACATGTAATTAGGCTAATCTATAATGATCTCACCCCTTGGGAAACATACATACAGTCGCACTTCAGCAGTCGCCCTTCAATGCCAGATTATGCTGGGGTGACGAGCTTGTACAGTAAAGCAGCAGAAAGATATGTTGTTTCATCGAGCTGCTACAACAGAGAAGCATGACAGGACCATCTGAAATGATTAGGTGTTTGCGAAAATTATATCGGAGTGAGAGGGCTGTTTTCTGCACGGAAACAGATATTCACTGAGGGCACGAGGAAGGGATTCCTCGGCACAGGTCTGGAGCAGATGCTGGCTCTCTGCCCGACCATCGATCGGGAGATCTCAGATTTCACAATAGCTTCCAGGTGCGTGGCCAATTTAGGTTCCTATTTTTACAACTGAGGGCCGAAGCAACTCTTTTCAGTCGTTAGTGCCATTAGTTTTTCAACCACAGTCGGGAGATCGTGATCTTGGGTTTGGATACTTAAACATCAAGCAAACAGTTCTGATAATAACAGACTGGAAATATCAGATGACGCACCAATCAGTGTAAAGAGCAGCTTTCATTTATGCATAAAAGAAGTATGATTTTCCTGATGAGGGATTGCTGCTGCTTGTAGCTTTCCTCATATAAATATCAGAGTTTCAGCACCAATCACCACGCTGAGGGGTTCATTATCAAAGGACAATTTCTGTACCGGTCATCTAGAATAGGTTGATGGTTTTGTGTGTGTGTGTGTGTGTGTGTGTGTGTGTGTGTGTGTGTGTGTGTGTGTGCGTGCGTGCGTCGGGGATGAGGTGGGGTTGGGAGGGTGCTCTTCACACAAGATTAGATGTGGGCAGCGGTGCTGATTACACAAGGGGCTGTGATCACGTCATACAGCTTAGTTTGTTAGCGTCTCCTCCCCTCTGCCCGACTGGAGAGTTTCCATCTCCGCTCCGTCTGGCTGCCTTTTCGAAAACTTTGTTCCTCCCTGCATTCATTTGCTGCACAAACTGTAATAATGAACACGCTGTGAAGAGGCAACCATCTCCTCTCCAATAGATCCAATATATGACTTTTCTCTTGCAGTCTCCGTCTGTTATTGGGAGTTAAAGCTGTTGGCCATAAAAGAGGCAGCCAGCAGTGCACTGACAACACCACGCATTGTCTCGCTCTTCAAAGCGTGAATACATCCTCTGTAGTGCAGACTGATTTACATTAACAAATACAAAAAAAAACTGGTAATAATGCTCGAACAGGACGGATGGAGCTGGGACCTGCTGATGTTTCTTCTTATATTATGCACTTCTTGCTGGATGTCTATGAGATGCTAATTT
Source organism: Sparus aurata (assembly GCF_900880675.1). Taxonomy (NCBI): domain Eukaryota; kingdom Metazoa; phylum Chordata; class Actinopteri; order Spariformes; family Sparidae; genus Sparus; species Sparus aurata. The sequence goes on along the minus strand of NC_044197.1, from coordinate 16,822,211 downwards.
ACAATGTACAATATATATCCGCTGCTGTCTGTCGCGGATATAAGGAACAATGTCTGTGCATGCATTAGAGTTAATAGATTGACAAGGTTTACCAATCTGGAGAATTGAACGGTCCCAGGATCTGTGCACATAAAAGTGACAAGTTTGACAAGAAACACTTTTGTCTTTGAAATAATGCAGTTAAAACAAAGGACGTGAGGGTGGCAGATGAATGAGTACGTTCCCTTCAACAAAAGTCGAAACAATAAACCAATTAACTAGTTAAAATGCTTGTTTAAGTTATTTCAGCCACACGTGCAGCTTAAACATCAGCAGGTTAGCATATCATGGTTAGCTAAGAGTTCGGCTTTTGTCTTGTCCCAAGAGAAATGCCCAAAAATGCCAGTAATATCTTCTGTTTGACAAAAAAAGCAATATAAAGACGTGACCACTGTTCCATGAAATTACAGCATAGACCAAACATTCATTCCATTAAGCAAAAACACATAATTGGAAGATCAATCAATAGTGAAATTAATGTTTTTGTCATTTAGCCCAAAACCTCACCCAAACCTCAAGTTTGTGGTTTAAGGTTTGGGTTAGGTTTAATCAAGTTGAAGGCGTCCATATTTAATTTGGCTTCAAGATCTTATTTGTAAGAAAGTTTATTTGTTTCATTTCCAATTTTGGACTTATTTGGACAGCTGCCATCCCAAAGCGTTGTTTTTTTGACAAGCTGGGAATGAGACTCAAACTTGGGAACAAATTGGACCTTTAAAGCCGGATTTGTTGGTGCGACAATCCTTTCTAAAGTCTAAAGATTCTTCGAGATAATATGGCAACATTTTGTAAAACTGTGTGTAAGTTCTCGTCCACCAGCTCTTGGTTTGTGTCAGATCGACCTATCACTCCTAACTACAACACTCTTCCATCTTCTGTGTCTTTATTTCTGTGTGCACCATTGTTAAATCTGTGACTGACCTTTTCTGTGGCAGCCTGTCTAACTACCCTGGGGTATTTGATAGCTGGAGGATAGGCTTTAATTGACGTGATAGCATTCTCAGGGTTGGGCCGGGTGAGGGAGAGGAGTAGGTAAAGAGAAATGTTGGAAGTAGAAAGGTTACGCTCTTGAGTCTCTCCTCAAGGTTGTAAATGGCTCCTCATAATGATGGTGATGTGATTATGTCAGCCGGGTTTGTTTCATTGGAAGCATTTATTCTTTATCTAGAGGTGCCACTACTGTGGTCGCTGTTTTTGCTTTGAAATGAGGCAGCGTATGAAATTTTGAAAGTAGTTTTTCAATGAGATGCACTGCCCGCGGTTAAAGACCTCTCCAGAGTCGATGTACAGTCAATTCAGGAAAGTCATTCTGAAATTATTCGGCTGAACCATGTTTCACTGCCTGACTGCACCCAATTGAGCCGGAGTCTTTTCCATGACCTTTTCTTCAAACCATATAGATTCCTCTCTATAGTAGTTGAGTTGGAAAGAAAACAACAGTGCAAAGCCTGACAAAATACTCTGGCTGCTGCTTTGAGTACCACAGACATGTAGTTCTTATCGCAACAGCTCGCGTAATCTTTAGTTAACTAAAATGAGACGAACCTCTTTCAGTCTTGCCTCAACTCTAAATGAACTTGAATGAAGTGCTTCTATACATTCATTTAAAAAAATAACTCCCTTTCACAGCATTTGAATGTCTATACATTATAAGATGATAGTCAAAGGTGAATCCTCCGCTGAGATGAATCACAGCGGAGGATTCAGCAGACCAGAAATAGGAGTAGATCGTGATCCATTATCTTTACTGGAAGTTTATCTCCATCCATCCATTCAGTGTATCTTATGATGCACATTGGTGCATTTCCTCTGGGCTATCAGGGCATTAATGGGAACTTAAACCCAGGCACATACTTTAACTGTTGTTTAAGAAGACTCCAGCATCTACAGTACCTCATACAGTTGGAATTCGATCCGTGTAACATTGTTACACTGTTTCACACATGGCAGAACTTTGCTAGAGCAAAAGTAATTGCTTAATTTTTGTACTTTGCAAAGAATTTGACTTATCTAAATGTACAGCTAACTAATAACCAACACAACTAATGGTTAAAGACTGAAATAATAACGTTCAATGTTGTTTAATTTATCTTTTTGTAGATATTGATATGTCAAAAAACATCAGACTTTATTTGTTAAGTACCTTTCAAACTAATCAAGTGATAACGAAAACATTTTGTGACGTCAAAAAAAAAATACCTCGAGTGTGTTTTTATAGCAAAATTCCTCTTTTCCTGCAAAATGTTGAAATATTTGTACTACTAACTCAGAATCACAATAAAAAAAATTTTCCAGTCCAATGTGATTTTGGGGAAAATACTGTACTGTAATCATGCCGGTCTTCTTTGACTATACTCCACCATTACCTTGTTGGTACCTTGCAAAATCTCATGTGCCAGAGGTGTGTATTTAGATGTCCGATGATAAGCACTGTTTGAAATAAATTAGCTAAATTCCGTTTCATTGTGACTTTAAAGTCTATATCTTTCGGAAAATTAAGTATAGGGGCTGCACAAAGCCTGCACATGTGAAAATTAGTGGATCTGAGCAGGAGCATGTGAAATAGCGTGATGTGTGATGATCCAACAGAAACATACCACACAGACAGAAAACTTGAAGAGCCCAAAATAGCAACAGACTCTGGTATCTATATGACTTGAACGAGACGTTCTCACAGCCAGCAGGGCCTCTAACAGACACACAGACACCGTCAGAGACACACAAAAACACTAACACACTCATTGCCTCTGTCAGTGATGGATTACACTGAGCCAAGCTAACAAGCTAAATTCTGTGTCACTGTGACTGTGTCTATATCTTTAAGAAAAAGAAAATAGAAGGGTTGCACAAAGCCTGCACATGGGAAAATTAGTGGAGCTGAGGTGGAGCATGTGAAAGTTCCTGGGAATCGTCTTCACGGAAGAACCTGTTATGGTCATTGCACATCAAAAGGCTCGACTTGCTAAATATACTTAATCCTGGAGCCAAATTCTGGCCAATTTGAAGCAATTGAAAGCATCCTGAGTGGAAACAAAGTGGCATAGTTCATGCACGGCTGGGGACAGGAAGGCTCTACAGCGGCTGAACATCACTGGTGCCCATCTACTGAGCATCAGTGAAGTGAGATGTCTGCACGGAGACTACGACGACTACTACTACTACTACTACTACTACTACTACTACTACTACTACCCCAGCCACAATCTGCTGCCATCTGCCAAAAGATACAGAAACAACTACCACCGGACTGCGGACAATCCCGAACTCAACAACTTTTTTTTTTATGGTGGAGCGCATCAAGAGATTATAACACACCTTACGTTGTATGACCCTGTGTTATAGAATGACAATGAACTTTGAACCTTGACGCTCCCCCGCAGCACTTGACAGAAGTGCTGTACCTGATTGAGCAGCATCACAACGAAATTACATTCCCGCTGGTAACTGTGTTTACGTTATATAATTCATTCTGTCTAACAGCTGAATATGAGATTATTCTGTGCTGTCATAGTGCTTGTTTCATTGACTGAGATAGACAGCTGTGATTAGGGAGAGCAGAGGATTCGCAGTGGGAAGAAAAGGCTTTTCTCTGTGTTTGTTACAGGAAGGCAGAGGTTAAGGAGCATTTTTTAACCCCCCTCCTGTTGTTTTCACTCTGAACCATCTCCACCCACCTCAGAAACTCACGACACCAGCAGGTATGCAGCAATGCAGAAATGTAAATCCAGCACAGGTTCGTACAACCACAACATCCTTCATACTTTTTGTGTCACCTCAGGGAAAACAGATTACTCCATCTTTAATGCCTGCAGAAACATTCCCTTCATACATTTTAAGCCATTTTGGTCACAAATGTTCAGACCAGTCTAGACAAAATGGTCCCTGAGGGAATAAGATCAAATCCGAGATACCCAGATTTGACATTATTTACTGTGCATAGGCGTGAGGCGTGGGACACTGGCCAACTTTATCGATCTTATCACTTTCTCGGAGAGTGTGTGATGATCCAACAGAGACATACCATGCAGATAGAAAACTTGAAGAGCCCAAAATAGCAACAGACTCTCATATCTATATGACTTGAACTAGACATTCTCACAGCCAGCAGGGCCTCTTACAGACACGCAGACACCGTCAGAGACACACAGAAGCACCTACACATTCATTGCCTCTGTCAGTGATGGATTACGCCGAGAGAGGAATGAATTGGAGGATACAATGGAACAACATTCATCGTGCCACAAGAGATGAGGGTTAAAGAAATGAATAGGTACGTTTTTATAAACACCGACATAAAGCAAGACGTTTATTTGTTTTTCTGCCACGTCTACATTGTGCACTGTCTTCTGCGTTAACATATGTACTCCGTCTTGTTTCCGAGTAACTGAGATGTCACATCATATAGAAACATTTGTTTATCTCCGTCAGAGTAGCTCTTCTCAGTGAAAATACAGTCCCATTGGTTCTTTTCTCCCCGTCCTCTTATCCATCTTTCTCTCTCGCCACACAGGTGCCAACTCAGAAGGTGATAACTTAATGAAGCTGTTTAATATTCAATTATAATTTAGTTGCTCAATCTGTCACATCAGGTCAGGTCAGGCTCAGGTCAGGTGTCAACTGTCACTTTGGCAGTATGAGTCTGGGTTGATCAGGTCTCAAGGATGTAGCTAGTATCATCAATTAGGTCTGTGGTCTTCTCTAAACATGGAAACGGAGATATGTAGCTAATTACAGGTCCAATTACTTCACCAAGTGGATAAAAGTGCACACAAATATTTGATCACAAACCTTGACAGAAATGACTGCGCACAAAGAGTTATCAGTCACTAAAAAACATTAATCTCCAATCACAACTATTTCAAACATCGAGTCCATCAAAATTAAAAACCTGCCGTCACACAACTCTTCTCCAGTACTATATGTAGTGTACCTTTATTCACACCCTCACATTCACAATACCTGTGACCACAAACATGCATGCGTCACACACAGCTTCACAAACATTTCACCTCAATGGCAAACGATGGATGTATGGACCAACAGGACGAGACATGGAGCTGCTGGTCACAGCTCAAAATGTTACACTCCTCTTGGACATCGCGGCTGTCCATGCATCACACAAGGTGTCTGTTCAGAAGAAATATATGACCTGGCCACTCATTCATTTCCATGGGGGCACAAACACAGCGTTGGTAATGATCTTAAAATTAGAGTTGTTAATTGTAAAACCTCAAGTATAAATCCAAGAATATTTGAATCCATGAGGCCCAAGGTTCTGCAAACCAGAAAAAGACTATTTCCAAAGTAGTACCTGAAACATATTTCACTTTCTGTCCATGTAGAACATGTCTGTGATTTAAGGTGGTGAATTGACCCCAGGACATAACCCATGCGAGCTCTGATGCCTGCATCATCATACAAACACATATGTGTCATCGTTCACACGGCTGCCAAGAGGCATTGTTCATTCCCTGCATGTATGGACTGAAGTCAGGTGGGAGCTGGGCCTCTGACCTCTTCCCTGACACAATGCAGTCTCTGTCATGTGGAGGAATATGAGTCACACGTCCATGCCTCACGCCATTACCTACATGTGTGTGAACATGTTTGCTTGGAGCCTTATGGATGAACTAGGCAGCAGCCCGTATATACTGTAAAGCTCCTACCTGCGCACGTACGTACGTGAACCGCGATGCAGTCAGTTGGATTCAGATCGGGGCCTGTGGGAGTGCACCAGGCTGGGTGAGGAGTTGGTGCTGCTCTGCTAACGAAACCTCCGTGCCTTTAGACCTCTCAGCTGGTGTACCCTTGAACTCTGCATACATCCCATCTGTACAGCCTGCTCCTCTCTGTGCTCCGCTCTGCAGCCCAGCCCTTCGTCTTCTGCCAGGGAATTCATTAACCGCACGTCTCAAAGGTATTTATAGAAACGCGAGGCACCCTCACCCGCTTCCGACAGACAAACTCCCGCAGAAAGTTAAGTTGCACAGATACTGGAATACATGAAGAAAAAGCCAAAATTTGACCTTCAATCTTCACTTTTACTGCTGTAAATCCATCCACCTCAAAACACTAAACAAATGATATTTTTCTGTCTGTCTTTGCTAAGGGTACATTTGCTGCAATTTCCAGCTGCAGTATCATTATCCTCCACACTTCATCCTTCATTCAGCGCGTACAAATAACATCAAGGATTCCTATTTCCACTCCAGCCTTACACATGAGAGAGACAAATGACTGGTTTGGGCGGCAAAAAGCTCTTGAAATTAATTTAAGGGAAATTAGAGCAGCTTCAGTTTACATTTTATTATTTTGACTCCTCACAGCTCGGTTGTAAGTGGAGCTGTGACGAAGAATTGTCATTAGCAGTGATCATGAGCGGGAGGTAATTGCTGTTTGTGGGTACACACTAATTGCTGTGATAATATGCAGACCTTGTTTTTTTTTTTTTGCGCAGCGTTCGTCTGCAATTATCTGACAAGATCACTGGCTCAGAGAGGAAGAGCTATTGTGCAGGGCTGAGGGGTGAAGATAGAGTTGTGAGGTTCAAATCCAGAGGCAGGATGTCGGGAGCCGGCAAATCAAAAGATGAGCATCTCTTCCTGGAGGCGAGAAAAACAGATTTTCCTGGCAAAAACAGAGAATGATCTATTGCCGTGATGAAGACGGGAGCAGCGCTTCGTGTGTTCCCCGTGTAGGAACAGCCTTCAGATACACCTCACTTAAATATGTGAATCTGTCCCCACTATTCAATCTTAGTTGACTGTAGCTTCTAGAGAGAGCCAAACACTACATGCAAGAGTGCCTGAGTTTGTTTCAACTGTATTCATTGTGTAAGCTTTGAAAAAATGACTTATGTACTGTAATCTCCATCCTTGTCCTATTGTCATGAAGTTCTTTGGACATCTTGGACATCAAACAAATGAGCTCTTCTTCTTACCATCAGGTCCCCATGATCTTTCTTTCCCTCGATTGTAATATGAAAAGAAAGGCACAGCATATAACACTATCCATGTGCGAGTCCGCAGTTGTCCATGTTCGTATTGAAGAATGATGGAAGCTCAACTGTCTTCAGCCACGCTAGCAGTTCTGTGACACTGTATGTGCACGCTAACATGCTCACAACGACAATGCCAACATATTGATGGTGAGAAGGTATCACGTTTGTAGCCTTTGTTCAATATGTTAGCGTGGAAAATAAAGTATTCAACAGTCAGGTCTGACTGTCAGGTATATTTGGTCATGAACCAAAAGTATTGGACAAACGGACTATTTTGAACTGATGATGCAGTAAGTTAAAAGTTAAAAAGGTGCAATATGTTCGAGTTTTAGCTGAAACCATTTTGAAAACCAAATACCACCGACCAAAAATCAACAGAATGAGAAAAAAATAGCAGTTGTGATAACATGACATCTATGTGTTGTGTTGCAGTCATGCCGACTGAAGCTAGCATAACATGCTAAGCAGCTGGTCCAAAGCCACTGTTTGCAGCAGTGAGCGATACTCAGGTGACATGCTGTCCCCTTTCTGTTTGGAGTGGGACTTCTTACATGTTGCATCTTCAACACTTACAATGAATCCTGCGGGGGTGTCTTCCATAAAGGGTGAGCTCCAGGGGGGCTCAGAAGGAGAGACGTAAGGTGAAGTTAGTGTACAGTATGAGTGTAAGAGAAGGGTTTGACTGTGATAATGACAGAAGTTGGTGTTTGGTCCATTGATTCGCTTAGATCATCAACATGGCTGCACAAGTAGCAGTGGCTGTAATACATGGCTCCTGGAAGTGACTGTGATACGGGAAATGTACCGTGATTGACTCTAATTCAAGACTTAGATTGCTGTGAAATTATGTACAAACCTCAACTTCCTATCAATTTTATAATTAAATGAGGAGAAGTAAATTTAACATGTAAGTACAGTTCAAGTTCAAAAGGATGTTGAGCACATTCGATGTATTTTGTAAACTGACACAGCATGTAGTGTTGGCACTAACTCATCACTGGGCAGCCCCTCTAAGTATCTAAAAACCAGCCACAGCGAAGTGCATATTTGTTTATCAACAGCTCTCATCCATGATCAGCTCATGTCTCCCCAGAGGACCAAACACATGCTCCCTCCACTCCGACGCCGAGACGCCTGGTTTCTGGAGCAAATTAATTCCCAGTTGGAGAGTGACTGTTATGAATGGGCTGGGCGAGAGAGATGGATGGGCTACCCGCTCTTCTGCACAGCCCTCTGCTCCGAGTAACAAAGATGCCGGGGCTTGTCCTACTTTTGTGCGAGGAAGAATGTGGCTTAGTACAGTAGCTCAGGGGACTCACCATGTGGGGCTGCGAGGGCTGCCGTGTTAACCGACTCGGAGCAGAAAGACACCCAGAGGAAATCTACCAACAGAGAGAATGATGTCGAGCTGTGAAGCTGTGAATTTGGGTGCTTCATGTTTATCGTATCCCTTCTCAGATACAGGCAGCTTGTTTGAGAAAGCCCGCTACACTGTGTTGACATTTGGTGTGTGCATGCGTGTGCGTAGTTCAAGGCGGCCCCCATGACACTCAGTCCGAGACTCATAATGTTGAGCGAGGCTTGTGAGCTGCTATAACACTTAGCCTGTGTCACCCTTTCTGTCAGAACCCAGAAGCATGAGTTTTTTTGAGCTTGAATAAGCAACACAAGTCTGGCATACACCATGAATCTATTATTGTCACAAGTTTTGGGGATTTAGTTTGTCTGTTTCCTGTTTTATTTTGTAGATTATATCCTCAAGTGTCATGTTTTACTTCCCACTTCCTGACTTCACTTTTTGTTGGGTTGTCTGTGTTTCCTGTGTCTGTCCCCGGTCCTCTTGTGTCATCGTCATTCTCCGTGGCTTTCTGCTTTGTCCTCAAGTTACTCTGTAGTTACTCTTCAGTTTCTCCAACTTTTGTTGGCATCGTTTTAGTTGCCTGCTTTTTTCTTGCTTGGGGTTTGGGTTTTGGATTTCTGGACCCAGGCTTTGTTTCTAAAGCCCGCATTTTGTTTTTTAGCCTGCCTGCCTCTGTGTGCTGCATTTGAGTCCTGTGTTGGGTCTAGGTCACTTACTGACTTCTGTCATTTAGTTAAAATTGTCCATATATTATCAGCTTTTCAGTTATTAATAAAACTATAAAGAAAGAACTTGACACTTAACACTTCATTTTGAACAAAACAAGATTATATTGTTGTCTCGGACATGCAGTTTTCAATATAGTATATATATTAGAGTTTATAGTACAGTATAAACAGCATTAAAATAAACTCCTGAATGCCCCTTTGGTAGATAGAAGATGACAAAGTGCCCTCCCTCATCACACATAGATCAGGGCTTTCTGTGCGATGGTGCCCTAATATTTTTTTTTTTACTGTAAATAAATGAAATATAATAAAATTCACAATTTATTCTTCTCCCCCACACGCGTAATATAATTAGCACTATCATCAGTAGTGTAGTTGCCAGAGGTGTCATCTTGGTTTGTTAGTATCAGAGATGTTGATGCTGTTTCCCAAAGGGCCACAGTAACAGTTGGTGTTTTTTTTACTTATGAAGTGATATTCATGCGCATATGTTTGAATCAACTCCCTCTTGACATAAAACTCCACTTCTGCATCATTTTTTTCCCCACACATCGACACACACATCAGAATATGAAACGAAATCCCAAAGCCATTTCAGTATAAAAAGACAGCTGAGTGGCGACGCTAATTGAACCATTTTAATTTAGCCTTATTCAATTGTTTTTGAAGGAGACTTGTATTTTGGGCCCTTCAAAAGATGTAATAACCATGTCAGTGTCATTTCAATCATTTATCAAACAGCCGAATTACATAAACTTAAGACACAAGCTATTATTTAATGAATGTCTTAAACCAGATAATCAATAGTAGATGGAGCTGCTCTATTACTCTATTGAATTGTTGTTTCCCTCAGCAGAGAATCAGTCAGAGGATAATTATCCGTTCAAGGTTATTAATAAACATGCAGCATGTAAGGCGTCTGGCTCTGACCATAGATTGATAGACTGAATCATTAAGGCATAAACTGTGAAGATGAGACACTGCGACATCAAAAGTTTGGTGAAAAATATGTAGTTTTCGCTTTAATGATTAAATGCTTCACTTTGGGTTTATGAATCCCTGTCAAAACAATTTTGGAGATGCAAGGAAGTCTATGTACTCAGTCAAAAAAACATTTTACTTTTCTTATATCATCCATAAAAAACACATCTGTCCCTAATGTTCACATTAAATGATGTTCTATAGGATGGGTGGGTGGGTGTTAGGAGAGCGGAGTGCAGTTGACAGTGAACAGCAAACGGAGCAAATTCTCATGCTATGTGGCCAAGAAACAACAAACCCCCGTCCCCCTCAATCAGCTTACAGCACAACTGCTGCTGATATATGCTGGAATCCCTCTTAGTCTCCCTCTAGTCCGCTTTTCAAGCAACGAAAGCTGCTCAGGACCTCTACAGAGCCTTAACTACCCAACCAGGGAGGATGAGAGATTCCCAGTATTCACACATTAGACTTGTGACCCCGTGTTGCCGATCACCCACCACTCGTGTAATGTGCAAGCCACAACAACTCCAAGATACCCCCATTGTTAAACAGTCGTGTAACGTGATCAGAGCAGCGATCGGACTGCTTTGAAAGTTGTACAGTATGTAGGCGACACAAAAACAAGTGGTAGCAAGAGGTTTTTTTTTTATAATTCCTCCTCACATGCCATTCAAATTAATATTTGAAACACAAACTATAAAAACAATGTGTAACATGATCACAGACTGAGATAATATGCACTGAGCATGTTGTCCCTGTTTGAGTAAGAAGGCTGAAAGCATTTATTTCTCCACAGTTTCTCCAAACAATTTCTGATATTTTGTTTGGAATGAAAACCGAGTTATTAAAGCTGGAGATAAAACTATTTACCTCCACTGCACTCAACCTCGCAAGCATACCTTTCAGCCCAGCTGTCAAACAATGACCTGTTTCTACTCCTCTCTTCTTTGGTGTTGATGTATTTTTTATGACTTTGGTCATTTCCTGACACTGTAGGCTCCAAAACACGGCGACTGAACAGTTCTGGGCCATGCTCCTTCCTGCCCTACTACACGTCTCCAACAAGGAGAGCATAGCTGTCTGTGGAGCTTTTCGTTCCAGCCGGATACCACCTGATTTCACTCATTATCCTGGCTCCTGAAATAGTTGAGGCTATTAAATCACTCTTAATCAAGACCATGCTTCATTAAATCAAGGAGACTTTAAAACAGTCTGTGTGAAAAAAAGTGTTCAGGACCCCTTTGTCCTGCTGGTGGGCTGCCCAGTCTGGATGAAAGCCTCTTGAAAGAGCTTTAGAAGACATGCGTCAACATCAGCGAGAGACGGCCCACTGGACTGTGCAGCTATGATTGATAAGCGCTTGTGGAGCGCCGCATGCTTGCATAAAGACCCCTGCTGGTGTTGTGATCTGCTGTCGACTTGCGTGTCGACTTATTGATTTGATTGATTGCGGGGCTCTTGTTTTCACCGCCTGTTTATTCTCTCCGAGAGGCTTTCCTACAACAGACACCGCTTAATTTTTCCTTTTTAGCATTGATTGGAATATTTTAAATCATTAGGAATTGTAATATGGTATTTGCATCTCATAAGACACGTCTGATTATGCTAATTAAGAGCATTTTAATGTGTCGGACTGCTGTAAAAATAATCTGTCAGGGCTTCAGTGTCCCTTGAGACACAGTTTTTGGACGATGAGGAGAGATATCAAAAACACAAAGACGTGCACTGAGTGGCCACAAATGTCGACACCACCGAAACAGAAACAGAAAACAGTGAACAGGAAATGCAAATGGGGAAATGTATAATTCTGAACCACTCAGCGACTTTACACTAGTTTATATCAGTGGCCTTTCTGACTCCCCCAGAGCGCTCGACGACAACCTTTTAAACAAGTAATCTTTCACCTGACAAACCAAACTGCATAAACAAACCAGGAGCTTAATGAAAAGACGGTGCGAATGACTGAGATCTTAAGAGACTTGATCAGCGGTATCGCTCATCCAAGTTTTACCCCGGGGGACTTGGAATATGGTAATCGAATTATGTAATCATGTTGTGCTTAACTGAGCAAATATCCACAGGCCTTGGAGCATCACTTCCATTAAGCCTGGATGTGTTTTATATACACAGTACAAACGCTCTCGTTAGTAGACACCCTGTAAACAGGAATACCCGAGTAGGGAGGCCATCCCGGCAATTACACAGCGATCTATAACGTTATGAGAAAGTGCCATCTGAGGGAGGGTGGACGGAGACAACTCAAGGTCTTTCTTTAGGTGCAGTTCATCAACGAAGAAATACACAGAGCGTTGACTGGAACAATATCTCTTCTGAGCAGTCGAATCAGCTGAATCAGCTCGCCTCGCAGCGTCTTCGGCTGCGCCTTCACTGAAAGAGAATGAGGCTGACATCCACACCTCTGAATCACTTTTCTTAAACACCATCAATCTCTTCCCACACTTGATACAGGAAGGTGATCCCATGCTCTCGAATAAACAGGAACAATGCTCATTTCATTTCATGCACAAAGCAACTGCGGTACGCTGACAATAACCCCATTCTTAATACTAACACGATACAAATGTTAATGATTACGGAAATTGAGTCCAGTATTATATTTCTGCCAAGCAGCACTGGTTATGCCAAACTCGGATATTATCCATGCACAGCCCGATTCCACACATGCCGACCACAAGGACGAGCTCTGGCGTCGTTGAGGAAACTCACGCCAAGATATTTGATCCACTAAATATTGCATCGTTGTGTGAAGATCCACATAATTCATGCAAAAATGTTAGTGAGTTCGTGGAGAGAAACCTTCACGTGAAAGATGCTCCAGGTCACAGAGAGATGAGGAGGTCATCCGGGGAAATAAAAAAACTGAAAGCTGTGATGTCCTTATCTTGTTCCCACAGCCCAACAGCCTCCTGAGCTGCAGCACCATAAGCTGACAAATGTTTCTGACAGACAATCGTGTAATAAAGAGGGATTTACAAGTGTATCTACCGTGAGGAAGGAAATCTGATAGCTCTGATTACGAGCGACTGACTGATGCTCCGTCGCTGCTGCATCAGGAAGTGTGTACAGTATGAGCTTCATTTAGATCTCCAAGCTGCGGAGATTCACAACCCTTAATGATTTATGCCTCGAGCCAGCATTTGGGCATGGAGAGAATTATGTAAAAGGGAACATTTTAGAGGGCATGCTCAACATTCCTGACAAGTTTCGAAGCAGTCCCCTTGTTCTGACAGCATGCACCCTCACCTTTCTTTTTTTCAGAATACTTTTGCAGAAACATCTTGACGTAAATGTATATCTTCCTGAGCATTTGAGTAAATGAATAGTAAGTTTTGGAAATCATGTATACGTGCAAAGCAAACCACACCCCTTCTCCACACAGCCAATACATCATTACAGTATGAGACAAAGATCTGACCGAGGCTCTGGTAGCTCTAGTTTCATATGCACACACATGAGCACACATACACACACACACACACACACACACACACACACACACACACACACACCTTAAAGGAGAAAGTGCAGCAGTTATACAAACGAGCATCACGGCTTTAGATTCAATACCTTTTGCTGCTAAGTCAGCCTTATATTTTAAACAAGATGTCCTGTTTCAGTCAGGTTCTGAACAATGCACAGTGTACTGGCTTGCATGCATGTGATGAGAAACACTGAAAGTGTGAGATCATGGGATGGAACATGCAAAGCTGTGGCGCAGAGACAGCACTGATTACATTGTCTTAACTCAGCATCACAGGCTCCTCGTTGACCCGGAACAAACACAATGCAGACGAGAACTGCTGACCGCCTTTTTCATGCATTTTTCAATGAATACTGCTGCTTGAGTAATCCATCATGAAATATTAAATCTTGGTCTTTAATGCTCCCGAGCACCAAGTCAGTTCAGGAGTGGTCGTTTTCTGTTACATAATCAACTGTCTGGGAGCCGAGGTATCTCTGTCAACCACCAGTATTCATTTCAATCCGTGCATCCAAACTGGAGGAGAAGGCTGTCATCAACCACCGAGGAAGCCCTGACATTGTGTGATTATGTTGTACATCAGACATGAAGTGTTTGATGCTCCTCTCCTTTCACGCCTTGGATCATTTTTGCTCCAGTTTCAGGTCTCTTCTCCTGATCTGTGTTTTGTTTAGTACTGTAGGTTTTTTTTGTTTTGTTTTTTTTTGCTGTATAGAAACTGACGTCAGATTGCATGACGTCACGTGAGCCCTAAGCATGCACGTTAAGAAACTCATGATTTGTTTTTGCCAGAGTCGAGGCTGCCCTGCTCGTCACGCTCACCTCCTGTTTACATCTGGCACGCGCCTGCACGTGCAACCTATCATATCTCTCTGTTGTCAGTGGATATTAGAAATTAATGTATATATTTATAGCTCCTGGGTCATCTCTTTTCAGCAATGTAGGCAATTTTGCCATGAACCTAAATTTTCAGCAGTGATTGATGGGAGAACACTTCCCTCTGGAGATGAGAATGGGCACATTGTTTCCCAGCCTTGTCCCTGCTGTCAGAGCATTAACCGTCAGTACCTCTTAAAAAAAGAAATGCCCTTGACATGAACTCGGATGCGTGTGGGTGCGCGCCCCGTCAACGTCAGTCCCATCCCAACTAAAACAAAAAACACTTCCCTTTTCATGGACGAATGGGCAAAACAAAAAGATGCTGCCTCCTTACCTGTAAATGCCCCTGGTACATATTGAGCACACAGTCGGTCGCGGATCTCTCCGTCAGCGGGTCTTCAGACTTCTTCCAGACTTGTGAAGCAGATTGTCAGACCTGGAAGTGTGCACATGAAACAGCTGTGTTGGGAGTTGTGTCGGACGGGAGGTCCAGAGCGGAGCTGTCCTCTCCTCAGGTGCTGAAGCCGACACTTTGTGCGCATCCAGGGTTTCTGTGCGCGGTGACAGCGAGGCGCGCCGGGCGCAGGAGGAGTGCGACGTCGGACCTCACTTTTTACCTTCCCCTTCACAGTGTGCTGACGCTGGTTTGTGACAAGGACCGGTATGGGGTGTTTTTTTTTTTTTTTAAAGGCAGCCTCGCGGTCCTTGTGGGAATAAAAATCACCGCTTCATTCTGGACTCTTCGCCGTGTCTGTCCTTTAACTGCGCTCCGTCTCCCTCTCTCCTCTCCCCCTCTCTCGGATGTGGTTTAAATGTTTTGACGCTCCTCGGGTTCAGTCTCTTCTTATAGTGCGCTCCTCTTTTCCTGTTTGCCAACTACTCCCTGTGACCCAGCCCTCCGGTGCCTCCTCTAGTGCTGACGTGCTCCACAAGGAGGCACACAAGCACATTTCACACACAACTCACAGCAGGTCATAAAAATGGACATGCCATTAATTACAAATGTATTTCGATCCATCCATCTGTGCTTTTATACCATCTTTTCCCTCCTTTCCTGTGAACACCACACAGGTTTTTTTTTAACTTTAATTCTATATATTTACACATATGTTGGCCAAGTTCTGTGCATTTTCAATGACTTCATCATCATTATTAGTCCTCTCTTGGACATTGTTACGCAACACACCGTGTAATTTTCTAATTAGATTGCAAAAAAAGCAAACTGCACAGCACATGTTATGTGTGAAAGGGTGTTATGTCTGCATTGTTATTCCCAGCTGTGCAATTAGTGGAGGAAACAATAATATAACCAAAAATATGTAAGTCCTGTATGTTGCAGTTAATTATGGAGGAATAATCACTCACATCGGTGGGTGGAACACTTTGTCCTTCATGGTCTTCTTCTTCATATGTATTATGTGAAGTGTTTTGCTTCTCTTGATCCCTGTTTGATACAAGATATTTACTTTCATGTGTTTTTTGTCATTATTTATGTCTTTATATTTCATGCATAGAATGTGATTGGTTGCAGACTTGCAGTCACTCTATATTTATGATGGATTCTCACTGGAATAACCTAATGGCCTGATGAATGTCCAGCATTGCGAAGTCGCAAATAATTGATTTTGCGAGTTAGACGGTTAGAAAAGAAATAATCATCAGCCACACATATTTCAATCCTGTAGTCCTATATGCAGTGAAAGCAATAGGAAATGTTGTTAAAAAGTTTAAACAAGTTTGCAAAATGGGAAGAAATACATTCTCTGTCCATATCCATAAATTATTCTAGTTTTGCAAACCCGGCAATGTACCTTGCGAGGTTCAGCATCGACCGTCCTGTTACCATTATCATTCAGCTCCAGTACCAGTCTGACTTGTCAGTATAAAACTTCTGACCTGACCAGTTGGCAAATCAAATGTGCCCCAGGCCAGCAGCACAGCGGCAAAAGCGAGAACTGCAAGGGTGCAAAACCGGCAGATGAATTAATGGTTATAAATAAATGACAATGCAGAGGCATGTGCCAGGTGAGACTGTGCAGAGAGCAATGCTATGGCAAGTTTTACAGTACGTGAGTACCAATGATTGGTTTATGGCACGTCATAATATTCATGTTGAGATGTCGCTGTAGAGTTAATGAAGTTTAAAATGTTTTCAAGGAAATCATCTTCGGAAGAGGGGACAAAGAGGATGACTTGCTGAATGTGATGATTATTTCATACCAAAGAAAACCACTACATGAGGGAGCCTGCCTGCAACAGTTTGTGCAGATGCTGTGGGCAAACTAAAAACAGTGAACACATAACCAGCAGACTGGTTGTCGGCATACAGGTCAAAGAGCTCTCCAGGTGACTGAAGCTCATGTCCGGCATTACCTTTGAAACTGTAGTGCAAATGGTGCACAAGCATAACATAAATATAAAGCTCCAGACAACTATTCGAATCTGGGGGGGAAGACATTTGGATAAAAAAAAATGCTGCCTAATCCAAATTAGTAAGATCTTAGTAAGGTCAGTACTAGAGAGGAGACTGAGAAAAATACACTTAACTCATAAAATCAGGTCATTAGACAGAATAAATAAATAAAGAATAAGCTCCATTTGGTCTCAGAATTATTAAAAAGGAGCCGATGTTGATGCTGTAAAGTAAATTCAGAGCACTTAGACCAAAGATAAAGACCCAGTGAAGACAGCTCAGTCGCCAGGGTAAAATGTACATTTGATCATATCATAGGCTGCATTCTATATTGATGTTTCTACAAGACATGTCATATCATGTTCATATGACATACATATGGCCTGTGTTTATGCCAACCAAAATGGGTATTTTAAGCCAAAACATGATCTTTACCTGCACTTTATACCGAGTGGTTTGTCTTAACCCAACCAAAGAATAAGCATAGCGTTATCATACCATACAACTGAAAACTGAGCCAAAAGAAACAAAAAGTTTCCACATATTTGTGGTTTGCAGAAATATACATAGGCAAAATATACATTCAGCATTTTGGGTTGTTCGAGATCCACCTACGAGAGGGAGCAGTACCGTATGTCACACGGAAGAGTTCCTCTACCACTTCCTTCTAAAGTCCAAGGCAAGTTGAGGGGTGTGACAGAGGGTCAGGCAGCCTTACAGACTGGTGCTCACTCATGCTGCAGCCAATAAGCTCATCGAGAATCTGCGTAGGCCTCGAAATGGGGCACAAAAACAGCACGAGTCACCAGCCAAATGCTGGTAAAATATGCAAGCGGCTGATAGATGGTAATCTGTGTAGTTGCTGGTAAAATTTGCACATTCGCGAGCAATTTGGCTGCTGGAAACATTAGTTCATTTATCGAACCCTGCCTCCAAAAGCTGAACGCCAAAAGTGTGAGAATTCATCTGCCAAGAATGGAGGAGACACTGGCCAAGCTGTCAGGATCCACAGTCTTCATATTGTTGGACACCACTGCATGAGGACAGCCTCCAAACAATATGTGTCTCGTCTTATGGAGGTGTTGATTAAAGCTCCTGCCTTTTTGAATACATATCCCTCCAAATATATTCCAGTGCTAACTACATAAACTGCTGGAAGGGAGAGACTTACCTGTACATTAAAACACACCTGCATCACACCCACTGGAGAGAACGGAGGCTGGCCTCAGACTCAACAAGGAAGGCTGTGTGTTCAGACAGCCAGAGCTGTGGTCCCTGAGCCACATGGTGGATGTCAGGGGAATCAGAGCAGACGAACATCATCAGCAAGCCACAGGAGCCCACAAATGTCCATAACCATGATTAATTGTACTTTATGATGTATATAACCAAATTGTCAACAGATGCAGGCCCCCTGTATGATCTGCTGAGAGGAGAAGCTGCCTGGACACCTGGCAGCTTATGCGACTGATGCAGTTCAATGCCAAAGCAGAGTAGACACCAGGAAAACCCCACCTTTCACCGCTTATGCACTGTCACACAGAACATTAGAGGACAGAGACAACACCACAGAGACACAGTGACGTTGCTTGTCATGTAAAATGCCGTCACAGTTGGCCAATATCACGGCACAAACTGGACATGAATAAGTCTGCTCCGCCGAGGGACGAGCAGCTGCAAAGTGTACTGAAGCCGATCAAAGGTGGATGGCATCACGCGCCGTGCAAAAGACTGTTACACGCTGATAGACTCATTATCAGAATGTGATGAGGGCCTTATCACGCCAGTCTGTCACCTTGTAATTCCACAGTCAATGGCACAGGAAATGTTAGAGAGCATGTGTGATGTCAAAGCATTAAGAGCTTGTCAAAATGCAGAGAAGAGGCAGAGGAAACTGTATGGAGGCCTAAAATATCTGCCAATATGGGATGCATAGTGGAAACCTGCCACTTCTGGAAATCAAGTGCACACAAAGGGCAGACGGAGGCATTTCAACCTACACAGACGCATGGGAGCATCAAGCCAAGCACTGGGTTACAGTAGCAGTCCATTACTCATTTTACATGGAGAGATTGCATCTAATTTCTACCAGGACAGACCAGGTTGTAAAATCAGTGAAATCCACATTTTTAATATTTGGCATTTCCTAAAAGATAATAAGTGACAATCATCAACAATACACAGGTGAGACATGGAGGGACTTCTGCAGACAGTAAGAAATGTTTTGTGGAAATGGAGAGGCATCCTCAAAACACATTGACCTACTATTAGCATTAAACCCAGCAGAACTGCTCAAGGGAAGAAAGATCCACAGGAATCTGGTCCCTTAGCGGCAGAACAAAGCCCCATCAGACAAGGAGACTGTCAGATGCATAGTAACAATCCCTCTTGAAAGAGTATGTTTTAATGCAGAACAGTGGATCACTGAAAAATGTGATCCTCAGTTCTTCACAAGATTGCCTGCAACAAGTCTGTAAGACCGGGCTGCACGTTCTGTGCAACTGAACCAAGTGAATTGTGAAACTTAAAAGTGAGTTAATACACATCATGTAAGCAAAGATAACTGAAGTAACGTCAACTGTTACTTTAACTAGGGATCATCACGAGTACAACAACTGTTTTAAAAGAAGCAAAAACTGAGAAAAACTCAATCATGAAGGCTACACAATGTTAAAAATGTTGATGCTTAAAGATAAATCCATGATTACTTTATTATCACATTGTAGCCCTCTGATCCAGAATCAAATGATGGGGTGCCTTCCTCTGCATCAGACACAGAGAGGCAGAGGCTAAGCACCAGATGTTGCTGTTCAAACAGGAGAGTAAGGGACTAGATATGGACTATTTTTCAAATATAGAGAAGAGCAGTACCTCAGAGTACTATTTTGCATTTATTAATTAACTTTGTAGTTTGCATAATTGCACAACTGGTTCTTCCTGCTAGCAGCTGCAGCAGCAACAACAGAGGCAACATCAGCTGCCTATTGATTGTCACATTTTCTGTGTTGCTCATCACCTTACTGTATTTAAACATGAACATTTGATTTGAAATACTTAAGTTATAAATTGATTGCATTATTTGCATGTCCCCAAAACTGATTTTAAAATCATCAGTGTTCAAGCCCCATGTATTTCACCATCTACATTAGTCTTTCACTGTTTGTTTCATTCTCTATTTTTTCTTCAATGGGTTGAGCTTCTACAGCATGTGGATAGAAAGTCTATTTACATGCAAAGTGCCAGTGTTTCCGACAAAGATCATGATATCAGATACAGAACAGAGAGATAAAAGTGTAGTTTTACAGTATAAAATCAACCAGTCAGAGTGTAAAAGTAAGCACAAACTTTTTCGTTTTTTCTTTCCTTTTTGTCATTTGCAACATTGTTAGTGTAAAAATGTTAATCATAACCGTAAAACAAAAATAAAAAGATACCTTAATTTTGGTATGCAACTTGTGATAGGGCTGCATCTATATCATAAATAACTATGAGTGATTGATCTTTCTTATTCTCGCTGAATAACAATGTGTGATGAACCATTCACACTTATTTTGTAATGCCTCTTCTAAATAAAGAAAATAAAGAGTGCACCATATGTTTTCATCCAAACCCTTTTCTCACCTTGCAGTTGTTCATTAGATGTAGCTGAGGATCACGATGAACCACCATCTGGACAACCACTGCAAAACACTGTACTCGGGTCACATGTTACCACTAAGCGTGTGAATGAAGGCTACACCAGGCAACTTCTCACATTGGCAGTTCCAGATGGCAACGAGAGGTAACTGACAGTATGAACTTCATTTGCCCGGAAGTCAAGAAATGTGATGTAACCGCATGCAGCGCTCTCGTGTCTGCTGCCTGTCAAGAGGCAAAGGATTTAACCCCAGTGTGTCTAGTGTTCTTTGATTAAGGCACAAGTCCTATTTCCACTCTTTATATTTGATCCATCCGTTTCTCCGGGCAGAAAGCTGTCACCTGCCGGCAGAAAATGTTGGCATTTAATGTTATTGAGAACCACTGAGACGTACCTTGACATTTCTACAAAACTTGATATATCATGTTCACATTGCATGTTTATGACCTGACTTTCGTATAAGGAGGTGAAGGGGACATTATGGAATGGTGGTGCCGAGGCTGCCAAGTATGCATTTGAAGATTTTTTAAGTTTGACAATGCTGGATATTCTTAAAAGGAAATCTGGGGACTATTTACAGCTTCAATTGTGGCGACAGAAATGTATTTTTTTGACAGGAGGTCAGAACATCTCTAGCCATGTTTGTGCCAACTAAAAACAGGTATTTCAAGTAAAAAAAAGGATGTTTTCCTAACCCTAACCAAGTGTTTTTTTGTGTTTTGCTCTGTTTGGGTTTAGGCAAAAAAATGCCTACACCTAACCAGTGCTTAACCACAGCGGTTTCAGAGGATGAAATTGGAAACCAAATCTAAAGAAAAGTAAAACTGCGACACTTTCGTGGTTTGCAAAATGCCGATAAGGTCGCACCTGTCACTCCTTTCTTCATTTTCTCTGGCTTTTAGACCTCAGTGGATATGAAAAAATCTTCAATAATTACACACTGCCTTTTTTGAATGATTGGGTTTTGTTCCAACGCAGCAACCAGCCAAACCTCGAACACCCAGTGTTTTGTACAACAACAGGAGCTCAGCAGTCTCTTCCATCAGCAGTGTTTTGATATTCTTCATCCCCCACCAGATGAAAACAAATCCAGCCCCCAGGCAGGAAAGTCAGCCTGATAATTAGTCCATTTGTTCTATATATATTGTTTATCTGAAATACATACACATAGATATGCCGTGCTGTGTGTCAATAGGTTCTAGTTTCTTCATATCCCTCCCAACGTGTTTAATCAATGAATGATAATTACACATTCATGCTGGTGATGTGAGATGACAGACGTGTACGTGCCGACCTCTCAGTCTATTTTTAGACTCCATCGGACTGTGGCTCCGTTTTCTCCTCCTCCCTCGGCCATCAATCTCCCTGTGTTGACAGACACAAGGAGAACATAATTAATGTTAAGATGAGGGGGAATTACTTCTCCGTACAACAACAGAGCAGACAGCCAGCACTCTCTGACGGACAAATTATTTCTGTCAAATTGAAATGTTTTATCTGCCTCTGAAATGTAGCAGCTGAGAGAGAGAGTCAAGTCGAGGTTCCATCAGGATAGTGAGTGAAAAATAATTTGAGGAGCCACTGGGCATACATTGCATGTGGATATCATGCCACATTTGCTACATTTACAAAAAAGCTAAGAACCTTGTGTTTGTTTTGGGAAAAGAGGGAAAGCTGTCTTCATCTCAGTGTTGAAGAAAATTGGAATTTTAAATAAATGTCACAAACTAAGTAAAAGTCTCATTTGAAGAGAAATGGGAACCTCGAGATTTGGCTTTTGTGCACATGAGTTCTGTCATGTTGTGTCAGAAATATAGAAATCCATCTAATGAATACGAAATGAATCATCAAAAAAACCTGCATCACCTAGACCAAAGGGATTTTCTGTTATTCAATACAGCATTTTCTTTAGGTACAAGTATGTGCCCAGTATGTCTCTGGACCTTGCATGAAAAATTGGCAATGTTTTCCTTTTCTCTTTTAAGAAGATTTTTGGCCATGCTGGAGGCATAGCTCAAGGGATGGCAATGTCGGTCTGTCAGACAGTCCAGCACTTTGGACCGCAGTGAAATACCAAAACTACTATCAGTTGGATTTCCATGAGTATTTGTACGGACAGTCAAGAGATGAAGCGGTTACACCCCGCCTTTCCGAAACCCCACTGTTCCGAACATATACTTCAATTCATCGTAATGGCGGGGTTTCCCTTTTTTTCAAAGACCCCGCTATTCCGAAAAGTCTATTGGGGAAACCCCTCCATTCCGAAACCCCCCCACTCCGAACGGACTCAATCAGAAAGGAAACGGAGGCTGCGCATTTATCCTTTTTTTCTTTGTGGGTTCAAACGGATCATGTGGCTGATTAACCGCAGACAAGCCTACTTGATGTTAAGACATAACGCTCATTATGCTTCAGCTGGACAAATGGCTATTTTGAACTGAAATTACTTTATCATGCTAAATATCCGAAATTGTATGAAAATTGCTCCAATGCGTTATACCGATCTTCGTGCATATTCAGACACAGCCTGATATGGGTTCTGGGCAAAGGAATGTCTGTTTTCTCCCCCGGTCTGTTGTCAGCAGGAGCGGGGGCTGCAGGCTCGCGCCTGGGTGAAGTGGGCTCAGGCCAGAGTTCCGCCGCGCTCGAGCCGAGCGGGGAGAGAAAAAATGTGTATTACTTTTGCTCTGTGGGAGATCTCCCACAACAGAGTGGATGAGAAAACAAGGGGGACAGATCTGCCCAGCAAACATCAGAACGCAGAGTGCAACCTTTGTCTGTCACCTGGTTCAGCACCCTGGACAGCTGCCTGCGTAACTGGATGTGGGAATTTGATGCATTTGAAGCCGCGACATTTGGTTTAGAAACGTCATATATAATAACATTGTTTCGAGTCGTAAACAGTTCTGTAAGTGTAAGAAATAACAATCAGTTAGGCTATTAGTGTTAGTCCTTCTTCATATAATGTTGTGTTACAGTCGCACAGCTGGAGACCGCTAACAAAGTTAGAGACAAGAGAGACAATGTATGAAATCCCGCGAAATTATGTGCGGTCAATATGACCGCTTATGGCTGAAATAGGTAAAACAAATCATATTTGCTTTTCCTTTTGTGTAATTTATATAAAAACTATTCTCAATTAAAATACAGACACTTTTAGAAAAATGGTTAGAAGTCTGTAATGTTTGCATTTTGTTTACATCGCAGATTGATAACTTAATTGTGATAATGTTCAAAGTTATCATTATTATTATTATTATTATTATTAGTATTAGTATTAGTATTATTATTATTATTATCATTATTATTATTATTATTATTATTTACTGTGCTAGGTATTCTTTTTGTGGTTCTTGGTGCTTGGAGCAATATTGTTGTTGTGGCATTCATGCCAATAAAGCGAATTTGAAATGAATTGCATTAATAAACCTTTAGATTCTTGCCTATAGACTGACAAGTGTTGTGTTTACAAATGAGCAATACATCCAGATTTCTTGAGATTTGTACTTTAAATGGGAATTTAAATTTAAATGCCAGGCGATGTTTTCTTCATGGAAATAATTTTTCGGGCAATTAGAGAGGTAGCGCGGACGGGGGATCCGTTGTGTGACAGCGGAGCGGAGGGTCAGCAGTTGAATTTTGCACGCACGGTCAGTATTATTAGTAGGTGTTTGAGGTTTATTACGTTTGCGGACATTATTACATTCAATGTAATTATGTAACAGCCTTTGCGCCCTTGCCTTACAGCGCCTTTGCGTGCGCACAGTTTGCGTGTGTAGGCCCGTGGTCATGATAGTCTATGGCTATAAGAGATGGATACACAATCAATTTCATGTAATGTTTATTGAATGCTTTTTTGAATTGCTTTTTTTTTCAAAGACAAACTGAGCAGCAGTGCTCAATCCACTCATACATTGTTAACCTTCCACAAAGACAAGTTATGTTAAAACATAGGAGCAGAGGGGTCATTCCCCGGCCGATCGCACCCATGGGCGACAGTTTATTTCAGAATTGTGCGAGTGCGGCTGGAAGTGGGGATTTCAGCACCACGGATAGTGCGTGTAAAAAGATTAGACAAACGTTTAAAAGTGTTTGCTGCAAGTGAAAATATACTATATAATAAATGAAGATAGTGACATAGGCCTATTAGCAATAAAAGCACTGAGTTGTGTGAATGCGGCCGGTGAGCGGACGGCAGTGTTTGATGTAGGAAGTAATGTAAACTTGAAAATCAATTTCGGAAAAGCGGTGTTTAATTTGGGAACGGCGGTGTTTAATTTCGGAACAGCGGTGTTTCGGAGTGGGGGTGTTTCGGAAGGGTGGTGTTTCGCAATGGAGGGTTGTCGGAATGTCACGGCGCCCCCATCATGGTTGATCATCATCATCATGTCAGGTTTTTCTCAAATTTCACGCAATACTGATGAACTACTGACATTTTTTCTTTAGCCTTGGCAAGTTTGTGTTTAGGGGTAATTAGCAAACGTTAACGAGCATGCTAACACACTAAGCTAAGATGGTGAACATGGTAAACATTGTCTTCCAAACATTAGCTTGCTAGCATTGTCATTGGTGCCTGATAGCATGCTTATGTTAGCATGTAGCTCAAAACACTTATAAGTGTATTAGTACAGATGGCTGTATACAGTTTTGTTCTAGACTTAATGAACAAATGAATTTTCACATGTTAAGCCTCATGGGTGAAATAATTTAGATATTTCTTTATATTAATTATCATCTCTTTTTATTTTTCAACTTTTGCACAGCTAATTGCTATTTGTTAGCTCATTTGAAAATATTAAAATCAGCAAACCTGTGGATGTGAGGTTCTCATCCATCAACATTGAAAGCAGGAGTACTACAGGATGTGTGAACTGTTTTTGGATCAAGGCACTCAGGCTTCGCTTAATTACTTTGATGAGAGAATCACACCTAAAGAGACTCTCGCACTGTAGTGCCACTTCAGATGAGTGTGTATTGTCATTATGATAAATCTATGGTAATCAAAAGAAGTGACATGATTGTTTTGATCATTAGCAGCAGTGTTATTTCTGGCGAAAACATACTACAATCAGACTTAATACTTTTTCTGCAGTACGGACTGTCATCAATTCATCGTAATATAATCATTACCTGTCAGCATTCAAAACTGGATCACTGATAGTGATTTGTGAAATAGCCTCTCAGGACAGGTCTTTGAAGTCTAAAAATATCATAAATCTCAAAGAAATGTGTCAGAACACATTGATCTCTGGCTTCACAGTGTTTCAAATGAAGTTGTTATTATGAATGAGGACAAAAATAGATGCAGGTAACACATTTGGTGAGCCCATTATTAGCAGACGTTTGCCAAAGTAACTTGACAAATGTGCTAATTAAAAATTTAAACCCCCATTTATTACGTGTATCATCTATTGGCTGACAGGTATATCATGTAATGTCACAGTTCACGTTGAGGTGAGACTCCCGCCAAAGCTGAAGTTGAACACATGGGCAAAGCAGTAAAAGAGTATTTGATTAATTCAACGTACGATTCGTGTCTCAAATAAATTAAATTACACATTTCTTACATAGAAGCTGAGCCTGCAACTGTCTTCGTTTTTTCACAGGTGATGTTAAGACAGCCATCTGTTGCACAACCCACGGGTCACTGTCTGTGTCGGTCAACACGATTCTGCACCTCAATTCATGATCAAATGGAAATTGCCATCTTATGTCCTGGCCATTTGTCAGCCTGGGTTGTGTGTGTTTCTTTGTTTTTGACATCACCATCATGCTTTGTTTGCTCGAGGGGAGTCTGACCTTCAGTCTGTGTCACTCAGCAATCTGAAAGTGTGTATTGTCACAAACAAAGCTATTAGGGGAGGTGATTGTTTGTTCTGTAACTGGAGAGATATTGCTCCTGTAGTTAGTCAGAGCAATATGCAGGGGAATAATCTGTCTTTCAGCTCAATCATGATAAAAATTAATTATGCACCACCAAGATGTTTCTTGTGCTTTTATCTGTTTGATCATATTTTTATTGTGACATCTTACCACCCTTTTTTCCCCATACAAAAAAACCCATTTACTGAAAAACTACATGGTCTATCAGGTCACCGCAGACCAAATGTGATTTATTTTGATTTAGCACGCGGTGTAAGTACCACGCTAACACCTAATCTGCAGTGTGGAGGACAAATCATTAGCAGTGAGCCAACAAAACGCAGAGCTGAAGAGGAAAATGACAAAAAGTTAATAGAGCAAACAAATGATGTCAAATGACCTCGAGTGGCACACACCTTGTACCAGTTTACACTCCAACAAACATGTTTCCTGTTGAAGCTGTGCTGTGCCCTGACTCAGCTAGCCTTTTGCTAAATGAACAGTGTGACAATATTACTATGATCACTGAATATATTCATGTTGAGAGACTGGTCACAATTTTAATATTGGTAGTTTACTACATGTATGTTTGCATTACCTCACTTTGCCCCACACATTTTTAAACAAGACCAAAGCTGTGCTCGAATAACCAAACTCGAGCCCGACGCAGGTAAAGTTCACTGATGAGCTGAGTTTGTGTTATTCTGGCACAGTTGTTACCATGGTAACTGCTTGCCTGTTTACCTGGAACACAGACATGTACAGTGTCGTCTACCATGAAAAAGGGCATTGCTCTACAGACAGTTTTTATCTCTTATGTGACTGAAATATTGGGTCATCAGAGGACCCCAAATGACCCCCTAACCCTCCACATAATCTGCTTGGGGGGGCCTTTGGAGGTCTTCTTGTCCTGGGTATGAGCAAGACTATTGGTGACCCTGGTTAGAAGAGTCTTTGAGGAGATCCTGAAAATATCTTCAGAAAAGTGTGAGGTGTTGCTCAACGACCTTCTTGTTTGTTTGACCAGGTATTAATCCTTTTTTTAAAAACTGGTCCTTAGTTCTGTAACTACTAGAATATAGTGGTTGGGCACAAACTGGGGTTAGATCTCACCATATATATCCATTGAACAATACAAGCTGCCATCCTGACACCCAGTAGCTGTGGCTTTAAGAGCTCACCTGGACAAAGGGTGACATACTCTTTCAGTTCTTTAATGACAGTCGGGACCTTTTGGTAGTATAATGTTTCTTTATCAGTGTCTGCAGTGAACTGACTCCAGTAGGTGTTTGATTAAACAAATGGTCTTGGTTAACCATGATGTAGTGGAGGATTAAATAGCATGTGTTGGCCTTGTTCTCTCCCCTGGTAAATGTATAGCCTGATGCCTGTAGCCTGGACAGGATAATGATAAGTAAGGCCAGCGTCGCAGAGAAACTCGATGGTGTGGGCAGAGCTGTGTAGCAGGAATGTTTAATTACACAGAAACTCATTTGGAGAAAATAAACATTTTGCAGTGATGGTAATGCTACCTGAGCTGAGGTTCATGGCTCTTGTTTTAATCCCGTTTCTGGTGTGATTAAAGAGGTTGTTTGTAGAGGCTGTGAAGTTGGAGGCCATAAATAATCCTCTCATATGTGCTGAATAAATTCAGCACGTGAATTTAATCAGCATCCTGGATGTGCAACATAAACAATTTCGGGTATTTTTGAAGTGTTTGCAGAGGCATTATGGACACTTCAGAGTAAAGCTTACACGTGCTGTTTTATTTCAGCAGCCTTGCCCTCGCAGCTCTGGTTTCTTATAAGCATCAACCGCATAATGCCGTCCAGATAAAGCTCTTGTCTCAAACCCACTCACCCTGCAGTCGTCCGTAATGTTGGGCTATCACAGCGTCTGAATCTTTAATGCCCAAATGACATGTCCACAAAGGAAGTAGCCTCTTTAAATATGTAGCCTATCTAGTTGTTCTGCTGGCTTCATTACCACGGTTATCTGTCCGTGGCCATGGGATTCATAATTCATGTTTCTCAAATATTCCCTCAGATGAGGAGAGGCATACACAGAAATCCCATTCGTTTCCAATGCAAACACATGCTTGTATGTCAGCTGCTCCAGATTAACCAAAACTAGAAATATTCATATGCAGAAGTATTTATATTTATCAGTAAATGCAGGATTTTCTTGATGAATACAAAAGTAGATCAAGGGGGTCTGCGGTGCTTTGATATCACTACCCGCTGATTGTTGAGTGTTTAGAATGCAAATACAGCTGCCTGCTTCTGCTGTATTCAGTCGTTTGGTGGCCGATAAAAGCTGGTTGCATTCACGAGCCCGCTGAGCCGCGAGCGCCTTCAAACAATGTTGACCCCTCGGTGCCTCTCCTTTTATCTATGCACTTTGCTATTTGTGGCAAGGTCAATTACTGCGGCAATAGAGATTATTTGTATTTTATTAAGGATCCGTTTAGCTAATGCCAAAGGTGAGCTCTGTTTGTCCCAGCGTGGCAGAAAAACACAATCAGAAGACCGTGTAGCACCAACAGTTTTTGACAGCAAGGTTATATAAATGGAAGGAACAAAGTGCCTGGTAGTGTGATTGAAACACATTTGTTTTCACGCTCCTTCTTGTGCTTATTGATAAGCAGAATACAAGGTGATGTTCTCACTGTGACAGCATGGGTTACCTCCTGCAAAAGGCTCTCAGGTATAATCACAGAATCCAGGGACATGCAGGTAAAAGTGAATGTGTTGTGCATGTTTACACTTCACAAAAAAGAACAGTTCAAAGTTCAGTTTCCACAGACATAATTATATAGGTTTTAATTCTAAATGAACTATTCTTTTTCAATAGAAGCTCTTACCTCTCCGTGCACTGTATCACTGCAGCTAAATTAATGAGATTACTAAAAAGGATTTAAAGTTCCCATGAAACGGCTAATGGAGTGCTATTTGTCGTGATGTACAGTAGGTCCGCCCCGTCTTCATTTCCATGAAGTACCGAACTCTATAAATACCATTAAAAATGCTGATTTAATGTCTGATCTTTAAATAACCTCACCTTGCTTGGTAATCCTGCGGCATTAGTTTCTGTGCTCATTTGAAGTGTTTCTCCAGCCACACCAAATCAGATGAAACTGTTGTGAATCTCAGCTGTGCGCTTGTGTCAGCGCGACACAAGAATTGGCTGATATCTTCCCTTGTTCCCCCCCCGAACAGGATAACCTACAAAAGGCGAGGCAGTGAAAAAACTATGCAATTGCTCAGAGTGGATGAAGGCACATAATTCGGTTACCCTCCGATAAGTACTTCAAGGATAGAATCACTGATATTGATTTTGAGTTTTTATTATTAAAAGCGGCTAATGTACCATTATGTAAGGGAGTGCAATATGTTGTGATTTATGATGCCATTAGAGCTGCTTCTGAATACACTGTCATTATCACTAAATGGGTTTTTATTGTTTCTTTTCGCTATTCCTGTACCTAGTCATACACGTTTACACACAAGGAAGTGAATTAATAGTAAAAAATAAAGTCCACAGTGTGAGCTATTTGAGATGATAAGCAGCAGAGACGCAGAGAGTGTTCTTTTCAATCTATCAGTCCAACTGACACTAAAATAAAGTGTTTGTTGTACTGATGCTTTAGGTATTCATCTACCCACTGCTGACGCCTTATAAACACCTTAGCTGTTTTTATTATGTAAAGTTTCAATTAAAAAAAAAAAAAAAGAACTTGCTATGATGCCAGAAGAGTGGGACCTCCAATTAAAAGGCCGGGTTGGTTGAGCAGAAAGATCTTGTGTGTGGTGGCCAAAACTTTGCAGCACTTGGCTGCTGACTTGTGTTTCCACTTTGAACATAATCACCTCGTTGACTCCTTCATCTGGACAGAAGTGCAGTGATGCAATGAATGCACTTGACCCTGAATGAAACCAGGACTTTAGCTAGTTGGAATTCCCCGTAGCCAGAAAACTGTATGTTAGCTTACAGTTCAGAGATACAGAACGTTCTTGTGTGCAGCCCTTGTCAGTGAAGACTTTCGACGGATGACCTACTTGATGAATCAGTCAGTAGTTGCATGAATCATTTAAGCAGACTGCTATGTAAATCCGTCGCTCATGCATTCATCATTTTTGTCCGTTCAACAAGAAGAAGAAGCACGTTTGTACTTTGTCATGGCAGTTTGGCTTTGCGGTGCCGAACAGGTTGGCTCACATGTGAACAAGCTCCTTGTTCATAACAATGAGCCGTTAGTCATCCCTGCATCTGATCTCTCTCTCTCTCTCTCTCTCTCTCTCTCCCCTCTCTCTCCTCCCGGCCTCATCTGCCTGCTCACACCGATGAATAGAAACCTGACACCTACACACAGTACAAAGGGATGGAGATATGATGAGATGAGATGAGATATGAGACAGACGGAGGGATCCACAGTGTGAAGCCGAAGGTGGTTAATTGTCGCAGTAGGCCGATAACTTTGCAAGTTTCACAAGGAGGCTAATTACACATCCTGTTAGCACCGAGGCATCCACATGCTGCAGCGTTTCTGCTGGCTTAGAGTTCCATAATGTGCTTAGTGAGTAACTCAAACCTCTTAGGTTAAGATTCACAACACAAATTTTGGCAAAGAAACACCATTAAGTACCATTAAGTATAGGAAGATTTAAAAATACTGTTGTTTTTCCTAAAAGAATTAAGAATGTGTCAAAGAAATATGCCTCTTTACTGCCTCCTTTCCCAGAAATTAAATGAGTGGACCGGTTTCATCTCAGTATGTTCAGTAGGTTGGTCCTGGACATGTTTATAGCCTAGCTTAGCATGACGCAAGCCAGTTTCCACCAAACAGAGGAGAAACACATAATAAAAAGTTTTTAAATCTTCTTGTTAATGCGTTACATCGAAGAATCACCTGGGTTTTGTTCAAAGTCAAAAAAGGCAGAACCACTGTATTATAGCAGGCTAATTCTGTCGCCGAGCAGATAATGAGCTAAAACAAATGAGAGAGTAAAGAAGAGATGTAACCCTTCTGGGATAATATTGGACTCAGTGTTGACTCGAGAATGATTAATCAAATAAATGTTGTTCTTGTTTGATCCGTCAGGAGTCTGCAAGGTTACGGTGAAATGAAACTGTCAAAAGGATTTAAAAAAAGCTAAATTCAAATAATGCCACAATGTCATGTCATAATACAGGTTATTTCTGGTGCAGAGACAACCCACCACAACTCATTATTTCTTTAGCCATTTCCACCATTTTAGTCCATTAGTGCCAGCAGTACTATGACCTGTGAGAGTATAGTAAAGCTGTGGTGGTGAGGACAGGAAGGGCTGGATTATGAAAGAAAGAAAAATCAAGAATGACAGGGATTTATCGATTTTTTTTTCAAAATGTATTCATGTGACAAGATTAAACAGTATAAGCCTACATTTAGTTTTTTGAGCCGGATTTAAATCCGAACAAAACACCAAGTAACATTTGCGCCAAGTGTGACAGAGATATCTTCATATTCAACCTGCATGAAAAACAAAATGATTACATTTGACTCACAAAGGATTAGACATCAGTAGTGTTCCCCCCCCCCCTCGCGCAAATCCCATCAGTGCTGGCGGGGTGCCCGGTGTGTGTTTGACCGGGTGAAGTGTATTCAGGCTTTTCAGGCCGACAGAGATGGTGTGATGATCCCTCAATGCCGCCTGTCATTGTGACAGCCAATAACACTTCTGTGACCTCTCAGTACACCACAGTACAATGGGATAATTTGCTGGATAGACTTACAGTGATACACACGCACACAAAAGGCGTAATGTAGCTGCGCTTGAACGGCATAATGTCAGTTTTTCATGTTGTCATTCAAGCTGAGGGATTTCATTTTCATTAGAGTCTGGATATGTCATAAAATCATGATAGCCACATTAAACAAGTCTGCTTTTATTTTATCCTGACAAGTTAAAAAAAAGGAACTTGAGAGTTGTAAGAAAATCACTGTTTATGTAGCTGACAAAACAGTCTCATGTCAAGGCCCATTCTTTAATTGTTTTGCAGCTTTCTCTCGTTTCATCTGAGCATGCTCAGCAGACCTTTGTGTTGCAGGGAGAAAAAGTACATCAACATTTTGAATTAGTGTTTATTTTTATTTTGCATCATTGCACGCCACCTTCCCAACATCTCAAGACTGGTTTCAACGCATCAGTGCATATCACGCATGGCTGATGTAGCAAGACGGAAACAGACGGAGAGTGATGGGGAGATTAGTTGTGTTAGTGTCGTATCTGCAGGGGCCTGTAGCCCTCTCCCTCAGAACGCTTTACCAACCCAAAATGTCGGTATTTGACGTCCCGGCAATGAGACTCAATCAACTATCTTTCTGGTGCGTCTCAGTTCAGCTCAGCCAAATCCTACTCATTCTAGGTCTATTTTAAAACTTTGAAATTTATTTGACAGAAATGGCTGGTAGAAATGTCCTTTTATGTTAGTAAAGTATCTGTACTTCTACTTGAGTAAAGACTGTGTGCCACCTCTATTTATATCAGAATTTGAATGCCTCTCTCCTCCCCTTCGGATTATTGCATTAATTTCAGCCTTCCTAAATGTCATCATTTTGGTTCGTCTCTGTAGCTGGAAGATGTTACCCGATGCATCGAACATCTTTAGTCCCAATTCACAGGCTGTCTAAGATCATGTTCCTAGTTTCACAGCAAAAAAGTTCACTCTTAATAGTTACCTGCCTTTGTGCAGATCATCTGAAGCCTAAATTGAACCAAAGGCTGCTCAGCAGCCAACAGCAGGAGGCTGTCGTTGCACCGTGGAGCTTTCTGATGTGAAAATATTAATTTCTGTGAATGTAAAGCTCATGGCACTGACGAGCTAACACATTCTTGATACAAAGCACACTGCTGTACATTTTCTTTGTCACATTATTGGACTCAATGAGTTGAAAACTATCACCACCGCAGAATTTAGCCTCAGTGCTTGCCATCCCAATTGAATTAGCAGCTTAATGATTAACATGACATTGTTTTACTGTATTTTTATCCTCTTTGAGCAAAAGATAATTGAGCTTTTTCCCCACTAAGACATTTCAGGAAGGGTCATGTGCTTTCTAAAGGCTAAATCATCCACTAAATTGATTTAAATGCCTTTGTGTCTCACACGGCTTGGTGTCATCAGAAGCAAACATCTCCCAGCTTTTACTCCAATTTGTGTAAATCAAACAATGTTGAGGAACTGCAAACACTGTCCAACACCTGTCACATGTCAGTGTCACCCTGACAGAGGAGACATAACCCTAACCCTGCCCTAAACATCCCTTACTGTACATGTCCACCCATAGTAAGCCTCATTACACACACACACAGAGAAACAGGGTCACATCTTCCCACCCTCTCTCAGTTGTTGGATTATTAAAGAGTCTTCTTGTGCTCCTCGATCAATTGGAGTGACTTTTACAAATGGATTGCTTTGGTGAGATGATTTGTGAGCCGGTGTGGGTTAAAGTGCAGAGAAAAAGTTCAACTAATAGTCTTCTTGTTCCCATTGCATGTGCTTTACTGTGTGTCCACGCTCCACAGACAATGACTCATAGGTCTAGTTTACTAAATGAAATCTTAATTTCTGTTCATGCCAGCTTCAGAAGGAGTGAAGTGAAACCAGCTGGAGCTTAAAAAAAAAAAAAAAGGTAAATAAAACACTCTCACAGACTTAAAGGGATAGTTCGGGTTTTTTGAAGTGGGGTCATATAAAGTACATATCTATAGTCAATCTGTTTCCTACCGTAATCACCGATCAGTGCAGCCTCAATTTGGAGAAGTAGAGAGCCGCTCCAGCCCAGACGCTCAGCTTTGTACTGCAGTGAACGGGGTTCAGCAAAAAAGCGAAATTAACCACCTAAAACAAGGCTCACCTAAAAAAAAAATCTATATCAGGTCAAGTGTACGTTGTATAGGTAAAATTCACACCGCTTTACATCGCTGTCAGACCGCGCTTTCTTTTGGCACTACATTTTCTCAACCGCAGAACCCCCGTATCCCTACGCATGAGTGCTAATGCGGAAGGATATGGAGAGTTAAGTTTCGGTTTTATCGAAAGTAAACCTCTCGTCCAGCCGCCACTCGCAGATCAGCTGTTGCCCAGTTACGCTAATGCGTAGTGATACGGAGGTTCTGCGGTTGAGAAAATGTAGTGCCAAAAGAAAGCGCGGTCTGACAGTGATGTAAAGCGGTGTGAATTTTACCTATACAACATACACTTGAACTGGTGTAAAAAAAATTTTTACGTGAGCCTTGTTTTAGGTGGTTAATTTCGCTTTTTTGCTGGACCCCGTTCACTGCAGTACAAAGCTGAGCGTCTGGGCTGGAGCAGCTCTCTACTTCTCCAAACTGAGGCTGCGCTGATCGGTGATTACGGTAGGAAACAGATCGACTATAGATATGTACTTTATATGACCCCACTTCAAAAAACCCGAACTATCCCTTTAAAGCACTGTGAAGAAGTCTTTAGTTTGCTTTTTAATATACCAAATCTAAAATCACTTTTGCTGTTTGTCCACCGTAACCAGCAATTTTGAGTTTAATACTTTATGGAAACAACAAGCCAGAAAGCTTCTCGATTTTGGGGACAGTTTAACTACCACACACCACTGGCTGTTAAGTTAGCTGCTACATGAAACTCCACTACCTCCCATCATGCTTCGTTGGTCAATTCTGAGTTGTTTGTTCACTGTCCTACTCAATCTAAGTGAGGGGACAAGTGTGAAGCCTTTTTTTTTTTTTTTTTTCTCCTTTCATCATCATCATCATCATCATCATCATCATCATCATCATCATCATCATCATCATCCGTACATGGAGCTCTATAATTATCTCTTCAGTTGTTTGGTACTCGTGCTCACCGACTAGTCAATGTATCCAACTCTGACAGTCATGGGCATGGACTCAGTTCAAACCTCAGTGGGCTGCTCCCTTTATAGATAACAAAAAAAAGTCAGTAGACCTCAGACACCATTACTCATCATTTGTCAATATTAGACTGATGGGACAAGTGTTCAGAGACAGAAGTGATGATGTGGAGAAGGGATCAATGGTTCCTCCTCAGGACGGCATTTCTTTCACCCATAGCAACCCTGCACACATTGTGTCATGTTGTGGCCATACTGGCAGTAAAATGCTTACGAACCAGCTCCAACCCACGTTAAAGGTGGAATATGGAATATGAGCTGAATGCCACCATCTAGTGTCTCAAGATCGTAGTCGCGACAACAAAAAAGGTAATTCCAGCGGTCGGGTTGCCAGGTTTGGACAGGGCAGGAGGATTGAGCCGCCTCCGTTTCCTCCGTTTACTGGGTGTGGCGGTTGATGGGTCACGATCAGTATTCTCATATCTAGGATCAACACGATATAATGAAAATAAGTATAGCAGAGAAGTTTGACCGACAGGTAACGTTAGCTAAGTTAGCAAGCGAGTTAGCTTACCGATCCAGGAGAAAGTTCGCCATTTCCGCGTGTGTTTTGATGCCGTGGAAGTCCTTTACTTGAGTCCATCGAGCGTATGCTTCACCGATATTTACTCTGGTTTTTGCTCTTCTCCGGTCACTCAGCTGCTGGGACAGATAACGCACTGTTCGCTGGGGCTCTGAAGAGCTTGCAGACTCCGCCATTTTACCCAGTGTCAGCCTAGCTGTGCCGAGCTTTGCCGAGCATTGCCGAGGTTGCGAAATTGGCAACCCGCAATGCCGGCCGCTATTTGGCTGGTACGATGTAAACAGGAAGTCATTGTCGAACCCGTCATAATTTCTTAAATTATTTATTTCAGACTAAATATAATTTTTCAAGGAAACGCATTACTTTTAATCTGCGCCCCTCTAAACGCCCCGTGAATGTATTATTTTTGAAAAAATATAGCTTTTAATAAGCATATTACATAGTCAACCTTTAATAAAGAAACAAAAAATATAAATACATACAGGTAATGCCAGATACTTAAATAATAATCAAAAAATGCCTCTTCAGGGGACAGTGAGACTGAAATATGCTTTTGCAATCTCTCAAGTCCACAACAAAGTAAAATAGGAAAACTAAGGTAGTATGGAGGGGCTTGGGTTCGAAAGGCAAGCTACACACTTGCTAAAATAAGCCCGATGCTGATGAATGTGGCCCAGTTGAAGGGTGACTGTTGCCAGTCACACCACTAAATTTTTTAAAAAGGACACACACAGGGCAGCAAAGAAAACCTCAACGGAGCCTAAACCAACCAGAGTGCCTGGCTCTACGGAGACTGAGTCTGCAGCCTGCCACAGACCGAATCAGAACGGAAGGAGCCTGACATGGGTGCCAGCCCCCACCTCTCTTAAGCCTTCACCAAAAGTGCATTGTCACACCGTGATTGGCTGGAAGAGGAATGCCCCAAGCTGCTTTCACTCATTAATTAGGAGCCAGCCTCCTGCACCCTGCACACAGGTGATCTGAATCCACTGCAATCAGTCCAGAGGGGTTTGGAAATTCAGCCAAAATAAAGATAGCAAGTACAATGCAATGGGATTGCTAAAATGTCACGCAAGGTAGTATTGTTTTCTTTCTCCAAATATAATGTGGTTGCAAACAGAAACATTAAGTTATGCACAAGTAGAATCTTAAATCAACGTTCACCATCTTTGTGGAAAAACACCAGCCACTGGTTTAAAACACCACATACTGGATGAGATTTAGAAAAACAATGGCTCAGTCAGAAGCCAGTCATGGAAAACCTTCAGGAAAATAAAGAGGCAAACAAACACACAAAATACAATGAAATGTATCTTTTCAGAGTGCAGTATAGACAGATGTTAGTAGTAGTAGTAGTATAATGAGTCTGGTTGTTTGATGAATTTATTTTCTTTTATTGTGTTTCAAGCAACACCCAAAACACAAACAGGAGAGAAAACAATGCAACATAAACCAAAGGGATAATGAATAAAATATGCTACCTGGGACTGTGTGGTTCATCACCATAGAGCTTAATTGTTTCTCAGTTCGATTCCACATACTGTAGATGGGAGCAGCCTTAGTTGTCTTCATCCACCCACAGCTGCTTTTGGGCGTGAAGCAGGTCTGCTGGGAAAGTCACAATTTCTCAAGGGCATCCTGACACTACAGCCACTGATGGAAACCATATCCCGACTGTGTCATTATGTCAGCCACTCTGGCGCTCTTTGGCAGCTGTGGGGTGTCATACGGAGTCAGGACGATCCTCTGCTGACCCCTAACACTGAACAGCTGGCTGCTGCTCTGACAAATTCACACCAGGGACCTGAACATGCTGTAAGCATGTGTTGATCACAACGCCATATGGCATCTCAACAGTTAAATGCTCTGTCAGTTTTAGAAATTGTTTGTGCTCGAATATAATATTTTTGGAGGAACAATCCTGTGCAGTGAGATGTTTATACACACTCTTGCCAGTTTGTTAGGAGCACCTAGCCATGAACCATGTTCAGTTTGTTTGAGAGAGCTGTTGATTCAACCTCAAATTTAAAGGTTTTCCTTATATTTCGTTCCCCTCGTTTATATCAACAAGGGTGAGCTACATAAAATTTAACAAAATGTTCAAAAACATTATTGGTGTGCAGGTGGTCGAGTGGTTAGAGTGCATGCCACATACGCAGCCGACCCTGGTTCGATTCTGTCCGGAGGTCTTTTGCTGCATGTCACATCCCCCTCTCTCTCCCATATTTCCTATCTGTCTATTGGTTAATAAAGGTGTCTATGCCGGAAAAAATCGTAAAAAAAAAAAAAAAAAACATCATTGAAAAAATATGATTCAGTGTTGTCTTCATGCGTCATAAGTGCACCAAAGCTTGATTCTGTACAATCAAATGGACAAGAGGACTGCGATTTGTTTAAAATCCTCTTGATAAATCAATGTCATTTTATATGAAGGCTTTGTGAAAAAAGTAGTTTTTTGTAGATGGCAAACAAAATGCTGTTCAACCAGACTCACAACGGAAAGGGCCGACAGAGACAAAGACAACTCTGTGCAAGCGTTAAGACAGAACATAAGAATTCACCAGTTATTGGTAAAAGAAATTGGAGGCTTAGCATAAAAGTCTGTGCAGACTAAAGGGTTTCTGTGGCAGGGTTACGTACACAATAATGTCTTCAACAAGCTGGAATTTAAAGACGCACTGCTTTAGGAAAGCAGTTCTTAAAACTTAGGATTAGCATTTGCGCTGTTCGATTTGGATTACAAGATACATGCTGAAGATACTGTCGACTGACTCTTCACAGTTTAAACCTAATTGAGTAGATTGCCTAAAGTTAAACAGAGGCCCAGCAGCACTGCTGGGAGCCGGAGAACAAATGCAACATTTCTGCATTTATCCTCATTTTGAATTGGCAATAGGCAACATTTGAGCTTTAATTTATCATTCTGAAGCAAAAAAACTGATTCCACAATGTGATGGCTTTGGACAAATGACACCATCTGTGTATAGATTAGGTTCCCAACAAGCCTTGCTTTCACTATGCTTTTCAGCCTGCATTCAGGATGGATTCTTCCAGCAAAAATGAAGGTCATACGACAGCAAAAGGGAAGTTGTCTGCCATTGTACAACCAGAAAAGGAAGAAGCTTTGTTACTCTACAGTTACTATGATCAGGCAATGGTGAAAAATCTGGAATAACTGTGGAAACTCTACACAACAAAAGCAAAAGATGATGATGATGATGGAGGAGCCAAAGAAGGTAAAGGGGGGGAGTGATAGAAACTGAGGTAATACAGGCGGGAGTGCCAGTGTTATGTCAAAGTATGTTCAAAGTTTGTACCACAGGATCTTCAAAACCAGCATTATTTTCTACTTCCGTCAACAGATTAATACATGTGGGTGTTCAGGGATGTAAGTCAAATAGAAATTCCTACAGTTGTTTTAGCTTTGGACCAGTAGCGTAACATCATGGTGATAGGCCCCGGTGCACATTTTTTTTGTGGCCCTACCCCCGCCCTAAACACAAGCGCATGCTCGTGCTCACTGCACGCACACACACACACAGTCACTCAGCCACTCGAGAGAACTGCTATTGCAGGGGTGGACTGGCCATCGGGAGTACCGGGATTTTTCCCGGTGGGCCGATGGACGGCCGTTTTTTATTTTATTTTTATTTATTTATTTATTCATTTATTTATTTTTATTTTTTTCTTCTGCGCCTTGCCTTGGTAACTACCGCATATTACCAAATAAAAGCCGGGTTTCAATTAACCGCAGGGTCCCCTTTAAACGCCGGGTGCAGGTGTATATTTGGATAAATAACCGCCGGTTCCAAATAAATGCCGAGTCTAATTTATTCTTTTAAAACATCAAGGAAGAAGACGTGACCACTGACACTGCACATTTTTCTTCTTCGCCTTTTTCACGCGTTGTGCTTGCTTTCTGTCAGTCAATATCACACTGATGATCGCCATGGCTCCGGTACAGCAAAAAAATAAAAAGTACGACTTGCAATTCAAACGTTCCGTCTTAAAATATGCAGAGGAAAACTCAGGAGACTCATGAGGAGTTTGCCGCGAGTGCTGGTTGGTTGAATCATTTCCTCCGCCGCAAAACAACTTCACTTGCAGAAGACGCACAACTATTGCCCTAAAGGATGCCAGAGAGTTCACCCAGAAGCTGGCGAAGTTTGTGACATTTTCATCCCGGATTTTTGAGAGGAAGGAATTAAACGGCTATTATTTGGTATTTTACGGTAGGATAACTCTCCCGGCCGGGGAGAGAGACATGCATCGGCTTGGCCCACAGTGCTCAGCTGCAGACGCAGCAGAGAGGTGACGAGATGCGACTCATCATGACTGACAGGCATCAAGGTTATTGGACAAATTATCATTTCCTCCTCCTATACCAGCCAATCAGCGTTACCTTACCGACCCACCCCCCAGCTATTTCATTCACAAAAACAGGGGCCTGTGGCAATTCTGGACAGCTGTTTTTTTGTTTTTTTTTCTTCCTTCATGGGCCCCTGGCGGCGTCTGGGCCCTGGTGCAGCTGCACTGGTTGCACCGCCGATACTTACGCCACTGTTTTGGACAGTTGCTAATGCTCTGTTCACGACAGTGGCTCCAAATCTAATACCATGGGGAAACACTGCCGCTGGAGAGAGAGATCAAAAAGTTGGTTATCTACACTTTGAGTAAGCTAACAACAAAACAACTTCCTTGCAAACCTAATATGAAAAAAGAGGGTTTGTATTACTGATATCTATTTCTGAAACATAAAATCGCACTTTATCCAGCTCCATTTGTTATAATGACTTTGCAGTTTACCACCCTCAGCAGTTCTGCAACTTTCATGTGATTCCACAGACACATCCTGAGAGAATGACTGACAAGGTGAGAATAATCACTGCCAAGGTTGGCTGATTCCGTCAGGCCATATCTGATAAATTAAATGAGATGGAGAAATGATGGGGTGCAAGCCCGGCTATGCAGCACAGAACTGCTCTCTCTGTTCAGTCTCTCTCTCTGCCTGTCTGTCTGTCTGTCGGTCGGTCTGCCTAGGCCCAGTCTTGTCACCATCGTGACAGGTGAGCAGAAGGAAAAGCAGAAGGTATACAGGTAGAGATGTGCTCGTTGCTTTTAGCAAACATGAGGTGCCAGTCTCGAGGGAAAGGGACGGATTTTGTTTTCACTTACTCTTTTGCATTCATGTTTATTTTGCTTTTTCTAAAGCAAAGTAAACATCCAAACACGTTTGTCACACCTGAAATACACTTTTCTTCATCTGTGAGCATTTTTTGTGCCGTGTAAAATGTTAAAAATAGCCCGACATTATTTAAATGAGTCTAACCATTGTACAGAGTACTGTCTGCTCACCAGGTGACTCAGCACTGCAGGTGCTGATTTATATGCCGCCGACATCTTTATCCACTCTTTTTGTTGGAGAATTAGGTCAATTCCTGGAGTAAACAGGGATTACATGCTGATTAGCCGTGTCTCTACCTGTCTGAGAACACCTAATTCATCAGTGACCAATTACTGGTGACCGATTCGTGACCTCTGAACTTCACATTAGAGCGATCTGTGGTAGAAAGAGATTGCCCTTTGCCTCATCCAATAATATCAGCCATTAGGGGTTAAACTACTCAGTCCTGTGGAGTAAAATGTGTCTTTACAAATGGAAATGTACTTGCTGTTTTTTTTTTTTTATTATTGTCACATTTAGTCAACCCAGATCTCTATTTACAGTAAGAGCTTTCAGTCATCCTTGTGTTGACTCATTGTGGGGGAATCAATATGAATGAGGATGTTTCTCCTTCTTGTTTTCTATATTTGTGTGTGTCTGTTTTTAGAGGAACACATTGTTTTGACTTAAAATTACTTTGTTGCATAACAGTCTGGCAAAGAAACAAACAGTGACGCTGAAGGCTGTTGGAAAATGCAATAAGAGAAGAAATGCTTATTGAAGATGAGATGCAGCACACCTCTGGGTCTTAAGACAGCTTATTAAGCGCAGTGCATGTTTTAGACCAGTGGACGGCAGGGAATGACTATGAGGAATGTTTTATGATTAATTCATTCATTTAATCTATTATCATGTATAACTCTGTGATGTAGAGGTTTTTGTGACAATGAATTATAATCTTGGTTGTTTTTTAAAATATTCTATTTTTAGTTTGATGCATTATTTATATCAACAGGAGACAATTCAAGACTTTTGATATGGTTTTGATGTCGCTTTGAGATCAGAAATTTGTCACGTGTCTAACTTTATCAAACAAAAAACTAAACATTAAACTAAACAACAAACAAAACATTAAACCAAACAACAGACAAAACATTTATCCAAACAACAGACAAAACATTTAACCAAACAACAGACAAAACATTTAACCAACAATAAACAAAACATTTAACCAACAATAAACAAAACATTTAGCCAAACAATAAACAAAACATTTAACCAAACAACAGACAAAACATTTAACCAAACAGACAAAACATTGAACCAAACAACAGACAATATGTTTTATCAGACTACCAACAAAACATTTAATGAAACAAAACATTTAACTTGAAATTAACCAACCAACCAACCAAACAAACAAACAAAACCAGGTCTACAATGTGCACTGTATTACATCAGACATCACAAAAATCAATTCCTTCAACATTCAATTCATAGTCTGCAAATAAGCACATAGGAGGGCATGAAACTAATTTCATTATTCACACAAGTACATATAAAATGCAGCCTCTAACTAACCACCAATAGTTTACCTCAGCAAATATCTGCAGGCTGTCACGCTCCCGCTGTACTGTTTTTGTTCAAACAGCAGCACACACTGAGACAAGCAGTACCTCCAGCATTCAGTACCTCTGCCAAGCTGAATCAAATTCTTTCTGCTCTTTTTTATTGTTTTTTTTTTTTTTGTGCTGGTCATGAGCCAACAGTGAGCTCGTTCAGGGAGGCATGGATGGATGGGATTCCCTGAGGGGAGAATACACAATAAAACACGCACATCGAGGGCAAAACACAGGAACACATTTAAAAAAAAAACAGTGAATTTATTCAATGAGAGTTATATTTATAGTCATTATTTTACAGACAGTTATTTATTTCGCTGTAACCTGCTATGGTGCATAAATTAACAGATTATTGAATAAGCTGCAGCAAACCCAAATGTGATGTTTAGTACCACGCCGTACATTTTCCAACTGGAGTCTTCAATTCTCAAATTAGACCAAAAGTATTGAACATCTCAGTCACAGCAGAGCAGCACAGCCCATTTGAATATATTTAGTAAGTCACTGAGGCAAAACATACATCAAGACAGTGATTAAGTAGTTGACACAGAAAAGATCTGTAGCCCGAGCAGATGCTTTCAGATCTGTCAGTGATAACGTGTGAAATAGATTATCCTCGTAGTGAATTAAAAGTCTTCACACACTGCAACATAATTTTTCCCCCTCTGAATGGAAGAAGATTATGAGAAGGGGCAGTGTGATTAAGGGACAGTTGGTTAAGGCCATTAGCGTAACATCATGGTGATAGGCCCCGGTGCAAATTTTTTTTTGTGCCCCTACCCCCGCCCTAAACACAAGCGCATGCTCGTGCTCACTGCACGCACATCCACACACACACACACCTACACACACACACACACACACAGTCACACAACCACTCAAGAGAACTGCTATTGCAGGGGTGGACTGGCCATCGGGAGTACCAGGATTTTTCCCGGTGGGCCGATGGACGGCCGTTTTTTATTTTATTTTTATTTATTTATTTATTCATTCATTTATTTTTATTTTTTTCTTCTGCGCCTTGCCTTGGTAACTACCGTATATTACCAAATGATAGCCGGGTTTCAATTAACCGCAGGGTCCCCTTTAAACGCCGGGTGCAGGTGTATATTTGGATAAATAACTGCCGATTCCAAATAAATGCCGAGTCTAATTTATTCTTTTAAAACATCAAGGAAGAAGACGTGACCACTGACACCGCATGTTTTTCTTCTTCGCCTTTTTCACACGTTGTGCTTGCTTTCTGTCAGTCAATATCACACTGATGATCGCCATGGCTCCAGTACAGCAAAAAAATAAAAAGTACGACTTGCAATTCAAACGTTCCATTCAAACGTGACATTTTCATCCCGGATTTTTGAGAGGAAGGAATTAAATGCCTGTCCCAAATTGCCGCCAGGTCCCAAATAAACGCCTGGTCTGTTAAGTGATTGAAACAAATAAACGCTCCGGCTATTATTTGGTATTTTTTACAGTGTGATAACTCTCCCGGCCCGGGGAGAGAGACATGCATCGGCTCGGCCCACAGTGCTCAGCTGCAGACACAGCAGAGAGGTGACGAGACGCGACTCATCATGACTGACAGGCATCAAGGTTATTGGACAAATTATCATTTCCTCCTCCTATACCAGCCAATCAGCGTTACCTTACCAACCCGCCCCCCAGCTATTTCATTCACAAAAACAGGGGCCTGTGGCAATTCTGGACAGCTGTCTTTTTTTTTTTCTTCCTTCATGGGCCCCTGACGGAGTCTGGGCCCCGGTGTAGCTGCACCGGTTGCACCGCCGATACTTACGCCACTGGTTAAGGCATATGATGAAAAAGGACTGGATATACAGTCAAACTTGAGATGATCAGATTTGAGTTGATGATAGTCATCTTTTAATCGTGGTTAAATATAGTTGGGGTTTGGTGTAGTTAGTACAGTGGACCTGGGAGCTCACAGCACTGCAACTTAAGAAATAGTTGCAAAAAGACAATACACAAGCAAATTAAGAAAACATCTTCATCAATTTGGCAACACATGCGCAGCATTTAGAAAACGTGTTGCAAAGACCACAACACAAGATCACTGCAATAGGCTAATATTACATTATATTAAATTCATGTCAACAACAAGCGTGTCCGGATGTGTGCATCAATTTTAAGTGTCCTCTGGAAACACTTCCGTTGTGGTGAGGTCTTTGCAGCCCGTTTTTC
The DNA here is from genome assembly GCF_900880675.1 of Sparus aurata. Lineage (NCBI taxonomy): Eukaryota > Metazoa > Chordata > Actinopteri > Spariformes > Sparidae > Sparus > Sparus aurata. The sequence continues at coordinate 16,777,349 of NC_044197.1, read as the reverse complement.
TAATGTGTTGCGTTGTGGTCTCATTCACAGCAGTTTTGTTACTTTCTGGTAATTTCTTCCCATGAGTCTCCACACAAATGTGTACTGTATATTGCAAACACAACCAGTGGGATCAAAGAGTAACTCCACCAATTTTATTAATAAATTGAGTTCTACTTCGTGCTGTATATGATAAAATAGTATGAAACCTTTTGTGGCTCCCGAGGGAGCTGCATGTAATCTGATTTATTGCTTCCGGTGATGTCACCCAGTGGCCAAACTGCATCATGGGTAAATTAGGCACCAATTTTTAAAAAAAGAAGAATATCTCTGGTTCTGCTGTCTTGATAATTTGTTTTGAAACTGTCCATAATGATAATGACAATGATATAGTGAGGGGAAACATTAGAGTGCAATGCTAGACCAATGGCTTACTTTTCAAAATCTGCTACCTATATTACCCACCATGCATTTTAGCCACTGATTGACATCACTGGAGGATTCGATGCAGCTACTAGTACTTTTTTTCACATATGTAGCAGTACTCTCTAAGACCTGTAGACACACTTCAATGTAAATATTGGTGGAGTTACCTTTTAATCTCATGAATGAAAATAGGCCAAAATAAGTTAAAGCAGAGAAGTCAGATCAAGACAAAGGTGAAAGCAAATGCTAGTATTTTCTATATTCAACATCACAGACTGAGGGCAGCATGGTGGTGCAAGAAAGGTGTGGGTTTGAACCCCCTGGCCGGCTGTGGCCTCTCTACATGGAGTTTGCATGTTCTCCTGTGTTGAGTTGGTTCCTTAAGGGTTCTCTGGCTTCCTCTCATAGTCCAAAGACAAGCAAGTTAGGTGAATTGGCATCTCTTAATTATACATGTAAATAGTTATTTGTGTCTATGTGTCCTGTGATGATTTGGGGGCCTGTCCAGGGTGTACCCCACCTCTTGCTCACTGTCAGCTTGGATCTGTTCCCATGACCCTGCAAAGGATAAGCAGTTACAGATAATGGATGGATGACTGACTGGTTGAACTTTATGTCTGAGGTTGTGTTTTCTTTGAAACTAGTCTGAACTGACTCTGATGAAGGACAGTGCTGGGAGGATGTTTCATCGCTAAATCCACAACTTTGATGAACTTGTGTCTTCAGGGATTAAAAACATTACTTCCTCTCTCATCAGGGGGTTAAGCCTCTTAGAGATTAAAAGCAAATGTCCTTCTTTCCTTAAGAACTGAGAAAATCTTAGATGAATTTGGCCCGTTCGGGCCATTGTTTCCCAGTATTTCAAGTCAGAGCCAAACTGACATGTAATAGATCCAATCTTTGCCAATATGGAAAAATGGTGCCAGGAGTTGGGCACAGCATAGCACAGCACAGGGTTGCCAGTGTCTTTAAAGGGAGCAATCATTGCCTTACGTAACAGTGGCAAGTCCACTGCATTGCCTCCAAGGGAGTTCACAGCTCTTCTCTTTTCATTTAAACAAGTTACCTGCGTGTGAGCAACAACAAACATCCACATATACACATACATAGATATCCCTTGCAGATGGAAATGGTTTATATGGGCAGACTCTGGTCTTTTTTCTGCCACTGGAAACATTTATGATGAAGTACCTTTGCAATGTGGTTGCGAGCTGGTCGGCCCAGCTGATTTTGATTAGCTTTATACAATTTCCACCTGAAGCATGCTGATTAACAAAAGGCTATGACGGTGGTAGACACTCAAAACCAGTTGAGAACTCTCTGACCTCATATCAGTGATGTGTTCACTTCATGGAAATTGAAGTAGGCCACTCACCACCTGCAGGTGTGACCTTGCAGCCACTCGTCTGAAAGGTTTCAAGATGTTGCCGCACTTTGTTTCCTGTCCCCTGGAGATGAATGAAACCCGTACACAGCGATGAGGGAAACCTTCGACATTTACAGTTGAAGTGCCTCAATTAGAAACTCTTACAAAACAGGTACATCTAAAAAAAGACTGTAATTTGGTATGGGGTATGAATTTGAAGCAGGGTAATCATGCCTCACATAGGCTTGAGCTGCAGGTTGAAGGTTAGAGTTTAATGTCTGAGGAGGTCAAACTGAATTTTAGTCTGGGCTGTAGTTTGTTGCATCATAGTGCAACAACTCTGTATATATACTCCTCATCCATTAAGATTCTCAGTCACATTACTGTCACTCCTCTGCAAACTCTGTGCAACTCCTCAGTCAGCGAGCCGGCAGCAGAATGTATTTTTTATGCCACTGTGCTGGCGACAGCCGCGGCAGGAGTTGTCTCTCTGTTCCATTCTCTTGAAAGTGATTTCTCAGGAACACCTGGAGGGAATTTATTCTAATTTGCACTCAACGATGAACTCATTAGGATTTCGTGGTAAAAGGTCAATGTCACCGTGACTTCACAAAACAGGTTTTTGGCTATAACTCGAGAATTCAAGTGCTCATTCTAGCAGAATTTCACATAAATGTCTATTAGGATAAAATGAAGCGATGACGATTTATATCCAAAAGGTCAAAGGTCAACTTCACTATGACATCATAATGTTTTGCATGTTTCTGGCCATTGCTCAATGCCAAAGCTCAGGAATAGAAAGGGGAGATTGGGTGGGTCAGACACAAGACTTCTACCCAGGAGACCTGAGTTTGAGTCCTGTGTGTACCCAACGGTGAAAGACCTGTTTTTGACTTAAGTTACCAAAGTTATGTTACTGAACTTATGCACTTCAGAACCAAACCATGATCCTTTCTTTAACCTCGCCAACCAAACTCCACGTTTCACAACATTCACAGTCTAAAAGACATTATATGTGAAACATTTTTCTGCTTTATTTTGGAAGTCAGACCAGACATTGAATAATTATTGTTGCTCACTTGACCGTGGAGTAAAATGCAGATTTAGAGGCTAAATGTGCATCTATGACTAAAAAAGTTATCTAAAAAGTCTCCCATCAAGCTTTCATTTAAATGTCTTTTTTTTCTTTTAGTTCTTGAAAAACTCTTTTCGCACCTAATATGTAACGGGTGCATCAGGAGACAGGACTGCTTAAACAAAAATGAAAACACACCCGATTACAGATACATTTCTTAATTAAGTTGAGTGAGAAGAGTTTTTTTAATATTCTTTTTTGCAAATGATTTCAGTGGCTACACATCGTGCCAGTCTCAGTTTACCTCAGAGCTCGCAACAAACTCCAGAAGTTTTCCGATACCGCACGAGTCGCATAAGTAATGCTAGTGAGAGAAAGGCTGGGAGTCTGGTTGACAAGTTTACCCGCTGATGTAGATTCTAATGGAGCAAGGCAGCGTTTAAATCTGTCCCTGTAGTAGAGATGTATTGTAATCACGTCAACAGCTAACAAAAACTGTTCTGTCAACGTGAGACACGGCACAGAGGAGAGCAGAGCGCACGGCTCTTCTTTGGAAGACTCATAAATTTAAATGCTTCTAATGGACCACTGCATGATTCAGCCATCACTACTGCTTTATCCTCAAGTTAATTACCTCCATTAGATACACCTGTGTCTCAATCTCCATGTTATACATTTAGCACATTATATTTTTATATTTAATTGAATATTTACATTCACATTTGAATGTGTGCATCCAGTGCACTCGATATAATCCATACTTCTTTAAAGCTATTTTTATACTCCATCTTTTCCTACTTTGGTTGATGGAATCGTTGGCCACTGTAGAGACACTGAGCCATTTTCTTTATTTATATCTAAACCTCTTTCAGTCTATCAGCACTTCTGTTTTATTTATATGAATCTCTTCTTTTCTCTTTGCTTTGTTCCCGGGTCTCTCTTTGACAAATGATTTGCATAATTCTGCGAGCAGCATTTGCATGATTCCTCTCGTTGAACTGCAAACATTTGTTGAAACTTTGTATTGTTCAAAGAAAGCTTGTCTTGAAAAACACAAGCCTTGTTTTAATGATGGTGGAGGAGGAGGAGGTGTGCTACCTTGGTCTGAAAAAACAAACATCAAGTGAGATGTGGCAGGTTCAGGCAGGCTGAGATGTGAGATAGTTATGTGACGTTTGAGAGTTCTGATAAAACCGACAGTCACCCTCTAACCTGCCGGCCCCTGTCCCAGCGGTTGACCGATGAGTCATGCTCCATCTCCGAACAACAGCAAACATCCTACTATCTAGTTTCCATACCTGCTCATCCTGTGCACGGTCAGAGAGGCCCAGCGCTTCTCCCAGCAACCACTGGGTGAGAGGCAAGTTTCAGCCTTGACAGGCCAACAGTCTATCTCAAGACGTCACATCACAGAGGAGCCATTTTTGATCACTTTTATTTATTTTTTTATTTTTTTATCAGTAATCATATTATTATACACTTCATACTTATACTCCACTACAGTGTTTTTCAATCCTGTGTCTGGGGCCCCCTGACCTGCATGTATGAGCCCTGCGTCCCATTACCCATACTACAATACTACCAGAAAAAGATTTAGTATGTTCCAATATGAAGTATGTGGAAGGCAGTACGCCAAAAATACCAGGACGTCCTACTACATGTGGTCTATTTTGCAGTATGCAAGATAGCATGCCTTTCTGGCTATTCTGACTCACAGTCTGCACAGTGAAAGAAACATACATACATGATATACATTACAGTGTGTCACGCAAATGTAAACATTGCGGACACTGCACAAACATTTGACGGCTCATTTGACAGAATGACTGAAACGTCATTCAAAGATGAAGCACATTTAAGTGTGAGTACTATGTTCTTTGTACACTTTGAACACTAATACCGTGCAAAGGATGAGGCGTCATATGAGAGCAGGAGGGTCAAAGTTCAAGTTCAAAGTAGCATGTCCCAATTGTATCCATTCCGAGCATGCCCTTAATATTTCTCTGCTCCAACACACCTGACTGAAATGAACAAATTGCTATTAGGCTGCAGCAGAGCTTAATGACTAGCTGATCATTTGAATCAACTGTGCTGGAGCAGGGAAATATAAACACTGGAGGAAAGTATTGTACTTTTTATTTTGCTACATATGTATAGTTTCTAATTACTTACAGTTTACATATCATTTGACTCCATAGATGCATTGTTATAGATTAAAAGGCCACACTTAACCTCACAGACTTCTTCAGTAATCCTGCTGATTAGACATGCTCAGGTGGAGTTGTGTGAAGCTATGTTAGGATTGTTGTGAGGTCACCATGTACTCATGACGGCTTGATTCCAGCAGAAGAGGCTGTGTGGCGTTCCGGCTGCAACGTAGATGCCAGAACCAACAGCAGTCACCGTCTACACCGGAGGGGTGCAAGAATTGGCTCTTTTTCTCTGCACCACTTAAAACACGTGACTAGTGTATATAATGGGAGAAGCTGTTGATAACTGATGGTATATCACATTACTAAATCAACATTTAATCATAACTGTGGTACCAGGCCAGAAATCAAGGGAAATGATGACCAACATAACAATATCTGAGCACAAACGTCTCACTTCTGAAACACTCCCAGGGGTGTATAAAACTGTGCCAAAGACAGAATGTCATAGAACTGTGCCCACAGGGTTTGGTTTATTGGGAGTGTCTCTTAAATAACTAATGTTTGGGGTAAAAATTTAAATAAAATACTGCTGTGTTTTGAGCATCCCATGCTACATCCTGCTCCTCTTCTGAACTAGTCCTACATACAGCATCATCAGGTCTGGAAGAAAAGGGCAGCTCTTTTTTTATTTGCCTATTTGTATAACATAAATCATCATATTGAAAAGTGCATTATTCCTGATTAAAATCATTGTTGTTTGTAATGTATCAACGACCTCAATCAGATTGTACCGCTTTCATGGGAAGTTAGCTCCAACTGGCTAAATTACCCACACCAAAAGGCGCTCTCTTTTATCTTTTTGCACAGGATAATAACTTGTGTGTGCAAATTATGACCTTGTATGTGTTAGATATAACATTTTCAGGACCTTGAAGGCTCCATAATTTCACTCAGCCATAATAAAGTGGTGAACAGATGATGCAATGTCATATTAACTGAAATTTATGATGTCATTATTTGTGTCAAACAAACAGAAAACACAATACAAAACCCAGAAGACATAACACAGTGATACCGAAGCAACCAGTTAAGTGAACCAAAACTAAATACACTGAGAACCCCATCATAGAGAAAAGATTAAACTACACTTACAGTCAGGTACAATCACATTCCGAGGACATATACAATTTGCAGTGAGATAAGGGAATTCTAAATATGCAAAATTAAGATAGGGAATTAATATATACAGGTAAACAAAAAAACAAAAAAACAGTAGGTGTCTTCAGGGGCACATTTAAGCATGATGATACAAAGAGCTTTTTCCCTGTCTTCGTCCAGCAGATTCAGCAAAGGTTTATCAGAGTTGTGACTGTAAGATTTTGAAGGAAAATGGAAGATTGACAGTAGGTAAACTAAAAGTCTTATCAAGCTGTACAGTACAAAAGTGCAGAGTCCTTTTTCAACAATGGACACATGGATCAATAAACCCCTGCGCAGTTCTCAAACGAGGCGTTCTCTCTGAGGATTAACTCCTCAACACTAACAGGTAATCCAGATAGTCGTGTCCATGGCATCTTTATCATCCTTACTCATCTGGAAACATATATTGTTTCCTCGCACTCTATCTTCCCCACATTCAAGGGACTCATTTACATTTATATTGCTACTTAATGCTCAGAGTGGTTCATTGTGTGGTTAACTGGAGGAGCACCCTGACACAGCAGACAGGCCCCCTCGCAGGGACGACACAGCTGAGACGAGTCCTCATGGGTCAACTGAATGTCAGAGAGAAGAAGGGGTCAAGTCGAGAGAGAGTTTGTGTGTGTGTGTGTGTGTGTGTGTGTGTGCATGTGTGCGTGCGTGCGTGCGTGCGTGTGTGCGTGTGTCCTCAAAGATAGCAGGAGAGAGAGAAGGGTTGTTGTCATGGATTGTAGTATTTGATATGTGCATCTTTACTGTACTGGCAGAAGAGAATGTATGACAACTCTTGAGACAACAGACTGAAAAGCAGTTGGTCAATTAGCACAGCTTTGATTTTTTTTATTGTGATGTGTCACTTTTTGCAGTGAGGAGGGAATTATTCATCCATTATTCATCCATCCATCCATCCACCACTTGTTGTTCTCACCCTCAGTTGGAAGAAGCAAACAAATGAGAATCACACACAAACCGAACAGTCTGATCTTATCATGTTACTGCCTGTAATTATTTTAAAGGGGCACCATGTAGTTTTGGAGAACAAGTTCAAACCTATAATTTTAATATACACAATATTAATTACGTTTAGTTTTTTATGTCTCCTCTGATTAAAATGTCTTTCCAAAACTACACAGTGCTCCTTTAAAAGACAAAAAGTCATCATCTAAATATAAGAAAATGTTGGTCCATCAACCAAAACTGAAAGCTCAACATACTCTTAATTGTAACTTCAAATATGTTCCACATTAAAGTGTGATAACAGGTCTTGGGGAGCACTACTACATATGTGAAAATAGTAGTATATAGACTTTTGTGGATGTCATTTGATAAAGTGCCTCCAGTGATGTCACTCAGTGGCTAAGGTGCATTGTGGGTAATATTTCAAAACGCAGTCCACTGGTCTGGCATCACAATGTTTTGACTCATTATTGACACCTTAAGAACAGATTATCAAAATCAATATGGCAGAATCAGAGATATCAGCTTTTTTACAACACACATTCTTCTTTATTTCTAAAACCTGGCGCCTCCATTTCTCACAATGACACTTCGTAGTTGAGTGACATCATTGGAGGCAATTTATCAGATTCATGTAGGGTCCTCTGGAGCCACAACATGCGTTATTCTACTCTTTTATACACAGTACACAGTAATAGATTACTCCCCAAGAGCTTTAAACACATGTTAATGAGTAAAATTGATGGTAACCCTTTAATGAGACTCTTAAGTTTGTTTTCAGTTTTTTGAGTTCAGGAGAACAGATGATCAGAGCTTTTGTGTTAATGACAGTGTGTCAGCGCTGACACTGATAATGACAGCTGACTTTTGGCATTGGAGTTCAGAGAGTAATGTTTGCCGAATTCCTCTTTGATTTGAACAAATGTTGCTGTTTCATGTTCACAACAAAAGTAACTCTCAAATGACAGATAGATATACATTTAGGGTGTTTTCACATATGGTCCCCTTTAAGCGAACCGAACTCAGTCCTCTGTAAGTGGACCAAAAAGTAGACCAACAGAAAAAGAACTGAGTTCTTTTTCTGTTGAAAAAGAAAGAAAAAGAACTGATTTCTTTTTCTGTTCACATTGTAAAGAGGAATGGGTTCTCTTTCTGGTCCAGTTCAGCTTTGATGGGGCCTCAGTCCCCTTTTTGTTCACACCTGGTCCTCTAGAGCTCTCAGACCCCCAATGCACTGAATTCTGGGTAGTTTTCACTTGCAACAAAATGTCTGCTGCCATGCTTGCCCTCCTGTGTTTTCTGGTTAGATTTGCACATATTCGTTGGGAAAACAGAGTTATCCAGATTACATATGAGCACAAAAAGCGATTGAGGAGACTAAAAAGAAGACTGGCATGGCGGAGAAGAACTTTGTTGCGACAAAAAATTATCAGACAACATCTGATTCTAGCAACACTTTTGACACTTCAGCTTTCATCTGAAAGGTAGGCATTAATGAATGAATAGATAGATAGATATATAGAGCTGAAATAGACAGACTGCATGACGTGTTTGACATTTGAAATGTTGACATTTGTTAACAGAGCTTGTTGGACAAAACCAAGGTCTCGCATTTGGTGGGAGAGCACAAGTGCTTGGGCTGACACTGACTGGAAGCGTAATTTCCGGATGGGCAGGGACACCTTCCACTACCTCTGCGAGCAGTTGAGGCCTTACCTTGAGCGGCAGAGAAGTCGGTACAGGGTACCTCTGACAGTGGAGCACCGCGTTGCTGTTGCATTATGGAGGCTCTCTACTAATATAGAATACCGTTCAGTCTCACATCTTTTTGGTATAGGTCTCTCCACTGCCTGCATGATTACACATGAAACCGTCTCTGCCATTGTACATGTTCTCAAGTCACGCTTCATCAGTGTCCCAGGAGGCACTGCTTTGAGGGATGTGATTAACGGCTTCAGGGATAGATGGGGTTTTCCCCAGTGTGCTGGGGCTATTGATGGCACACATGTGCCCATCATAGCCCCTCATGTCAACAGAGCCGACTATTACAATCGCAAGGGTCACTACTCAGTTATACTCCAGGCTGTTGTCGACCACAAATTGCAATTCTGGGACATCAATGTTGGTTGGCCAGGAAAAGTACATGACGCCAGAGTGTTCGCCAACTCCACTCTTTTCCAAAAAGGGCAGTCTGGCAGACTCTTCCCACCCTGGACCGAAGAATTCCATGGAGTTGGCATCCCTATATCAATAGTCGCTGATGCGGCTTACCCACTGTTGCCATGGGTTCAAAAACCCCACCCTGAAGGACACGGCTTAACCCAAGACCAGCGACGGTACAACTATAAATTGAGTCGAGCAAGAATGTGTGTTGAAGGGGCTTTTGGGAGGCTAAAAGCTCGCTGGCGATGCTTACTGAAACGAAATGACCACAACATCAGCAAAATAACTCAGGTGGTAACCGCCTGTTGCATACTTCACAATATTTGTGAGAACAGAGGGGAAGAACTGGAGCCACATCTTTTAGAAGATGTGGCTGATGGAACAGAGGAGGGAATAGATGGGGGTGGGCCCATCCCTGACCATGGGACTGGACAGGAAATTCGCAGGGCACTTACCTCATACTTTGCTCAAATCTAATTTTAAATCCTTAGTATTTTAGGCCTAGGTTGTGGTGATTAGTTATATAATTGAGTTTGTCATTAGCATCAGTAGGTTTAGTAGCCTGATGCATCAGCCACTTTCACATAGTTTCACTTTGTGCAAAGCGTCTGACCCCCAGCCATAGGCATTTGTTAGGCTATGGGTTTTGTGTATTTAGTTAAAAGGTTAACAGTATTTTTGTTCTTGTTAACAGAAAAGCTACTTACCCGTTCAGAACTACTAATCAGTGCCACAATGTGCATTGTTTATGATAGGCAAAATGTTTATTGCTTGTTTGAACTTGTTCATCATCCAGTATGTTAACAAAGTATGTTGACTGACTGACATCTGCTCATCATTTTGTGAAAAAACACAATTGTTAGATAAAAATAAATGTTTTTCTTAACTTCCCGCATAACCAAAAAAGGCAAACTGGCCTATTAATGCGACAAATATATTAGTTACATAAAATAAACATTTTCTTTTCTTTGGTCCTCGGTCATCTATGGAAAGAAAAAAAGGCTTATCTGGCCTATCAATGACACAGCTCAGTCATTTTTTTAACAAAAATAAAGTGCATTGTAAATACAACCGAAAAACATATCTGGTCACCTTTGTCACAAACATATCAGTCAACATATCTGACAACTTTGAACTTCTATGGCTGAAATACTTGCAAGAACAGGAACTACAAGAATTTCTCCGGCTAGTGAAACCTATTAAGTTCGTGAAGAACTGAGGACAGTGGCTGTTCTGTGTTGAACTCTGATGAATTATCTCCACTTGAAGCCATGGTGTTTGTATGCTGTACTGGTGTCAGTGTGTGAAGTGAGTTGGTTGGGTTGGTTGGATGGTTGGATTGCGTTGCAACCGTGGTTAGGACTTGTGCGATTAATCGCATTGTCGCCTGGTCACTTTCAATTTGCGCCTGCCTTCGCCGCTCCTCCATTTCCATGTGGAGCCTGTACCGCTCCCTCTCCATCTCCATTTCTCTCTCAAGCCTTTGGTCTTCTTTAAGCATGAAAAGCTCGTGGTCCCTTCTCTGTTGCTCCAAGACAGAAGATATGAGACTTGTTATCTCCTGTGTGACACTCTTCTTATTGGACTTTGAAGAGCTACAGGAAGCTCTGGCAGAAGTACTGGCATCAGGGGATCTGAATGTATTTGGTACAGGGGGATGAATGGAGCTTGGTCCAGCAGTTTCCTCTTCGGCATCATCAATGCTGCTGTCCATATCTGTAGTAGAAAAATCATAGTAAAATATCAAATCTTGCTTTTTTCCTAATAACAGTCTCTGTGATGAAGAGAATGCGTATGTGTGTGTATGTGTGTAAGGATGTACTACTACTGCCATCACTGCACGTGTGTGTGACAGGGCACAGACTGCCATCACTGCACTCCTTCTTATTAATTCTAATTTATTATTAAATTCTAAAAATTGTCAATTTTTCTTCATCACATGACGTTAATGTGTCATGGCTTGCTATTTGGCAGAATTGCTGCCTCTGCAACATTGTGAAAATTTTTCAAGAGACAGACAGACACTGCCATACCTTCATCACCCTGTTTTTCCATGTCCACGCTTCCCCCCTCGACAATGTTTGGTGGTTTTGCACAGGCGCCATGTCCAAGAATGTCGTCAAGTTCGTCGTACAAAGGGCAGGTATCTTTGATATCCGCAGATTCCCCACTTCTTCGCATTTTATCACGAGTGCCAAGGTACTTCTGTCTTAGTTTTTTCACTTTAATTCTGCACTGTACAGGTGTTCGATTATAACCGGCCGCCTTCATCCTCTCTGAAAATTCTTGGAAGACTTTCGCATTACGGTGAGTCGTTGATAGTTGTGCTTTTATGCTCTCGTCGTTCCAGATTTCCAAAAGACATTCTGTTTCGTCTTCTCCCCAAACTACACCGCGTCCCGGTGCCTCCCGAGGTGGTCTCAGTACGGTTCGCTTTAAAGGGGTCTGAGTACGGTTGTTGTGTTCACATATACGCAAAAAATGCTGAGTCATCGGTCTGAGTTCGTTTTAAGGGCTGAAAGGGACCATATGTGAAAACACCCTTACTGAATAAGGGCCTGCTGTGCTGTTGACAACCTTCACTAGTACTAATCCAGCGTTTACTTGTGCTAATATGCTATAAATATACAAAGAAAATTATAGTCCTCCATGTCTGTGTACACAGATCTGTTATAATTATGAAGGTAAAAGTGTTTGCCAAAACCAATATTGTTGACAGATGGCAAAACTTTCACTCTGTTCATCATCACAGCATTAAACCAAAACCAACAAATACAGCACCACAACTTCAAATGTTGTCACAAAACACTATCAACATTCATTTAAATTTGCAAACAGAAGAAGCAGAAGAAGAAGAAGAAAAGATTAAATTCCATCATCTTTTATGTGTGAAACTTTATATTTCATCAGTGCTGTTTGTAAAATATGGCGCTGTAATCAAATCCTAACTAAATTTACCGGCTGAATTGGAACTCTTCGTCAATCTGATGTTTTAAGATGATGTCTGAAATGAATACCGAAACGGAGCTCAGATAATCTGGCAATACGGCTCAATTTTTCAGGGCCTTGACAGAGAATTTTGAGCGCAGACACAAATCATGTGCTTGCTATTATTGTCCAAAGTGTAAATCTGTCTGATGACGGCTGCCGCCGGACTCTAAATCACCTGCTGTTCCATCTCACCCTGCACCGTCACTTCACAATGACTGAGAGGCGCTGTGAAGTACACACCAGGAACTGGATGGCTTCATCATCACAAGTACGTCTTACGCAACTCTTGCATTAGATTGTTTTGTACCTGTATGTCAGTTCATATACCGTGTAAAAAAAATATCAACTTAGCCAATTTAGTCATCAATTTCTAATGTTTGAAAGCAATGTAAACCCACAGTCTACCATTGAGTCCTGATCCAGCAGGGAGTTTACGTCCTCTGTGTGCTCGGGCAGTGTGGAGCTGCGGGGTGGAGGAACAACCAGCTCCTGGGAGACAAGAGTGGAGGGTGATTGCAATTGATTTCTGGCTCAGGTGACACTTAGCCACATCTAGGCAGGTGCATTCACACACAGAGTGATGTGATCGAGGATGCTGTGTCATCTAGGGCCTAACTGTATAACCTTAAACACCCTCTCTATTGTGCTTCTTGCTATTGTTTGTCCAATATACCTGCTGTGGGTGATTTATAGGTGCCCCAAAGGTGGATTCATTCAATAAAACAACAAAAGAGGAAAATACACTTTTCATTTTCAAGTTGCTGGCTTCATGATGTGAGTGACGATGCAGAGAAGGTCCATTGTTGCCGTGTGTCCCATAGCATTACAGCCTTGTGTCAATACGAATGAAAACTTCAATTGCAGGCGACTCTAAAGATGATATATTACCGCTCCCAAAGCAACATGACCATCACAGCATACCAGCGACAGGCCTTCGTCATATGGTCACAGTTTGGATAGGTTTAGGAAAACTTTGTGGTTTGGGTTTAAATTACTACGTTACTTCTGAAACTTCAGTTAGAAACATATCTATGTTACATTAGTAACCTGCCTTTAATTGTGTACATAACAGAACTTCATTGGTATCTAAAAAGAACTCACATAGAGAGCCATCGTCTCCTGAATGTAAGTTTTATCTCTTTTTTGACATAAACATCAAATGGTTAATCAAGACACTCGGTAACGGATATAATTGTTTGTTACAACCTTTGTGTCAGAGTTCACCACGAGCGTGCCCCTGTAGCTTAAGTTAAATACTAGTTTGTAGCTTGTGTGGTAAAAAACCATAACTGTTGAGATGGCTGGAGATGGATAGCTGCTTACTTACTTTACCAACTTTAGCTAAAGCTGTTGGTAAATTTCATCAACACAAATGAGCTCTGCACTGATTGATTATTGACCTGCTGAACATCAGTCTTGAAACTGATACAGTATGATTGCTTTTTCATCCCCCCCAGCAAGGGCTTTCCTCTTTTCGTAGGTAGAGGAATGTTCCTTCTTTAGATTAGCTACACTGAGTGGTTCAGGCCATCAGATGTGAGAAACAGGAAGCGCTGAGCCTGTGTGTGTGTGCGTGTGCGTCGATGTGGCCATTGAATCATTCTGTGTTTTAGAGTTAGTTGAATTTGTTTTGCTGCCTTAGTTAAGTGAGGGAACCTTATTTATGCTCCTACAAACACACGAGAATCAGTTCATTCTTTGCTTTTTAGGCAAGGCAAGGCAAGGCAAGTTTATTTGTATAGCACAATTCAGACACAAGGCAACTCAAAGTGCTTTACAGGCACACACAAATTACATTAAAAGACATAAACATTTCATTTAAAAGACATTAAAAATGGCATTAAAAAATAATAATAATAATAATAATAATAATAAAAATAAATAAAAAATAGCATTTTAAGACCAGTAAAAACATTAAGAGACAAACATCAAAACAAGTAGGCTAAAATAGAGAAGCTTTAAAAGAAACAAGACTGTAGAGTCAGAGTAATAATGTAGTTCAAAGACTTGAATTGCTTCAGTTAAAAGCAGTGGCAAAAAGAAATGTTTTAAGTCTTGATTTTAAAGAAATTTACAGATTTAAGAAATTCCACTGAAAAAATTCCCCCAGCACTCTATCATGAGAGGCTGCTAAATAAATTTGTGGTGCATTGTGATATAATCAGCTGCCTTGGCGGTCCCATCCAAGGCTGTTAATTTGATGAGACTTTGTTGTTGGATTGTTTGGAAGATTTCATTGGCTGTCTCAAAATGTTTGAGTCTAATTTGACAGAATGGTGATGCTCGAATCTAAAAATATCCAGCTTTCAGAACGTGAAACAAGGGCATTCAAGTAAGGACAAAACAGACCAAACCTTCTACATCATCCGAGCCAAAATGGTTTGATAAATGCATGAATATTATTACTACCACTACTACTACAACAAATACTGCATTCCAACTGTTTCTGTTCAATGTCAGTCCATTATTCTCTCTGGTTTTGGCTCTGGTTTGCTCTACACATACTCCTGAGGGAAAATATGCCTCCGTAGCATACACCAAGTTTGTCAGGACTGATTTTCTGAAAACAGACACCTAAATGAGAAAGCAGCTCAGATTCAATTATTTAGCAAATGATTTGACAGTAAAACCAAAACAAATGAGCTAAAGAAAAAGTCTTTGGTAGTGTAAGTCATCACCGGGAGCGCTAGAATTGATAGCTTTCCCTGTTTTGCCGTCGCCAGTGTAGGTACCAGAACAGGAGGATGCTGCTCTCTATGTGTCTCTCTGG
The DNA here is from genome assembly GCF_900880675.1 of Sparus aurata. Lineage (NCBI taxonomy): Eukaryota > Metazoa > Chordata > Actinopteri > Spariformes > Sparidae > Sparus > Sparus aurata. Next base: position 16,762,269 of record NC_044197.1, on the reverse strand, counting down.
ACTTCTCTGTCCTGATTGGATAAAGACGGCAGGGATACTAGAGCATTTCTTTTCTCTTTTACTACATGAGCATGGCGGGGAGAGACATGGGTTACTGACCAAACACCACAACAGTGATTACTGTTGGAGAGCCATTTAAGACTTGTTTGATTTAAAATATATCATTTACTGTAGCTTTAAGATTTGTCAGATTGATTTATTGAAGTTGGTTTTTGAACAAAGAAATATTCCTTTAGGAATACATTCATTCTGTACGATTAAGATTTAGTGATTCAAAATGTCTGAGTTAGGTGCTGTTACTAATCTGCAGTGTCTCAATATGTTGGTCAGAGGTCACCCTGGAGCACAATATTAATGATCACTTGTGTTTCTGCTGGCGTTGCTTGAGTTGTCATTTTATCCCTGGAGACAGGAAAAAGCCATTTTCTCCCACCTACATACAGTGCAGGGTGAAAAAAACATGTACTAAAACACAACAGTACCTGCTGTCAACTTTTCACTGTGTGACATATTTTAATACTGTGTTAAGAATTTGCCTCTCAATCCCATTCACGTGAAAAGCCCCATATTTTGCTCTTAACCTTTAAATTGAGTTGAAGTTAAGCTTATTTTGTAGAACTGAGTGACTTTCAGTGCGAGTGCAGCACAGTATGGAGTGATCCAGTTAGTCAGTCAGTCAGTCAGAATACGATATAGAATAACTGGATGGCTGCGTATCTATAGGTCATGTTGAAAACTGCAGTAAACTTAATTTTCTTCTAATTAAACCCCAAACCTTCGCTTGGTTTTTGACCAACGGAGCAGTCCTGTGGGGTAGGAGAAGAGAGGAGAAAGAATCGCTCTAATTGCAAATGGCCAATTAAGAGCCAAATGCTTCGCCCCTGAAATTTGGAAGTTGAATGGCAAAGTGTTCTCTTGTGTCCAGTACGCTGGGCTGGATGCTTCATCATCTACTTGGGGTATTGTGAAGGTGAAACATCTCATTAAGTCAATGACACCATTATCACTGGTGTGTTTGAGAATGACATCACAGTCCAAACGATCCCGAAATATCGCAAACTCCTCTCTAATGCAGGGACTCAAATTGACCTCGAAACGAACAAAATGTTGTGACTTTGAGAGCAAAGCTATTGTGTGTGTGTGTGTGCGTGCGTGCGTGCGTGCGTGTGTGCGTGCGTGTGTGTGTGTGTCTGTAAATCCAGGTGTTTAAACGTGGATGTCAGAGATTATCACTCTCAAAGTCCCTCTAATATTCACAGTACCCTCGTGCAGATGGATGAGACCTCCGCCTGGGCAGCCAGCAAGAGTAATTCTTAACTAAAATTAGACAAAGGAGAAGAGGACGGGGTAAAAATAGGCATGTCTTTTTTTTTTTCCAAGCCGTGCTATTTCTGTCTCATTTCCTCATACAAATCCTGACAAGTCATTATTTGAGGCCATTATTTCTTCTTGTTTTGGCAGCTGGGTCGTTGGCATCGTTATTCAAAGTATCATCCAAGATTCATCTTCTCATCAGCTGAGGCGTTTGGACATTTTTCACCAATTTTTTCTTTATTCTCTCCAGGGACTGTTAATATGTACTGTAGTTACTAATGCTGAGATCACACTGACGGGTGAACCTGTGAATTAGATTTTATAACTTTTCAATTAGACTGTATAACTTTTAAACGGTTTAAAATATGTGGCAGTACAGCGCACTTTGTGTTCTGATTATAGCATTTTCTCTAAAGGAGTCTTCACCTTTCTCACCTCTATGGCAGCTGCTGCTCACTGCATTTAGTCAGTCAAAAAGCTCTGATGGTACTTTGACTAATAGAGTCAATAGTGGGATTGTAATGCTGCCATCACTCACATTAATAAGGATTATTCCCTGTCTAGGACTCAAAAGTGTGATCTTAGTTCACATTTCAAAGCTCTATGTTTAGTGTTTATGTGTATTTTCTGATGTATGGTATAATATTTGTGAACAGAAGTCTGTCCGCATCAGTATTCATGTCTGATTGATAAGATATTTAAAACAAGCTATAGATCTTTTATCCCTCAAACATAATTCTTGTGTTTTTAAGTAAAGGATTTTGGTGATATGTTTGTCTTGTGCAGTCTTTTTGTGAAATGGTCAAATGGACAGCATTTTTATAGCACTTTCTACCCTACCGACTTATCTAGTGTACCGACCTCTCACACACAAATTCATAGAGGCTGCCATTCATATCTGTGAATTTAATTTACATTTTTTAATTGAATTCTGTCCATATGATTTCATGGCATTTAATGAAACATGATTCTCAAATGATGAGACCGAGATTTTAGTCCATGCAGACTTGAGTCAGCTAATAGGGCTGCTATCTGCACTGCTAACTGAGCTAACTAGCTAATGGTAGCTACAGTTATCATCAGTTAGCAGCTACTATGGCGTTATGCTGCCCCCTATTTGTTTGTCATATGAATTTGACAGGTAGTCACTTCATGAATACTGAAGATATTCATGAACTAATCATGACTTAATTATTCATGAATTCAAAATCTCTTGTCTGTTCTCTAGTAATTCATGCATATAAACTAAAGTCCTTGAATCGCCGTTATTCAGAAACTACTCGTTAACGATTAATTAATATTCAAATCATTTTTGATTTGTTTCTTACTCACTCCTTAGTAACTACTCACATTTTGTGTACCTGGTTGTACATTGATAGCATGTCCTCTGATGCCACCATTATGGTAAAATCTCAACAACTAAAGAGACAACCATGTCCACCTCAAGACGAACTATCATCACTTTTGTGACTTTTCTTAGCGCAACATCTGGTCAACATCAGCATTTGTCCAATTTACATTTCACCTCAGCCGTACTTTAAGTTCATTGCTAAGTGGCAAATGTTAGCATTCAAACTCTAATATAATATTATTAACTAGACGGTCCTTATAAAAGACTTGTGAGCTCTAATCTGTGAATGTATAAACCTTTATGCACTGGCTAGAGGTTAAAGAGTCTGCCTGAAAAAATGTCACTGCTACTTTATCTACATCACTGGATGCAACTTTCTTGATCTATTGTCTTGTGTAAATTATTGGAAGTGTTAAAATATTGAACATCCTCTGTGTCCAGTCTGCTGTGCCACAATGTAGGCATGACAAGTTTCAGTACCTGACAGTTTCCATTTTTAGCAGTAAGGGAGAAGGTGTTATGGTGACCCCAGCTCCATGTAGCTGCAGCCTGCCTGGCGGGGGTGCAGCTGGCAGGGAGAGATTGGACTCAGCTGGCACTGCTGGGGACTCTTTGGGTAGGAGGTTGGGTTTGTGGAACGGATGCGTGAGACACCAGAGCCAAACCTGCTGTGTTTTCCAGAGCCAGAGGCCAGGAGTGCCCCTCAGCGCTGTCTGCCTGTGTGAGACTGCTTGTGCATATTTGCCCCTGTCTCGCTATACTTATGAGGACCTTTGCCACAGAACAAAAACAATACAAGGACGAGGAAGCTCTTCTGCAAGAGGAAACAATGTGATGGTCCTTACTTATTTAAAGGGGTCAGTGCAAGGTTTGGGATTAGATTTAGGGGCATGGTGGTGAATGTCACAGTGAGAAGCTAGGGGTTGAAGATTAAAAACACTCAGTATACGTGTGTGAGTGGATAGATGGTAAAATATTACTTAAATACTTACTTAACTTATTTCAGAACTGTTCATTGTACAAAGTTGTGTTAAATGTGACATTGTATCTTATTCTAATATTGGCACTTTTGCTTTAACTGAATGATGACTTTAATGCTGCTAATATCTGGGAGGTAGCTGCCTTAAAATCTGACTGACTGAGTTACAGTTTGTTCCAGGCTCTCTTTGTTCCCACTGTGCATAGGGACACAACAAATCCCAGGGAGCTTTTACCTGTTACTATTTGGGGAACATTTAGTGTACCACAGAATTATCCAGAATTGTGTTGCTTTTTAATTTTCATCTATGCGTTCACATAGCAAAGTACTCTGAGTGTTTAAAAAAAAGAAAGAAAAAGAAAAGAAAAACAGAATTCTGTGTCTGTTGACATTTGTACGTGTGTTCACAACAGCCGGTTGCAGATGCACCATAAGGAGGTTTCTGAAGGCTGGAGGGCAGCTGTAGGACTAAATCCAATGAGCCAAGAGAAGACGTCTGTCAGTCTGTGTCAGACAACACAAGCTTATGAGTCATTATAACATGAAGGTAGGAATAATAGCATGAAAAATTGAAAAACGCAAAATAAAATGACAGCCCACAGGTGTTGTGGATAAAGCTACAATTGTTCATAAAGCCTCAAAAGCAAACTCAGCAGATACAGAACAATATGGGAACCTTAGAGTCCTCTTTTTTCCTTTTTTTGTTTTTACAATCTTTCCAATGCAAATCTAGTTATCACTCACTCTTTTCATGTCTGGTCTGGTCCTCCAAATTCTATAAAAAAAACATGTCTGTCTCTTTTCTCTTCAATAGCAAATCATTTACATTGTCTCCGCAATGTATAATATCTTCAGTGTGTCTGAGCTGGGTGAAAGTGACGGTCTACACATTCATATGGTGAAGTTATTGAGATTGTTAGTCAACCATACAGACGGGTCGACTACAACTATAGACCCACAGCAGCATGTAACTAGTGTTGATTCGCAGTGGGATCAGCAGCATCTGTAGTCCATAACTTTATTCAAGGTAATGGCATGTTTGTCTTGGTCACCCGTCGCTAACTCTTCTTTGCCAGAGAGTGTGCAGAAGTTGGCCTCTAAAGGTGTTGTAAATGAAACTTGAAAACATTACTTCACTGAGGCTACTTCATGACATCATCAAACTACTTTTTTGTTTTCACTGTCCTGAATAAGAGGCCCTTAGTGGCTGAAATCACACACTGTGCATCTGATGCCCCTGAAAATATGGTTTAACATCTGAGCAATTTTCACTACAATAAATACTGAGTACTAAAAAAAACCCATATTTTTTATATTTCTCATATGTATTGTGTATGAACACTCAAATACATCATCGTGACTGTATGTGTGTGTGGTTTTATCTAAAGTAATTCACGGTTCATCAGATTTGTATTCAAATATTGCTAAACTCTGGTTAGCTCATGGAAATTGGTGACATCTCGGACTTCACTTGTGTGAGGGTAGCAAGGACAAAAACAAAAAAGGAGAAATCTGTGGCTGGTAAATAGCCAAAACATGTTGCATCTGTGTAGGATCCCAGCACTCATGCTAAGAAAATAAATGAGAAAACAGACTGATAAACACTCATCAAATCCATTAAATTGGGACGGTTGTTGTGATTGGAGCACCTTGTTATGAAGCACTTCATTTCCTTTTGCTGTTGGCAATTTTCCTCAACCTGCCTCGTCTTCTTCTGCTTGGCAATTTCCCAGAATGACTTTTGACACTGAATACAGAAGGGGCTGTGAACTTCTTGCTTTCCATCAAAAATGCATTATTTCTTGGTGAGTTTTGAGTGCTGCAGTAGTGGGTCGAGAATCGAAGGAATATGAACATCGGCTGTGAATATGTCAGTGTTTCTTTAAATTTACTTTTGCTTTAAGATTTATATTGTGTAGCCACAGTTGACCAAGAACTGAACATCCCCCAAGAGCTTTTCTTACGACTTCATTATGCGAGAAAAAACTGTGAAGAATGGAAGGTGGGGTGCTCAAGAACCAGCCAGCCAAATCTCTATCGTATGTTCCACATATTATCTATAATGGGCCTCTGTTGGTCATTAACCCCAGGTAATCAGCTGTATTACGAAAACCCGCCTGCTTACTGAAAACTATTTTCCAGTTGAAGTGTCTTAGTTTGGCTGTAATGGGCTCCTCCTCATTTTATGGCCTCTTATGTTCTTCAGCACATTGCCCTTTTCACACACAATTACCTCCTCAGCTCCATTTCGGGCCCATTAGCAGGACTTGCAGGCTTATCCTTCCCTAAGAGCAGAGGCTTCAAGGGATATGACAAGTTCTTCTGCCTCTGGAAGAGGATCGTTTAGCTCAACTAAAACTGTGGAACTGTAAAGCCATTGAAATTCAAAATGGGAGAGTAAAATGAGCTGAATTGAGCACGGTAGACCTGTGTGGCAATAGAGCTGATCACTGAGGGAAAATAAATGTGAGTTTGAAGTTCTCATATTAACTTATACTTTCATACTTTGGCTTCTGACACTGTTTGGTAGCAGCAGTGAGGATCTCCTGCAGATTTCTTCATACTTATGAGACGAGTGGAGGCTTTTAGAGGTTTGAATCGTACAGCAACCTTTCAAGGTGTTTATGAGCAGGTATCTAACCCTCTGCCCTCCACCTCATTGTATGTTTCTGTGGATAAAAGAGGGTCAGCTGCTTATTGTCATATGTCAGCACATGTAGCAGTACGCTCACTTGCATCACTGTAAAACATTTAAAACGCAGATAACCTTCGGGGCAGAGCATTAAACTCCATAGTCAGCAAATAGCTGTAGCAAGTCATTATAGTCACATTGCCTGATGGCAAGGTCACCGGCTACATTGTCAGATACAACTAACCTTTGGTGTTGGTTCTTTTTGGCCTATTTGCAAGTAGATTGTGTCAAATGTTAAAATGCTTCAGGAATTGAACTGTACATTTAATATAGACACATTTAATTGGCAGCAGTGTTGTCAAAGTACAGGGTGTTTTAAGTGGTCATGCGGTTCACATCTGGAGTTTCACCTGGAGGTTTGAATTTTTGGCCCACAGATAAGAACGATTGTTCCTGTGAGGGAAGCCGGACATTTTGATGGATGCACATAGTTTTGAATGCACATTTGGAGCTGCCAGTCTTATGTGAAATGGGCACTTTCACAACTGATTATTCACATACTGTTTGAATGAAAACTTCTACATAAGAAATACATTTTCACATGTTGATGACACACTTTCATGAGCAATTTGCTATTTTCACATGTGGAAGCGTCCAGCTGTACACTTTAAGATTTAATGAGGCAACAGAGGAACAATGGGCAGTATTATGTACAGCTGTCTCTGGTTACGATAGCTCTAAGATAAAATTCCATAGTTCTTATTAACATGGACACAGAAAATGAAGATTAAGGGGAGAGAACAGATCCTTGTGGGATACCATATTGTGACAGAACATGTTCCGAACCTGAAACATAAAAGACATGAAACTGAAACCAGTTCACAGTTGAACAGAGAGTCCAGAGATGACACTGGTGATACTGCAAGTCTTTCTACTCCATAACTGATGCAAAGGTATTACAGTAAAAGTGTTTGCGAGCTTCACAGTGAGAGAATCGAACAGCTCACATGGTGTTGTAGATAGGATGCATGGATTTAAAGATGATAGATAATTTTTTTTTTCCTTTCCTATTTGTTTTACAATTAATAACGTGGACATGGATATTTTGTGAGCCGATTTACATATTTGCATTTAACTTCTTTTTGATCAACAAATGGATAAAAAAGTAAACCTTAAGTATTCTCTCAGAGTTTTATTCCAGGCCGTGTCATGGACTGGTTGATTTCACCTGTGTCTGCCCTGTCATTAAGTCACAAATACCGCAGGACTGCAACCGCTTTATTTGTAATCAGAGACACAGGTACGTATAGAGTGGACTAAAATAGATCAGTCACTCAAATCTGGATAAACGGTAAAGACATCAGACTAAGACAGGAATAGCTCTGTGATCCAACATTACAAGAGGGAACCTCACTAAAGCTTACCAACAGGATGAAATATTAAACAACACAACTTCTCAGCTCTTGCAGTCTTTTAGTTGAGCTATGTATGAGGTTTTATGTTGTACATGGAGTGATTGCTTAGGACTTGTTATATGATTAAGACACTGACATTAATAAATGCTTTTAACTTTGGTTTATATTCTGTCCCTTCTAATAGAGCTGCTTATTTATCATTTCCCTCTTACAGCATCAGAAGAGCCATTGCTGATGTAATCAAGTCATCTATCCCTCTAGCTGTGTGTGTGAGTGTTTCTCCATACAGCCTGGGGGTAAATCTGATAAAGCAAAGTTATGTTACCCTCATTCAGTCTCTTCATTCACTATTCTTGCCGCCTGGCACAACACACGCAGAAGCCTCCTCCGAAGGGATTTATGTAAGTTGCCGTGTCTGGAGAAGTCTCCATTCGGATGCCATCTGATTAAATATGAACACATATTTTATTTTACTCGAAACAAGATTCTCTTGTCTGTGTCACTTGTTTTCAGCAGGAAACCACTCTGTAATTCAACACAGCAGTTTGCTCGAGGGGAGAGGCCCCACTGGGGAACATTTGAAGACGTGAGACAGTTAAACGTTTTCTGAAGTCTTTGTGCTCTTTTTGTCCAATACAGAAGTGCCATCTAGTGGAAGAGATTCACGTCTCTACACCTCCACATTGCTGAGATTCTTCTTTTTTTCAGCACAAGAATATTAACTTACAATAAACAAGTTAACAAATATTAGGGTAACACTACATTATTTATACGTATTAACCATTAATTAGTTGCTAGTATTTTGGCTCTTATATCAACCCACACAGGTTTTACCAGTGAATTTGTTGCGTGCAAGGCCTCTATTTAGAATAGGGAACACATTATTTGCATTGACAGAACTGACAATGTTTAGGATGAGATTGTTATTCAGGTACAACGGCTTCTTTACTGACTATCAGTAGTAGGGGTGGTAATTGATAAGTTTTTATCAATATCAGTGCCATTGTCGATTCTGCCTATCGATTCAATTCCTTATCAATTCTCATATCAATTCCTGAGTAGTTCATTGAGTGGCAAAAAAGGAGTTCTACACAGTCTTCTGCATCAAAAGCAACCATTTTATTTTTTCCCAAAATTATGTCTGCACAAGACTGTGGACATGAACATATTCAACTCAAACATACAGCAAAAAACTGTGCATGCTGCTTGCAGTTGCAAGGCGACAGTGGCTAATGCAGGATATTTAATGTCATCGTTACCGTCGTCAACAGAGGTCCCAGTGGAGTTTGTTTGACGCCCTAACACGATATTACAGCATTATTAATAATATATTTAATTTATATAACGTCTTTCAGGGTACCCAAGGACACTTAACAAAGTGAAACAAACAAAACAAAGAACAAATGGAGCGCCTGTCAGTCCGCACGGAGGGAATAGCTACGTTCTTATAAACAGACTTGCGTCTGGAGGTCCCGTCCAACATCGCCGCAGCCGGGGGAGAGCACAGCAGCAAAGGAGAGCGACAAATCAGCCAGGCAGTGAATAACCCTTGAGGTTGTGGTGGAGGGAGGACCAACGGAGCAACGATGGGCAGCCCACAGAGTATTGAGTACATCGGTTTGAAAGTTAGCGTTGCTAGGCTAACAGCTGATCGACGGGGCTAACAGCTGATGGCGGGGCTAACAGCTGATCAGGTGAGAAAGGTGAGTCCATGGAGCCAGTTGTTCAGGTGTGCAGCCTTCAGAGTTAGTAGCACAGTCCCAGAGCTTGTAGGGACAACTTGGCTTTCTATCTAAAAAAAAAAAAGCAATTTTGCTAAGAATTGAGAAGCGGCATATCCAGGTTGATTGTACTGATAGGCAGAATAGATCGCTTCTTCTCCATGATGCTGCCTTGGTTGAAGGTCTGAGTCGTCAGAGAGTGTGACACAAATGTACCTCAACGCAAAATTTCCTTGTGCAGGCAGGGAAATTAGAGAATCGTTAAGAAGAATTGATAATGAGGCTTACAATTCTGATGGAATTGTTCTGTTGGAACCGGTTCTGAGTCGGAACCGGTTCTCGATTCCCAGCCCTAATCAGTAAGCAGTAATTAGGAGTTTATGGAGGGGGAATTCTTGTTTGTAGTTGTAGAATATGTTCCTGCAAGGGGAAGGCCATTGCCAAGTACACACTGCTTGAGGGAGGGGAGCTGTCAGCAGGAAATGCATGAGCATGATTGACACTTCTGGACACTCACCTTGGCTCTGATTGGTTGTATTCTACCGGAGCGGTAGATTCTTGCAAATCAAATTAGGGCCACTGGGTGGAGCCACAGGCAGTGGATTTTTACACAGCTGACCAGTATCTTATCCTACTGTCAGATCATAATGACAATTTTAGCAAATATAACAAAAAAATAGTTACAGACAGCATTAATGGTTAACATGTGTGCCCTATTATACAGTAAATTGTTCCAAAATGGGCAAAAGGCAAAGATGAGAAGCAGAAACCAAAATTCCAAAGAAGATTACAACATGGAAGTTTAGTAATGTTTCAGCAAGGTAAACCCATAATATCATCAGTACTATCCATTTAGGAAAATGGTCTTCGAGCAGAGATTGATACTCAGCTGTATGCTTGCTGACATGTCACTCTCAACATGACTCAACAAGCTCTTCAGTAATGTGCAGGTCATTGTAAAGTTTAGTAAGTTAGTAATTTGTTTTGAGAAACAATGAAATAATAAATTGAGTAGGGATAGACGATTCGGCAGATAATCAAGGCCAATATTCAGAATTTTTATGATTGATAAATTATCAGAAATCCCCAAGCTTCGAAAAAGTGTGGTGAACTTAATGTCTGTGTAATGTTACGGCAGCAGGGAGGGATTACAACACTGAGTCCATAACTATCCTCCCATCTCAGGACCAGCAGCAGCCTGTGTGAGCGCTCCACTGCACTCCTCAGGTCTCTGTCTCCCCCTGCAGGCGTGTTACAGTCTGTCTATCTGCGCCACAAGAGTTGAGACTCATTAGGAGTATGTCACAAGGGTGACATGAAGTCATGTGACATGGTCTGTAATGACAGCACAAGGTCTGCACTGTATGTATGTATAATATTTAAAGACAGAAATACATTTATTGAAGGTTGCCACTTTAATTAACTTATTGTTTAAGAACAATTCAAAATCAACTAAAATTAGATCAGATTATAAATAAAAGCTCCAGAGCCCCTGTGCTAGTGGTGTAAACACAGACCCTTCCCCAACCTCGAGAGCCTGCTCTGAACCGGCATCTGTACAGCTAAGGGAGCTAAATAACTAAGCGGAGCTACAGTTACTGTGTCTGCATAGCAATTTTTTCTAAAAAAATTTCTGAGCGCTGCAAGTTGAAAATCTCTCAATTTTTCAGACCTCCACTGATGATGTCACTGTGACTCTTTTTCCTGGCCTATAGGTAATAATGTTCACTTTAATTTTGTCTCCAACAGATCATGTCACACACCCACATCCTCTTTGCTCTGATGCCAAATAAAATAAATGGATGGTGAACCGCAAAGAGGCGGTTGTGATCATACACTGGCAGTTGGCAAGATATTGTTGCCATAGAGACAAGACGCCATGCAGCGTTTTTTCTGTCAGCGAACAAACACATTGACTCAGCACTCCTGAATGCACAGCCGGCCACCAAAAACAAAACTATGTGGACACAGGCCCTTTGCAGTTACTCTGGTGATGTCGCCCCTATTTGTTTGGAGTATGAACCTGACCGGTGGCAAGTTCTAACATATTGCACCTTTAAATGGAATCATAAATAGACAAAAATATATGAATAAATCAAGAAAAAATTAAGAGACATGAATATATAAGGAAATCAATAAATACAGTAGATGTTGGACCTGTTAAAGATGCAGTCCGGAGTAATGAGACTTAACCAGAATATTTGTATAAGTACAGCTCCCGGGTCCCTCCTTCTTCCTCTCTGCTGAGCTGCAGCCCTCCCTTCAAAGCCCCTCCCCACAAAGGAGCCTGCTGTGCATGAACAGGCTTGTAACCACGGTAACAGAGGAAGCCAGATAACCAAGATGCCGCATTCACATCGGGTTGAATGCTCATTGCTTTGGTTGGGGATTGTCAACATCATAAGCCCTGATTGTTCTATTTCTGATCAATACAACTAAATTACAATGACGAGTGCCTCATGCCTGGTCACTGTAGTAACCCGAGTAACAAACAATATTCCTCACATCGCGGTAGATGGAGTTACCAGGTAATCATTACCCAGTGCAACGCCATGCTGCCTTTCTGAAGCATAAGTAACGTTATTTCTCTAAACCAATTCAACCACTCAGAGCGTACTGAACACAAACCAACGTTATAACTTGAAAGACACTTTTGCTAACCAGAAGCCATAAAGACAAAGCTAAACACTGGATTTAACATACAAGCTACATTTACCAACAAGCTACATAGCTCAACTGCAACATCATAAGGCGATATGCGCTATAGTGAGTATTACTGTAACTGCCACCATCTTAGCCTCGTGGTTAAGTCATAGAATGAAACATATATCAAGCAGTGGTCCTTACTTGTCCAGCAGAAAAGCGGGAACTCTGCGTCGCTCTTGAGTCCTTCCAAAACCCGCAGCTCTGTCCACCTCTGAAATCAGGCTCTGATATTTATCCTGGTTTTCTTTCTGGTATGGTCCAATTCTTTCTTTTAACACTGCTTTTATTCCTCTGTCTTCTAATTTCTTCTCTTTGACGTGGGCAATGGTTGGATATTTATCTGCTCTATTGCCTCTCAGCCATTGTTAGCAGTTTGAGCTTGAAATTGTACCTATCTGACCAGGTGAGAGCACTGTTGCCAACTCCTCAGTGGATAAAGTCGCTATTGGCTGTCCTAAAAGTCGCTAGAAGTCACGAAATGATGTCATCGCCTAATTTGCATAACTGGCCATGTGCATTAAATTGTAATGCACTGTTAGGAGAGAGGAATAACGTTGTGGGAGGGACAAAAAGGGAGAAAAAAAACACCCCTATTATGTTTAGAACTACAAATAAACGTATCAGTGCAGTGATGTTTTAGACAGAAACATTTTTAAATTTACATCAGATAGCCAGTGGTGCCTGGGCGATTTCGCAGTGTGCACGCGGAGAGGTTAACATCTCCTCCAGCTCTGAATACAGCTGGGAGGGACAGCTGTGCAAGGGCTGGGTCACCTGTGAGTGCTTTGGGACGGGGGAGGGGCCCAAGGCAGCACCTGCTGCTCAATGAAAAGAGCAAGAATTATACTCGCTTTCACGTCAGAGTCTCCAAAAGTCTCCAATAAAACCACAAAAAAGTCTCTAAATTTGTCGCTAGTCGCTAGAGGGGTATGAAAACTCACTAAATATAACAACAAAGTTGGCAACACTGGGTGAGAGCAGATGCTGCGCGGGGGAGGGGCACTGCGGAGTATGCACTGACGTAGAGGGGCTGCCAGCAGTGTAAGCACGAGCATGATTGACACTCCCCTTGGATCTGTTCGGTTGTGTTGATTTGGGAGTGGTGGATTCTTGCAAATCAAATAAAAGCCACTGGGTGGAGCCACAGACAATGGATTTTTAGAACAGTGGATCTGTATCATATTCTGCTGTCAGATCATAAAGACAATTATGTTACAGACAGAGGAATTCCACAGACTGCCTTCTAAAATCTCTCAATTTTGTGTGTTATTGAGTTGGAAGAAACTTTATAAACTTTGTATTGCAAGGCTTTCTACTATATAGTGTCCTTCTTGTAAATTCAGCAAATGTTATACATGAATATAGACATCTCATAGTGGAGAGGAGCATACGTAACACTGATCTGCCTGTCTTACGGTTAACAGAGACTCCAGCCTGCAGTGTAGTTCATACACTGTTACTTATTGTTACTGTACAAAGTCAGACATTATTTTACTCTACTCTATTTAAGAGCAGACAGCAGGAAAACATTCTTAGTTCTTTAGTTTTAATTTGATTGTTATCTCTCACATACACATGCACAAAACTCACACACAAGTTCACACAGACGGGGGTTAATGGATCTGACTTACTGTTCTGTTCTTGTGTTACTGTCTAATGGAAGGCCTAATTAATGCTTTCTAACCTTTTGCTATCAGGCCGACAACCCAACCAATCATAAATTCCAGTCCCAAAGTCCTGCTCAGTGGTTTCCCCTCTGCCACTTCATGAATTTTTAACTTCAGAGATGAATTTGTTTTGCTCCACTGGCTTTGCAGAAAAAGCACAATAATTTATGTTTTTAGGAACTGACATTATAAGATTATTGCTTTAATAGAAAAATACACATATGTGCATATCTGATGAAGAAAAATTATCGCTGTAATACTTGGAGAAGAATCTTAAACTATAGGCCTACATGTAATTCAGTCTATTACAATGGCATCTTAATTACTGACACATGTTATTTCTTAAAGGATAACGTCGGTCAGTTTCAACATGCAGCTATATTGCTCAAGCTACCCTTGACTTGCCAGTACTGAAGACGCTAACATTTTTGGTCCAACCCTTACAGGCCTCCTTGAACGGAGAGTTAGCATTGACAACTAACCCATGGGGGCAGAACTTTACACTGTATTTTAAGCGTCTTAACATGCTCCAAATCTCACCCCAAAAGTTATGCAACATCATCAGACACCTTACAACACAGCACTGCAGCGTGTATGACTCAAAATGAATTAAAAAGTGGTTAAAACAGTGTGTTTGTGCAAGCAGCCACATACCGGTTTGTTTACAGCCCTGTCTTCCGGTAGTCCAAACAAGTCGATCCGTCGAGCTTGCGCTTACTCCCTCACTGGCAGAGACGAAAACTTGAACTTTGCAGACAGAAACCGTAATCCAACATCTTCGTTTTCTGTTTATACATGACCATGTTACAGCCTGATCATGAGCCATAAGCCTTACAACAGCATGTTATGAGTCTATTCACTCTGCACTGAAAGCTAGCTTGTCTGCGCATGATCGTAGCTCATACAGAGGCAGTCACGATGGAGAACTTGTCTGATGTCGAAGTCGAAGATATCAACGACAAACCTTTTGAATTCGACGGTAGACCATATTTGTTTGAACCGGAGTATACAGATGAGGAGTTACTTGCACGTGACTAGAGAATGAGAGAGCGGAAAGAAAGGCGCAGAGAGCGGAACAGGCAGAGGCAGTAGCTTGACGGATTGACTTGTTTGGACTACTGGAAGACAGGGCTGTAAACAAACTGTATTTTTATTTATTATACACAATTCAACAGGTACAATAACTTTTTTTTTATTATTACTGCATATTACTGCTAAACAGCTGTTTTGTAAAAATACATTTCAACATGAGAATACCATAAAGTGCGCTTGGGAAGAGAATGTTAACAACTGTGTTTTTGGAAAGAAAACCCTAGAACTGAATTTTTGGTCCAGAATCATAGTTACTGGGTGTCCTTGCTGACAGTAAGGTCAGTTATGGACTAGTAACACATTTGAACAATCTGAACTGAAACTCTCATCCTCTCATCATCCTTCCTTCCTTCCTCTATCTATCCTTTCTTCTACATCCTCGTTAAACTCCTCCCTTCATCTTCCTCCCGTTTCATCTATCCCCATCTCTCCCTTGATCCATCCATCTCCCACCTCCGCTGGGTGGCTCAACTTACAACTGGCCAAATGGTTCAACTTACTCCAAAGCTACCATTTTGACTTTATTAGTCCCCACAGCTAAAATGGTGCACTTTTGTGCTAGGTTTATGACCTCATGTTGTAGCTCATAGATACCACAATTGATGTATAAAACAAATTTAAAATGATCTATTTTGGTCTAAACACAATTCTCATGAAACTTACGATAGACTAAATTCACTTTCAAGAGTGAAAAATGTTTTTTTGGAATTAAATGTCTAACTACTTTACCCATGTGGTTATTACTTTCACAGGCTCAATGAAATGATGCCTTCCTCCTAAATATTTGGTCACATGATCAATGTTTTTTACCATTTCACAGCAACAAGGGGTGGCTCAACTTACCCTTTGGCTCAACTTACCCCAGTCTCCCCTACGGGTTGGACCAAAAATGTTTGCGTCTTCAGTACTGGCAAGTCAAGGGTAGCTTGAGCAATATAGCTGCATATTGAAATTGACCGAAGTTATCCTTTAAGTTTCTTAAGATTTGTTTTTTGATTAACGAAAACTAATGAATGAGGCAAAGAATTACGTCTCTATAATCTTTGGCTTTCCCTGCAGTGTGTCGATTGTAGCCAAGTGCTGGATTTCAGTCATTACAAGGCAAAGAAATGTCCAGGAAAATAGGTTTTATTCATTGTACATTGAGAACACATTACTATGTTTCATAAATCATTCACAGCAAAGCAAAAGGAAAGAAAAAAAACATTCCAGGTGAGACTTTCATACAGAGTGTGTAAGGACAGCCTGCTAAAACATGTCATCACCAAGACTGAAAATACTGAACATTTTTATTAAAGGTGCTATAGTTAGTATATTTATATTAACAATGGAACACATCATGACGACCTAACAGAGAATCATCAACTGACTCAGCAGTTCACCTCAGCTCCATGGTGGATTGAAGTAGCAGACTAACAATATCACAGCCGACCTGGTGAACACAGTGTAGCATTTAGCAGCTAAAACACCAGATATTTCACACAGAATTTGGAAAAGACCAACAAAAGTTAAAGAAGAGTATATTTCCCGCCAATATTCAACAATAACAATTCCAAAGTTGCTCTATATATGTTGGATGTTTAAATGGACAATGGTTTCTAACAAGTTTGTATCAACTTTATAAAGTGATAATACAAACAGCTTTGTGTTCGCAGGCAAAATAAGTTATTTAATGGCAGAAATCAACAAACCTGGTTGACATCACCATGGGCGTCATACTTATTACCAGCATAGCTGTGTTAAAGTTTATCATTTTAGACCATCGACATGTGAATCGATTTATGTTGTACAGCTAAATAATGAGCTGATACTCACTATTGTTTTAATTTAAAAAAAGAAATGATTATAAAGGCTATCAAAGTTATATTAGCCATTAGATAAGCAAAAAGGGGTTTGATGTCTTACTCAAGGATGCATTGATAGGTCATATGCTCAGCTGATTGGCTCATTTACCATCACTGGCAACAGACAAGAGGATGCTCTGTAAAGAGCTGTTGTTTAAAGGCTGTGAGTCTCTGCCTCTTGTAGCGGTCTGAGGAGAACCCCTTTCCTGTAGGAGAAATGGATGAGTTCGACCCCGTGGTACATCCTTTGCCTTCGTTGCAGCAGGTGGTAAAGACAGAGGGTGAACCTAGCCAGCGCCAGTGTGCAGGTGATCACCACCACCAGCAGTGCGATGTAGAACATAATCTCAGATGTGCTTATTGTGGTTGTTGGTGCTGTTGTTATAGTAGTGGTTGGTGCTGTTGTTGTTATAGTGTCGGTTGGTGCAGTCATTGTTATAGTGGTGGTTGGTGCTATTGTTGTTATTGTGGTCGGGGTTGTGGGTGTGGTTGTTGGTATTGTTGTTGTGGTTGTTGTAGTTGGTAAAGTGGGTGTTGGTGTTGTGGTACTAAGTATTGTGGAGGTTGTTTGCAATGTGGTTGGAAGAGTCGTGGTGGGTGAAGTGGTGGTCGGTGTTGTAGTTGTAAGGATGGTGGTTGTTGGTACTGTAGTTGGGAGTGTCGTGTATGTTGTTGTGGTGGTGGTTAAGGTCGTGGTCGTGGAGGGAGGGGTGGGGCAAATTAATTGATCCTCTGTTAATGAACTGATTTCCCGCCCTTTTAGATCTTCTGGGTACTCACAGAACACTTGAGACACAATCTTCTCAGAGTTCGCTGTCATCCAGAAGTGAAGATTTATTAGATTACAGTCACAGTGCCAGGGGTTATGTTCAAGGTACAGTTTTTTTAGTTTTGCTAAAGGCTGGAAAATATCCTCAGGAAGCGTCTGGAGGTCGTTGTGAGCGAGCTTGAGTGTGATCAGAGATTGTAGCTTTTCAAACACACCAGCATCCAGTGAATGTATCTTGTTGTACTGTAGATTCAGCTCTGTGAGCTTGTCAAGGCCTTCAAAGTACTCAGCATTCAATGTGACAAAGTGGTTTTTAGACAGATCTACCTTCTTGAGTTTCTTCATAGGGCTGAATATTCCATTAGGAAGAGTGCTTAGATTGTTCTGACTGAGGCTTATGGAGTCCAATTTAGGCAGTGCTCCAAAAAGCACTGGTGGTAGGCTGGTCAGTTGGTTATTATGTAGGGTCAGTGTTTTAAGCTGAGGGAAGTCAATGAAAAATTCTCGAGGTAAACCAGTCAGAAGATTACCATCCAAAGTCAGTTTTGTCAGTTTGTCTTTATGTGGGAATAGATTAGGTGATAATTCTGCTATTTTGTTTCCCGCCAAGCCAATTTCCTTCAAGTTTGGCAAATTCTGAAATATGTCATCAGGAATGCTGGTCAGCTGGTTCTTGTAAAGTCTTAGAATCGTAAGTTTGTTTAGGTTCGAGAACCAGTCAGTGGATACAGCTGAGAGATTATTTCTAGCTAGATGAAGCAATGAAAGGTTCTCAAGGTTGTTAAAGATCCCATCCTCAATCGATTCGATCTCATTTCCGTGTAACTGGATCTCTGTTAGACTTTTAAGGCCGTCAAACAAGCCTGTCTCCAGACTGCGGAGCTCGTTAGACTTTAGTTTAATCTTATCCAGGTTGCTGAGATCTTTAAAGACTCCCACTGGGATTGACATTAACAGGGTGCCGGAGATCTCAACGATCTGGAGGTTTACCAAACCTTCAAAGGCTCCTGGCTCAATAGATGTTATGATAGTGTTCAAGAATTCCACTCTTGTAAGTTGGGGGTTTTCAACAAAGGCTTCTTTGGGGATTGTTTGAATCTGACTATCCAGAATGTAGAACCCTGTCACACCTGGTCTGAGGACACGTGGGATTTCTGTCACACGGTCGAAAACAAATTTGCATTCTTCCCCCTTTTCGCATGCTTCGTCTTGAGTCAGTGAAGTCTCAAACAGCAAAGACAGAAAAAGAATGATGATTTCCCCTCTTGACATGCTTATTCACTGTAAAAAGAAAGAAAATGTGATAATTTATAACTTATATAAATTAAAGTAGTTTTAGGAACAATGTCTTCTGTTATCACTTCATACACATAACTGAATGTTGATTCTTAATTTGATGGATGATAACCAAAAAGATGTCAATTGTATGTTTCTGTTTTTTAAAAGCTTTAGAGCCCCCGGAGCTATTAATCAGCTCTGTGGGTGCATCAGAGGTTAACTAAAGGAAGAGGCCCATACGGATGTCTGAACTGAGGTCAGCTCTCATTCCAGAGGTTCGGAGCTGACCTAAGTGTCTTGCCCAAGGACACAACGACCATGGCACAGTTGGCAGGGGTGGGGAACCCCTACCAACCCTCCGAACATAGGCCGACCCGCTCTACTACCTGAGCCACGGTCGCCTCGTTTTGTTTTAACTTCCTTACTGGATCATTGCTTTTGACAGGTAACTACTAAACATACATCACAACATTTGCAACTTGTTTGTTTAGTCTGGTGTCTGTAATTGCTAGTGTGGCGAGCTGTTAGGAAGACGACCAGCAAGCTGGTATAATTAAGGAGACGCTGACAACGCCACCCTGGGTATTTCAACCAAGGAATAATATCTACCTCAGCTCAAGACTGATAACTCAAAAGCATACAGGTTCATGATACTGAGAGTTAAGAGACGTGGTTCCATCCAACAATAATTCTTAGCTTTTACAAAATCAGAATACTAACAAAAGGTAATTAGGGAAGGGAAAAGCTGAGTCTTACCAGTGGAGAGGTGCGCCACCAGGAATGAGGTATCCTGAAGAAGAGTCACCCCAATCACACATGCACACACACACACACACACACACACACACACACACACACACACACACTCGTGAAGGATCACACCAGGGGATGGACTACTAAGCACAGCACACAGAAAGGGGGCACCACCACTGGAAGACACAAACCTCTGCAACCTTAGGCTCTCAGCTTCTAAAACAGAATAAGGGATGAGATAAATTTAGTGGGGCTCCACTCAGGCAAATAAACAAACACTTTATTGTAATGACTAAAGGCACACAAAACACTGGTTAGCTGCAATGACAGGGAAATGGGCCTCCTGCCTGTGGTGAATGATCCACTACTTGAAGTTTAACTTAACAACAAAATAACAAAAGAAATAAGATAAAGTAACCAGAATAAACTACACAAAACGATATTAATGATGTGAGAGAAGTAGCCAGGAAGTTGGAAATTAAAGAAACGCAAAATGAAAAGTTTCTGTCCCAAACACTTCCCACGTGCAGAACAAAATAAATTAAATAAACTACACGAGATAATCACTGACAGAGGATACAAACAGATTACAATCAGGGACAAAGTAAATGAAAAAAGCCACACTCACAACACACACTCCGCTAAAATTGGCCCAAGCTAAAATATTTAGGGACTACACACACAGTAAAGCTGCTGAACACCAACACAGGGCAGCAGTCCTGATCCGGCCACGCCTGTGAGCCCAAGGGGGAGAGCGGACGAGACTCTGGTGCTTATTCTGCCACTATGAGCTAACTCCTGAAACTATACTCACCTACCTGCAGGAATCTGTGCGAGAGTCACTTCTGATGGAGTAGAGAGGGTCCCAAGCAAATGGATGTACAAAATCAACTGATATAAGCAACACGATGAGAAAAATTAAACTAAAGCACTAAGAAGAGAGACCGCTCTTATCCCTACGACAATGGCAGGAAATGCCAGTGATAAGAGCGGCCTCTATCACGTCAAAGTAGCAAAGTAACAATTACACAGATGATCTGGTGAACATAGTGTAGCATTGTGGAGGATTACAAGTACCTTGGTGTTACCATCAACCACAGACTGGTCTGGAGATCTAACACTGAAGCTGTTTACAAGAAGGGGATGAGCAGACTTTACTTCCTGAGGAAGCTGAGATCCTTCAATGTGTGCAGCAAGATCTTTACTGCCACAAGCCATTTCATTACACAATAACTCTCTCACCTCTGCCTGACAGAGAGAACTCTGATCGCTCCACTGTTTTGATGTATATATTATCTATCTATCTATCTATCTATCTATCTATCTATCTATCTATCTGTCAGCTAAAAAGCCAAATATTTCACTCAGGAATTGGAAGAGACCAATAAAAGTTAAAAGGAGAGTAAATGTCATGACTTTAGAAGTTGATGATACAGACAGCATTATGTTCACAGGCAAAATAAATTATTTAATGCCGGTAAGGGTCCCTGCCATTGATTGCATAAAGTATGGACAGTCTTTCATGTTTGAAAAGTGAAATCATATGTAACTAGTATAAACAACACAATAAGAAAACTGAAACTAAAGCACAAACAATAAGAATCACTCTCATACCTGCAACAATGGCAGTTAACAGTTTAGTGATCACAGTAGGATAATCATCAAGTAAAGCATAGGCCACAAGAGAAATAACAAATCTTAATACTTTTAAATGGGTGGGTGCTTCTTTTTCCTTTTTCTCTCCATCTGATGTACAAATCAGTCCGTCAGTGTGATGCAACTTACTATTTTTATAAGTGAGTCTTTATTTGTGGGTACAGTGCCTTTGAGAGGAGTTTGCTCCCCCTTTACACTCCTGGATCACTTGCTTCAGTATGATCTTGTCTAACGTAATTTACCACTTAGTTCTGTAAATGATGAACACAACACAAGATTGCTCCCACTAAAAATACTGCATTTATTGTATTGTAGCAATTTGCATTGTAAGTATGGAAAGCATGGCATTTATATTTTACAGTGGAGTCAAAATGACATTTGATGAGCCATTGTGCAAAACTCCTTTATGTATTGTTGTTAGCACAAAAAGCCATTGTCCAACTGCAACTATTAGTACTGTAGAAAGGAAAAGAAAAATGAAACATTTTGAGGAAGTACTGAATGCAGTCTTTATTTCCCGAAAAGAACTGTAGGGTACACATTACTGTAACCATTAACTAGATGCTTATTATCATATGTAAGTAGAATATTGGCTCATTATTGGTTATTTTAAAGGAATAAATCATGCCTTATTCTGTATTATCATATTCTTGATATTATTGCGTTTTCCCTCAATAACCCCCTAATTGCATCTTATTGATGGTAAGTATGGAGGTTGTTGTATACAATCGAAATATGTTTTACGATGCTTATAATTTTGATTGATTGATTGATTGGTTTATTTAAGTGTCAAACACCATGGTTGGTGCCCAGCCCTCATGGGCTTATTAGACACTAATCATATTCATCAAATAATAATTTCACAGTTACATCCACGATAGCCACGTGACATAATACAGAACACATCATAACATAACTAAACTATTAATATAAGGTGGAGGTCCTGCAAGATTTATAATACTCCCCTCATAACACTTAATAGATATGGTCTGTTCTTAAAACACACTTTGTCCAAATAACATGAAATTTAGTTTATCTCTCAGAATATGTCCCCAATTCTAATGTGACTGTGTGTGTCAAACTATTAGTAAATTAGTTATCGGCATAGTAGTTATTTCAGAATAACACATTAATACGTGCTTTAAACAGAAAATATTGCATTCATATGCATGTTAATAAGCAACTTATTCAACAAGTGAATGATGAATATGTGTATCCTAATATTCTGTATCACTGAAGAGTAAAACCCTTTTTTGCAGTGCATCTGAGGTTACATTCAGCAGAGCAACTGGCTCGCCATTTAGACTAAAAGGAGTTTCACAGTCCGCAAGAGTTTGGGTGGCTATGGACGCTGCTGTATCAGCCAGTCGCTAAGTGGCATACAGTGTTGGGCACGTTACTTTTAAAAAGTGATTAGTTATAGTTACTAGTTACTTCTTCCAAAAAGTAACTGAGTTAGTAACGGAATTACTCCACTATAAAAGTAATTAGTTACCAGGAAAAGTAACTATTGCGTTACTTTTATTTCTTCCCCCTTTTGAGCTCGGCAGCCATTTTAGCGTACTCAGCATCTACATATGTATTTAGAAAATGTATTTCTGCATGGCGGACCGGCACCTGCTCTCCCCGATATTTTGCCAGTGAGTGCTCTGAAGGAGTCTGATTCAACTGTTGATAACGGGAGCAAGTTCTCAACAACATACCTGTCTATCATTGCATTCAAGTCAGTCTGTGTCATAAGTTTTTGTGAAGCTGTTAGCGGAGCTCACGTTTGCCACACCTGGCCTGCTATCATCATCAGCAGCGTCAGCAACAGAGTTTTTGGCCAGTGTTAGTTTTGTAGAAGCGTGTGCCACTGAGAGATGCTTCATTAGATCAGAGTTGCTTATAACAGATGTGGACAGGAGATTAAAGTAGTGTCTGTACTTCGACTTTAAAAACGTTAACTTTCTCTCCGAACTCGCCATTGCTGCAGTTCACCTCTGCTAGTTTGTGTGTGTGAGGCTGCTGTGTGCATGTGTGGCTTGTGTGTAAACCGAACATTGCCACTGATTGGCTTAAAAACTCTCACTCAACGTTAGAGAGCCAATCATCATCACCCCTCTCTCCTCCCTCACCGGAGGAAAAAAAAACAGCTCTGCAGCTCCGGTGGCTGAGAGCCGAGTCGGATGACAACAGCTTCAATAATCAGGTTCAGTTTGTAACGCGCCACATTTAATAGCTGTTAACGGTAATGGCGTTGTAACGATGGAAATAGTAATTAGTTAGATTACCCGTTACTGAAAAAAAGTAATGCCGTTAGTAACGCCGTTTATTCTGTTAATCCCAACACTGGTGGCATAATATCCTTGTCAAACCTCCAGGGGTTCTGCTGCAGGAGTACCTCAGATGTGACAGTGAGGGCATCTTGATTCTCTGGGAAAGTTAACACAAGTCAAAGAAATGTCCAGGAAAACATGTTTTCATCATTTTAAATTCAGCACACATTACTATGTGTCCTAAATAGTTCACAGCAAAAAAAATGATTAAATAAAAGAAATGTTCCAGGTGAGACTTATATACAGTATTTAAGTACAACCTCCTTAAACATGTCATCACCAAGATGAAAATACTTAACATATTTAAAAGTACTATAGTTAGTATTTTTATATCAACAATGGAACACATCATGACGACCCAACAGAGAATCATTGACTGACTCAGCAGTTCACCTCAGCTCTATGATGCATTGAAGTAGCAGACTTACAATGTTACAGATGACCTGGTGAACACAGTGTAGCATTTAGCAACTTAAAAGCCAGATATTTCTCTCAGGAATTAGAAGAGACCAATACAAGTTAAAAAGAGAGTGAATTTCCTGCCAATATTCATGAGGTGGCCAAAAAGCTGGACTCCAAAGTTGCTCTATATGTGTTGGATGTTTAAATGGTCAATGCTTTCTAACAAGTTTGTATCAATTTTGTAAGGTGATAATACAGACAGCATTGTTTTGACAGGCAAAATAAATTATTTAGTGCCGGTTAGAGTCCTTGCCATTGATGGCATAATGTATGGACGGTCTTTCATGTTTGAAAAGTGAATCAGAAGTGCCTTAAGGCGGGAACACACTGGCCCAACCATTGGACGTCTGAAGCGGGAGACTCGGACGAGGTCGGGAACAAATCTGTTCGTTGTGTTCAGCTGCATTGGAAGCTTTCAGAGCCACTTGGACGTTGTATGCTCCGATTCAACATGTGAAGTCTAAGGAGGCTGGCCGTTGGCCGTTTGGAATACTTTGCGCGCTTTGTTTTTCTATGAACTCCATTCCATCATTTCTTGTTTTCATGTTTTGGACAGACTAGCTGTTGCATCCGTTCAGGACGAATTAGTCTGTGTTCGTTTGGTAATGCCTCCCTGCATGTTTAGTATGCAGCTGTTTTTGTCTGAAATAGTTAAGTTTCGTTTTGCTCGAAATTAAAGAGAGTTGCATGCATAAACCTATCGTCCAGCGTCTTTTATACACAACACTAGCGCCACCCGCTTATTGCATCTCGCGCAAGCACAGAACGTACACGCTACTGTGGAGTTGGCAGCACATCAAAGCAGTGTGTTCAGTGCAACTTTTCTGCCCAACGGGTCAGACGAGAGGTAGGAGTGGTCGGAGTAAGGCAATTGGCTGTTGGTTTGAGTCTGGGCGGCGTGTGGGGGTCTTTAAACCTGCATTCTTTCTAAGATAGCTGGGGACCACACCACTGGTTTCAAAAAGAAGTCTGATTGTCTATAAGCTTATGAGAACATTACCCTATTTCTCACTTGATTCATTACCTCAGTAAACAGTAAACAATGCTTCAAAACAGACTCAACAAACCTGGGGTGACGTCACCATGGGTGTCACACTTATTACCAGCACAGCTCTATTAAAGTTTATCACCTTAGATCATCCACATGTGAATTGATTCCTTCTGTACCGCTGAACAACAATGAGTTGATACTCACTATGAGTTTCGTTTAGCTGAAGGATGCTGTAGATTCAGTAAATCATTTTCTGCAGGTTCCCCACAATGTCACATTGTTTTCACACTCTTATCTGATACATTGTTTTAATTAAAAAAAGAAAAAACCCGCAATGATTATAAAGCCTATCAGTGTTATATAAGCCATTAGATGAGCAAAAAGGGGTTTGATGTCTTACTCAAGAATGATTTGATAGGTCATATGCTGATGCTTAGAGAGGATGCTCTGTAAAGTGCTGTTGTTTAAAGGCTGTGAGTCTCTGCCTCTTGTAGAGGTCTAAGGAGAACCTCTTTCCTGTGGGAGAAGTGGAAGCGTTCGACCCCGTGGTACATCCTTTGCCCGCGTTGCAGCAGGTGGTCAAGAGAGAGGATGAACTTAGCGAGCACCACTGTGCAGGTGATCTCTACCACCAACAGTGCGGTGTAGAACATCATCTCAGATGTGCTTATTATGGTGGTTGGTGCAGTTGTTGTTATAGTGGTGGTTGGTGCTGTTGTTGTTATAGTGGTGGTTGGTGCTGTTGCTGTTATCGTGGTGGCTGGAGCAGTTGTTGTTATAGTGGTGGTTGGTGCTGTTGTTGTTATTGTGGTGATTGGTGCAGTTGTTGTTATAGTGGTGGTTGGTGCTATTGTTGTTGTAGTGGTGGTTGGTGCAGTTGTTGTTATTGTGGTGGTTGGTGCTGTTGTCTTTATAGTGATGGTTGGTGGTGTTGTTATTTTTCTGGTGGTTGGTGCTGTTGTTGGTGTAGTGGTGGTTGGTGCAGTTGTTGTTGTTGTGGTGGTTGGTGCTGTTGTTGTTATAGTGGTGGTTGGTGGTGTTGTTGTTTTCGTGGTGGTTGGTGGTGTTGTTGTTTTCGTGGTGGTTGGTGCAGTTGTTGTTATTGTGGTGGTTGGTGCTGCTGTTGTTATAGTGGTGGTTGGTGCTGTTGTTGTTATCGTGGTGGTTGGTGCAGTTGTTGTTATTGTGGTGGTTGGTGCTGTTGCTGTTGCAGTGGTGGTTTGTGTTGCTGTTATCATGGTGGCTGGTGCAGTTGTTGTTATTGTGGTGGTTGGTGCTGTTGTTGTTATTGTGGTGGTTGGTGCAGTTGTTGTTATAGTGGTGGTTGGTGCTATTGTTGTTATAGTGGTGGTTGGTTGTTGGAAAAATTATGCTTATATTATCAGTTTCTTGCATTGCATTGATATAACCTGCTTGTCTTCCTTTATATGTTTGTGGAAGTGTACCGAGCTCCTGGAAAAGTACTGCGAAGAAACACACTCACCCTTCGGCGGGACCACAAGGCCTCGAATGGCATCTTGTGTGAATAACTGATGGTGGACATCATAAGAATGTTTGTGTGAAGGATAGATGCTGAAGGCCATAGGTCCGAAAGTGTGTACGTGTACTTCTCCATCATGCATAACAACTGTATGACTCATATATACTGTCAAAGAGCCAATCATATACGCTAACGCCCTGTTGTAGGTGAATAAAAGATGCTTGGGGAGAGCAGCTCATTGGAACTCAGGAGCCCAGACTTTGTGTGCTGACTTCTGCTCTCCCCCTTTGCCTAGAAAGACAATCTCCGTGTCCGTGTCTCATTTCTTAACAGATTTAAACCCAACATTTCTTGGTGCCGTGACCCGGATCCCAATATACCCAGCTCTGCCAGAAGGAGGACGACACACCGAAGCCCGTTGACGGGCAGGACCACAACAGGCGGTCTGAAGGAGACGTCCCCTCCAACTAAACAGGGTTGGATTGACGGGATCCGGACTTTGAAACTAAGGAGACAGGACCGGAGAACTGAGGAAAAATCATATCACCTTTTCTTGTGAGTAAAAACACTCTACACTTAGTAACAGGATATTGCAAGTTCCTAGGTAAAGTAAAATAGAAATAAAATTAAAATCAGTTTAAATAGTATTTCTCTTTGAAGCAGCAGCATAGACTGAAACCTTATCGGTATTAACGAACGTCTATGGCCTGTTGAAGTAGAAGAGAACGCATAAAAAACACAACGCAGACCAGGGAAAAGCATTAAAATAACGATCACTGAAACAAAAATTTGCATACAATGGGTGGGAAGAATTCTTGTGAAACTGTAGAAGAAGACAGTACAGGTGATAAAAAATATATGAAACAATGGAATCCTCAAAGTGTCAAGTATCTGAAAAAATTGAAAAAGAAGTATGGATTTACGGGCCGCCTAAAAGTAAGAGAAATAGAGGATTTAATATCCCGCTTGGAGACCAGTCTCATCACCAAGCGAGGGAAAAAGCATGAAGAAAGAGCTGACGAGCTCCGCATAGCGCATGGATGGTTAACACAGTCTAAAGCCAGACAGAATAACCTTAAGAAGCAAAAAGAAGTGAAAAAGGAAGCTAAGAAAAACCACATTCTTTTTTTGCGCAAAGAAGACAATGAGACAAACTGCAGGCAAGCGCCTGAACCTTCCCCTCCCCCATACATGCCATTAGCTAATGCGCCTGTCGAACAAAACATTCCAGAGCCAGTTCCAGAGCCGAAACCGGCACCTGCAGCTAAGCCCTCCCATTTGTCCAACCGTCCGCCTCTGTACCCAAAGGTGCCGTCTCCTGAAACTGTAGAAATTAGCAATAGGGGGGCCCTAGTCACACTTTGCGACCAACAGACCTCCTCCACTTACCCAACAGACACACCCCCATGAACAGCCCGGCTGGAAGCCCCAGCCTGACTGTCAGAAATCAAAAAAGTAAACCACCAGGGAAAAAATCTTCAAATATGATAGCTGAAGAAGTGTTTCCCCAGATCCAAGTTGCCAATCCTCAGGCGGGGGGTGAGGATCAGCCTCCAATCCTGTACGTTTTTCGTCCTTGGACCCTCGCGGAGGCCGCGAATGCTGTAGCCGGCATTCCTCCACCGGAGGATGATCCAGAGGAATGGATATGATGTATGAGAGAGCTGATAGACTCCTACCGCTTGAATGGACAGGAAGCAGGGGAAGCTATGCAATCATCATTGAAAATTAAATGGGGGAGAGTAAAGGGTAATTACACAGGGAGAAATGGTGTAGGGACAGTGTTTGCATATCCAGCCGTTGGACTGCTGGCGGGAGACAATAAAGAGGCTCTCGATGCAATAGCAACTAGAGTGAAGGCTGCTTTTGCGCGCACCGTGAACTACTCTCGCATAGCTGCCATAAAACAGAAACCAGACGAGGATCCTGAGGATTTTAGGGCCCGAATGGAACCCGTGTTTCGTGCTAATAGTGGTATAGCATTTAATGAAAATAAAACTGATGCATACCAACAACAACTCAAACATGCTATTATGCATGGTTTACACCCAGATGTTGCAGGCTGGGTCCGCAAACATTTCATTGAATTTGACACCGCGGACGTTCCTACAACTATGCAGTGGGTCCGCCATGCAACCAAACACTTAGACTCCAAGAATAAGAAAGGGAAAGGAGCGAACACATTTTTCTATGACGACGAAGACTGTGATGCTTTCCTCAATGACAGCCCAGATCGTGACACACCTGACCGCAGACCAAACACTGACTCTAGGGGATACCGCAATCGAAACTATAACGACAAAAATGACAATTATGACCCTACCATCTGCCACTGTTGTGGTAAAAAAGGCCATTGGGCACGAGACTGCAGGGAAGGCCGTGTACAGTAGGGGTAATTACAGGGGACGCGGTTTTCAAAAAAGGTCCAGCTGGTCTAGTCAGCCACGTGATAACCGCGAGGACAACCGCCGCTCAAATGATTATAACCTTAAATGACTAGCCCCGGGACCTGAGGAGAAGCCTGTAAACGATTCCTCAGATCCAGAAGCATTTGTTAATGTGTTTAACTCATGGGAAGTTTTCAGTGCAATGGCTATTCGCCCTGAAATAACGTTGAACATAAATGGCAAACCAGTAACATTCCTTTGTGACTCAGGGGCATGTCGAACTGTGCTAAAAACTCGTGTGCCAAATCTCTGTCCCTCTAATGGCTGTATCTGGGTTAAATCAGCCAATGGAGCAGTGACCATGAACAGACTGTCCAAACCATTGTTCTTAAAAGATTTCGAGCTTCTGTTGTCATTTCCCCAGAGTGCCCTATAAATCTCTTAGGGCGCGACCTCATGGAAATCCTGCGCATAGCTATTGTTCCAACCACAGGCGGTATCAGAATTGCCCACTTAAACTATGATACAGGAGATTTGTATCATATGGACGGAGCACCGCCATGACTCTATTACTCTCTCGATTTAGGGACCACACATCAGACAACTGATACTTTGCCACGCTTGTTGTGCACAGCTGACACTGTGCTATCTGAACCACATGATACGATGAGAGCCACAGAGCTACATGTAACCATGATGATAGCTGAAAACCCCGACATGAAGTACCAAGATAAACTTTTTGCCTTGAAAGAAGAATCCCTCACGATTCCGTATCTTTATACTGATAAAGACACTTTTGCTGCAACAGATGTTTTGCTACCTGCACATATTTCTCTCGCGAAGGCCACAAACCTTGACTGGCGTGACCTCGGTCGCCTAGTAACCAAAGCCACACGAGCTACAGACTTCGGGATAGTAGATGATGAAGGATGGAGCTTTAGCAGTAACACAGGCCTGTACAGAAAAGTCATAAACCACACTGTCAGTGCACTTCCCGCTGTACATGAGTTGCGCCCTTGACACCCTCCCACAAGCTGTTTGCTTACTGAAGAGGAGGAAGCAGACTTAAAGGGCCTCTCACCCAGTTTATGGACTACAGGACCTGCAGATGTAGGTTTAATGACAACTGCAGCCCCAGTGCGAATCCAGCCAAAATCTGACAGGAGGCCCCGCGTTAAACAGTATCCGTTAAAACCGGAAGCATTACAAGGCATTCGCCCAGTGATTGAACAATAGTTGAAAGCTAATGTTATTCGCGAATGCCCCGATTCCCCGTGTAATACACCCATTTTTCCTGTGAAAAAGGCTGACGGTAAAAACTGGCAAATGGTACAGGACCTTAGGCAGATAAATGAAGCTGTCCAATCACGTGCTCCCTTAGTGCCTGATCCACACACACTGCTGAATTCTCTGAAAGCCCAAAACACACATTTTACCGTCATAGACCTCAGCAATGCCTTTTTCTCCATCCCAGTCCATCCAGACTCGCAGCATTGGTTTGCATTTTCTTATAATGGAAAAAGCTACACTTATAATAGGCTACCACAAGGCTACTGTGATAGCCCAGCCATCTTTTCACAAGCTATAAATGCATGCTTGTCAACCTTCTCACCCCCTTGTGACAGCCAAATTGTTGTGTATGTAGATGACATTTTGATAGCAGCCACTTCGGCCGAGAATTGCAGGACCGACTCTTATGCTCACTTACAACACCTGCAGAAAACGGGAAACAAAGTCAAAAAGGAGAAGCTACAGTGGGTTAGAGACAAAGTTCAGTATCTCGGTCACACACTTAGCGCTGCAGGAAGAGAGATACAGGAAACGCGCAAGCAAGCGATCGCAGAAGCACCCAAACCCACGACAAAAAAACAAATGATGGCCTTCTTAGGTCTCTGCAACTACTGTAGAGCTTGGGTTTCCTCTTATGCTGAGAAAACTCAACCATTATTAGACCTTATCTACCCTGCTCCCATGGCATTGACCGACAGATTGGCCTGGAACCCCGACGCACTAAAAGCATTCGAAACCATTAAAAAGGATCTTGTCTCAGCCACAGTCCTCTCACTGCCAGACTATGATAAACCCTTTACTCAAACTGTAGATTGCAGAGAAGGATTTATGACTTCTGTGCTCACTCAACTGCATGGCGGGAAAATGAAACCTGTTGCATTCTACTCCAAATGATTAGACTCTGTAGCTATAGCTCTGCCTCCTTGTGTACAGGCTACAGCTGCTGCTGCTCTAGCTGTACAACAATCGGCTGATGTTGTTCTGTTTCACCCACTTACGCTGTTAGTTCCTCATGCAGTTGATGTGCTCTTACTTCAGGCCAAAAATGACTTTCTTGTCGCCAGCTAGGCAACTTTCATATACAGGAATACTACTGTCACAACCTCATCTAACTGTGAAAAGATGTACTGTTCTCAACCCGGCAACTCTACTCCCCTCCGCTCATGAGGGGGAGCCTCACAGTTGCATTTCAACTACTGAAGCTTTGCAGTGCCGCGCAAGGATCTCACTGACACACCGTTATCTTTTGGAGATGTCTGGTTTGTAGATGGCTTATGCTCAAAGAATGAGCTAGGGGAAAATATGTCAGATTATTCTGTCGTGCAGCTGCCAGATAAAGTTATCGAAGCAAAGAAAATCCATGGGAAACACTCAGCACAAGCTGCTGAATTAATATCATTAACAAGAGCATGTACTTTAGCTGAGAATAAAGCTGTGACAATTTATACAGACAGCCAATATGCCTTCTCTACTCTGTTCTTCTTTGCTGCACACTGGAAACGAAGGGGGATGATAACCTCAACAGGGAAGCCTGTATCACATGCCTCCCTACTCACCTCCCTTCTCTCCGCAGTACAACTTCCTGCACATGTTGCTGTGTGCAAATGTGCTGCTCACCAAAAGGGAGATGATACTGTTACTTCAGGAAACCGCTTAGCGGATGAAATGGCAAAGAGAGCGGCCTCGGGATGGTTTGGCAATTCTGACACGTACTCAGCAGAGGCAATACACCCTCTTATCACCCTCGATGTCCTCCGTGATATGCAGACCTCTGCTCCTGATAATGAAAAACAGTATTGGGTCAAACAAGGGGCTGAAACAGACAAAACAGGACTGTATACACAGGCTAACAAACCTATTATCCCTAAAAACTTGTACAAAGCTGCCACCATTTTGAGTCATGGGCCTTGCCATGTCTCAACAGGAGGGATGACAGACCTAGTAAACAGAAGCTTTGTAACCTATGGATTTAATTCCTACTCAAAAAACTTTTGCAGATCATGTGTAATTTGCATAAAACACAACCCACAGGGCAATGTAAGACCAAAACGAGGGAAATTCCCAGAACCAACTGAACCTTTTCAAACTATGCACATGGATTTCATAGAACTAAACAGAAGCGGGCCATACAAATACTGTTTAGTACTAGTTGGTGCATATTCAAAATGGGTTGAAATAATACCTTCAAAAGCTGCAGACTCACTGACAGTAGCAAAAGCATTGTGCAAAACAATTGTGCCACAGTATGGGATCCCCGAAGTGTTGTACAGTGATGGTGCACATTTTGTAAACCAAGTTGTAAGTCAAGTTGCAAAACACTTACAAATAAATCTAAAAAATCATTGTGCCTACCACCCTCAAAGTGCAGGTCTGGTAGAAAGAACAAATGGGACTGTCAAATCTCAGTTAAAGAAATGCATGGAAAAAACAAAGAGACCATGGCCTGACTGCTTAGATCTAGTGAAATTGTACATGAGAATCACTCTGACCGATAAAGGGTTAACCCCATTTGAGATAGTTCATGGTAGGGCATTTAGACTCCCTGCTTTCTCAAAAGACCTTGAGGTATCTGAAGAAGAGACAACATTGGCAGAGCACATGAGAAAACTGTTGGACCAAAAAGATGTTTCCAAAACAAATTTACTGCCCTCTGATTCTCTTCCCCCTCCACAGGACAGCCAGAAAGTGAGGCCAGGGGACTACATATTCGTCAAAATCATCAAAAGAAAATGTTGGTCCAGCCCACGGTGGGAGGGTCCGTACCAGGTCCTGCTAACAACACCAACAGCAGTAAAGATTGCAGAAAGGACAACTTGGATCTACCTCAGCCACTGCAAACTGCAGCCTACCTCTGTCTCAACTGGACAGTGGGGAAGTCTGGGCTACAAAGGGGGCTCTGCTATATAGCGGCAGGGCCATCTCAAACCCCAGTGAAGAAAACAACTGATCCCTGTCCTATTAGGATGACAGAGCAAGGTGATGCAACACTTCAACCAGTGGAGGAAAAGGAGGAGGAAGGAATCCCTCTAGACGAGTGGTTCATCCACACCAATCTGCAACGACGACAACCACCACCGCCGCCCTCTAGATGGAGCTGCCCTCAATGGTGCATGGACCTCTGGGTGTTCCCTGTGGTACTGCTCCTCATGCTCATTGGAGGGGTAATCTGGTTCCGACTCCGCCGCCCCTGCCAGACACTACTAAGAGGGAAACGGACGACTAAGGACCACCTGCCACATGTTGATTATCCTCATGGGTTCGCTACAAACGAGTGGTGGTGGTTCATGAATACTACGGCCCATCTGAACAACCAGACCAACTGCTATGTGTGTAATCACATGCCGGTGTCCACCAACTTTCCCGGCCTTTGGCCCTATCCTGCGGACGCAGACCGCACTGCATGCCTGGTGGGGCTGGCCACACACCCTGGAGCTGGTGTCAATCCATTTGATGCTAATTTCACCTCGCCCTTCCAAATTACCTGGTCCTCGGTGCCTGTATTAGGCTCTGACTGCACCCCAGAGAAGGACCTCCTAGGCTGGCCACAACTGACCGAACCTTTGCCCGGCCTGGTCCTTCTGAACCGTCTCAAGCCTGGAGACCTACCCAGCTGCTACTTAGGAAATGGAAGGGTGAACGTGGGCTCCGTGCCAGAGCTCCTCTGCGGGTTCGTAGCCACAGACTGCCTGGCCAAAAACCTTGATGACTGCCTGTTACAACCAGGGCCTAGGGGAAACCCTGGTGCAACAAGAAATTGAGACTCCCCTCTTCCTGTTCCCCCTTAAAACTGAACATTTCTCCCCTAAAGAAATGTTCAAGTTAATGTAGTCAGGTTTTGAGCAATCATAAGTCTGTTCCCCCTTAAAACCAATCTACATAAAAACACTTCTGCACAGGACCAAAATCAAGTCCGTGGGTGCCACCCCCACAAACAAAATGGCCACCACCATGAGAAGAGAACACAAAAAGCAAATGCACCAACTGTGGTAACAGACACACACACCAAAACAGCAACAGGTGCCCAACACAACAGTGGAGTGCAACAGCCACCACACAAAAGGCATCACTGTGTAGTCAACACTACACACAAATGTTGCCAGCTTACACCCAAGCTGCAACCACACGTTACTGTAAAAGGAGTGTAACAAAAAGAGACAAAGTGACCGGATAAACTGGGAAGACATACCCACCACTCAAGATCCACTGATCTGGGGAGTGACGCCATCCCAATCACTAATTAATACACTAAAGCAGCAACACCTGTTTGACCACACCAAAAGTGGACTGCAACAACCACACACAAAAGGCATCACTCTGTAGTCACCACTACACAAAATGTTGCCAGCTTACACTTAAGCTGCAACCACAAGTGACCCAACAAAAGTGGAGTCCACACACTCAAAAATAGAAGTACGAAAATGTACCTAAAAGGGTACAAACCCTTGTCGCACCAGGTGTACCTTTTTGAAAGACAATTTTGTACCCATTGGTGCCGGAACATTTTTGCACCTTATCAAATTGTACCAGTTTAAGTACAATTGTGCACCTAGCATGCCAAAAATGTAGCTTCAAATAATAAAACAAAAATGTGTCCATAAAAGGGTACAATAGTGTACTGATATTGGTACCGCCCTGCGACAAGCTGTTTTGGACTCTAAAGAGACAAAAATGTGCCACAATTTCTTGACGGTTCATTGCAATTTATTTATTATTTCATACAATTTAGTAAAATACATTTCATTCATACAATTGTCATTTCTTAAATTTTGCAAACCTAAAAGAATGACAACAAACGAAACCTTACACCTTAAACTGAGTACCTCAAAGACACAAACAGTCTGTCATCAACCAAATACGTGTCAAGAGCTTGATGGTCTAATTCATTTCCGGGATTGAGCAGAGTCCAGTCCCTGTCAACTGTGACATGGTAAGTATGGAAATGACTTTCATAAGAGGAAGGAATCAACAGTTTTCCACACAACACCCACAATGTGTCCACATTCAGTATGTACTTGGTTTTAAAGAATAAAGGGACGGCTTCAGTGTGCACATGCCCTACAACAAAAACATCCCCAAGTGCATATTTAACAGTATTGACAGATACAGACGACACACGCTGAAGCACTTTATCAATAAACTGCACATTTTCATATCAACATGCTCAACATTGTTATGGTTTCAAAGTAGTTGCTGATAAAAGACAAAATATTTTGGTGTAAAAAAAAAAGCCTTTGCAATTGTGGTGGCCAGTAATGCAAGGGTGGCCCACCTTTGAGTTAATAAGGCAGGGAAGGCCCTGGATGCTGAGCTCGACACAACACAAGACTAATAATCAAAACAAACATTCCACTGGTATGGAAATTAAATTCTGTTCTTCCTCAAAAAAAAAAACAAAAAACAAAAAAAAATCAAAAATGGATATCACTGTATTTGGAAAGAAATACTTACATTGTGTACTGTGACAATATTTCATACAAAGTACCAATGATTTTGTTGTGTTATTTCTGTGTCTTTTGGACTGGTTCTTTGGCGTCCAGCCGGCTCTGGACATCTCTTGGGAATTGCGGAAACGAAATGATTGCCGGCAGCCTTTGGCAGGAGGGTTCCAAACTGCAAGACAACAGAAAAAAAACATTGTCCGCCATGTTACAATCACCTGAGGAACGCACCACTATTTGTGAAATTGAACCTATTTTTCATAATCCCTAATTAAACAAGAACATGTATGCTGTGTCTGTTTGTGTTACACACAAAGACACACCAATTGCTCCAAACACAGTCCAGTCTACAAGTGTTACCTTGTTGTGACTTATGAATCACTTTCATACTCACAGGTCAAGCCTCATAATATGGATTACTATTAAAGGAAAAAAACCTTTTCCCCTGCTACAGTTCTTTGCTGTCTAATTCCTTCCAACAGGCCATGTGTGAAAATTTAGGCTGTAATAATAAATCAATTTGAGCGTTAGACCAGGAAGATGGTATTAAAACATTCACCAAACACTTGCCTTGATGTAAATGTTGCTGAAGAAGTAAGTTGAGGGCATTCCTCTTCAGGCGCAGAGCTCGGTGTTAGACTGTTGTACTCTTTCAACTTGGACACAAGCTGTTGAAATTTTATCTGCTCTCTGTGAGACCATCTTCAGTGGTTTCACGTCAACTTCATGATCTAGAGAGAGAGAGAGAGAGAGAGAGAGAGAGA